>NC_136251.1:32502500-33040000 GCF_053564925.1 Oryzias latipes | reverse complement strand
AATTGGACTTATACCACCATCCTGATGCTGAGAGAGCACTATCAGAACATTATAGACGTGGAGCTGAACACACTCTCCCAGCTTTCCACAGACGGTTGGAGGGGACCTCTTGAGATCGCCACCTGCTGGGCAAAGAGACACCTGGGCACGCGACTGAAGCAGGAAACCCTGGACCAGTGCCTGAGCATGCTCAGCACCGGATTAAGAGCACCGGCCCCCCCCTCTCCTCTTCCCTGTGTTTCAGAACTAACAGAGGAACTAGAGGGAGACGTAAGCTTGGAGCTGGCTCCATCACCTTCACCAGCAGTCCAGCCCCGAATCACAAGGCCACAGAGACCAGCAGAAGCACATAAACGTGCTCCTAGGAAGACCAGGAGGAAGAGCACAGAGTGGGACTGGTCACCTCTGCTCCAATCTACAGAGATGAGTGACACAGAATATTCGCCTCCCACATCTCCTCCCCATCATCTTTCTTTGATGACTCCTCCTCCATCACAAGTGAAGATCGCCATTGCAGCTAAACCATCTCCCATCCCGGAGATGCAGCCAGCAGATGAACAACGTGCGTCCCAGGAGCAAAACACTGAGGCTCCTCACTCCACCCTAGCAGGACCTGCAGCATTCTCTGCAGCAGCTGTGCAGGTATGCACCCCAACACGACATGCCATCACTCCACACAAATTCACAGACTGGCATCTCCACATACATCAGGAGACGGTCGTTGTGGGAGATTCAAATACCGGCAGACTTCCATCCTTTAAAGCTGACCACATTCAAGTGGACAGCTTTCCTCAAGCCACATGGCACCACGCTGAGTTTCTGCTAAAAAACGCCACCTTCTACACTGAACCAAAGACTCTGTTGCTGTCATTCGGCATCCACCAGAGAACACATGAGGACAAAGATGTCCCAGTGACGGAAATGTTCCAAACGGTGAAAGTGGCAGAAGAACTTTTTCCAGAGGCCCAAATAATTGTCCCTGCAATCGGCTATTCACCTCGTCTGCCACTACGAGAAAAAGCAGTTCTCGACCACTTGAATGAACATGTCCAGGAACTGTTTAATCACATCCCTCTTTCAGGGGACCCCATTGAGACGGGCCAGAACAATGTGGACTGGACTGCAGACACAGCCGCAAGAGTGCTGCAATACTGGAGCTCTTGGTTAAAATGACTCTTCCCTAAATCTGCTTTGGAGGGATAGAAAGTTCATGTTATTAACTTACATTTGAACATTGTTTTCTTTGCTTTCAGTACAGCTCCAGCACAAAGGACGGCTTGCAACCAGGGTCTCTCCCTCTTTATTCAGAAGAGGAAGCTGATGTTTAAACCAATTAGGTCTTTTTCTTTCCTTTCTTGTTTTCTCCAGCAGAGGGAGTTAAAGAGTCACATAATCTGAATGTTTTATTTTGTCCTTTCCTTTGGGTTTAACCATGGCTTTTTGACCTTCATTTAACCACCTTCATTTAACTGACCCTAATCCCAACCAGGGGAGTACATCTTCTAACCCTAACCAGGTGAATTTGGTCCCCTAATCCTAACCAGGTGTTTTTCTTGCTCTAACCCTAACCTGTTTTGACCCATAAGGCCTTATACTTACCCACTTTAACATTTGGATCCAAAATGATGCTATAATTTTACCCATACTTACCTGCTGTGATGACCAGACAGCTCTCCTTATGAGAAAAGACCCTGAAAGAAAAGTTAAAAAATAAAGTTAAGGGGAGATGAAGGTGGAGCCATGGTGGAGACAGAGATGGCCCGTGCATCAGGGCTCCTTGCTTAATAGCAGGGAGTCCTTATATTTCTTACTCCTAACCCAGCCAGAGCCCTCTGCTTCTTTGCCAGGCTTCTGTCTTTTCTCCTAGATCATCTACCTCCATTGGGAATGACACAGGCTACAAATATGCAATTAGTTTAATTTTAATTGAAACAAATGAAAAAGTATTTGTTTAAATGCCACTTTGAAGATTTGACTTGTAACTTTATATAATATAATTTCATGTGTTATGGTTCAAGTAGTTTAAAAGTGACTTTTCTATGTGTAAATAGTTTAAAAGTGATTTTTCTATGTATAAGTACAAAATTACGACTGTTATTGAATGCAACCCTCCGAGTTCGTAAATTCCAACACCCCACCGGGCCAGTGGAGGGCGCATTCTGCCCGGAGATAAGGAGCGATTGGTCACTGAGGACCCCAGGTGCATTGTGGTTGGTGATTCGTCTTGAAGACGTTCTTTTGACTCTGAACTCCAGACGGAGCAGACCACACTCGGAGCACAGCTGCATCTGCAGGTTTTTCAAACTATATACATTTATTCAAAGCCTTTTTGCCTGATGAAGACTGTTGTTTGTTCGAAACGTTGCAACTTTGGCTTGTATTTTTATATTTTTTGTGCCTGAATGCTCCAGAAATAAACCGAAATCCATCGGTAAAAGCACGCCTCGTCCTCCATTTTGTGTCATCATTAGCAACTTAGCAGCTAAATCTGAAAGAGCTAACTGAGCCATCATGCCACCGAGGCCTCATGAAAATGACTGGATTCTAGTCCAATCCAGGAAACGCTGCAGGAGAGGCCGTGTTTTTGAGCGAGACAGGAGCACATTTTTATGCCATCCAGATTGGAGCAATGGCTGCTCCTATGGCTACGCTGAGGTCGCTGGAGAGCACATGCAGCAGAGAGAACCTAGCTTCCTTCACCAACAACATGCAGGACGCCGCAACACACCGCCAGCATCTGATCACTGGCATTTTTATCCTGACGGCGGGGAGAATCCACGGCGGAGCATCAGACCCGCAAAACAATATGGCGGCCACTGGGTCACAACACGGGGAGACGCAGCCGGAGCGCCCCCACACAGAGTGCAGTCGGATGACCCAGACTTCCCCCAAAAGGTGCGTGTCATCAATAGACTCATCAAAGCGGTGCACCACCTCAATAATGTGTCCAAGGAGGTATATCCTCCATCTTTACATAGAATAACCCAAAATCTGACAAAAATCATCAAACCTGCTTTCCCCAATTTACAAATACAGACTCTTATAGAGGGAAATGCCAAAAATTGGACTTATACCACCATCCTGATGCTGAGAGAGCACTATCAGAACATTATAGACGTGGAGCTGAACACATTCTCCCAGCTTTCCACAGACGGTTGGAGGGGACCTCTTGAGATCGCCACCTGCTGGGCAAAGAGACACCTGGGCACGCGACTGAAGCAGGAAACCCTGGACCAGTGCCTGAGCATGCTCAGCACCGGATTAAGAGCACCGGCCCCCCCCTCTCCTCTTCCCTGTGTTTCAGAACTAACAGAGGAACTAGAGGGAGACGTAAGCTTGGAGCTGGCTCCATCACCTTCACCAGCAGTCCAGCCCCGAATCACAAGGCCACAGAGACCAGCAGAAGCACATAAACGTGCTCCTAGGAAGACCAGGAGGAAGAGCACAGAGTGGGACTGGTCACCTCTGCTCCAATCTACAGAGATGAGTGACACAGAATATTCGCCTCCCACATCTCCTCCCCATCATCTTTCTTTGATGACTCCTCCTCCATCACAAGTGAAGATCGCCATTGCAGCTAAACCATCTCCCATCCCGGAGATGCAGCCAGCAGATGAACAACGTGCGTCCCAGGAGCAAAACACTGAGGCTCCTCACTCCACCCTAGCAGGACCTGCAGCATTCTCTGCAGCAGCTGTGCAGGTATGCACCCCAACACGACATGCCATCACTCCACACAAATTCACAGACTGGCATCTCCACATACATCAGGAGACGGTCGTTGTGGGAGATTCAAATACCGGCAGACTTCCATCCTTTAAAGCTGACCACATTCAAGTGGACAGCTTTCCTCAAGCCACATGGCACCACGCTGAGTTTCTGCTAAAAAACGCCACCTTCTACACTGAACCAAAGACTCTGTTGCTGTCATTCGGCATCCACCAGAGAACACATGAGGACAAAGATGTCCCAGTGACGGAAATGTTCCAAACGGTGAAAGTGGCAGAAGAACTTTTTCCAGAGGCCCAAATAATTGTCCCTGCAATCGGCTATTCACCTCGTCTGCCACTACGAGAAAAAGCAGTTCTCGACCACTTGAATGAACATGTCCAGGAACTGTTTAATCACATCCCTCTTTCAGGGGACCCCATTGAGACGGGCCAGAACAATGTGGACTGGACTGCAGACACAGCCGCAAGAGTGCTGCAATACTGGAGCTCTTGGTTAAAATGACTCTTCCCTAAATCTGCTTTGGAGGGATAGAAAGTTCATGTTATTAACTTACATTTGAACATTGTTTTCTTTGCTTTCAGTACAGCTCCAGCACAAAGGACGGCTTGCAACCAGGGTCTCTCCCTCTTTATTCAGAAGAGGAAGCTGATGTTTAAACCAATTAGGTCTTTTTCTTTCCTTTCTTGTTTTCTCCAGCAGAGGGAGTTAAAGAGTCACATAATCTGAATGTTTTATTTTGTCCTTTCCTTTGGGTTTAACCATGGCTTTTTGACCTTCATTTAACCACCTTCATTTAACTGACCCTAATCCCAACCAGGGGAGTACATCTTCTAACCCTAACCAGGTGAATTTGGTCCCCTAATCCTAACCAGGTGTTTTTCTTGCTCTAACCCTAACCTGTTTTGACCCATAAGGCCTTATACTTACCCACTTTAACATTTGGATCCAAAATGATGCTATAATTTTACCCATACTTACCTGCTGTGATGACCAGACAGCTCTCCTTATGAGAAAAGACCCTGAAAGAAAAGTTAAAAAATAAAGTTAAGGGGAGATGAAGGTGGAGCCATGGTGGAGACAGAGATGGCCCGTGCATCAGGGCTCCTTGCTTAATAGCAGGGAGTCCTTATATTTCTTACTCCTAACCCAGCCAGAGCCCTCTGCTTCTTTGCCAGGCTTCTGTCTTTTCTCCTAGATCATCTACCTCCATTGGGAATGACACAGGCTACAAATATGCAATTAGTTTAATTTTAATTGAAACAAATGAAAAAGTATTTGTTTAAATGCCACTTTGAAGATTTGACTTGTAACTTTATATAATATAATTTCATGTGTTATGGTTCAAGTAGTTTAAAAGTGACTTTTCTATGTGTAAATAGTTTAAAAGTGATTTTTCTATGTATAAGTACAAAATTACGACTGTTATTGAATGCAACCCTCCGAGTTCGTAAATTCCAACACCCCACCGGGCCAGTGGAGGGCGCATTCTGCCCGGAGATAAGGAGCGATTGGTCACTGAGGACCCCAGGTGCATTGTGGTTGGTGATTCGTCTTGAAGACGTTCTTTTGACTCTGAACTCCAGACGGAGCAGACCACACTCGGAGCACAGCTGCATCTGCAGGTTTTTCAAACTATATACATTTATTCAAAGCCTTTTTGCCTGATGAAGACTGTTGTTTGTTCGAAACGTTGCAACTTTGGCTTGTATTTTTATATTTTTTGTGCCTGAATGCTCCAGAAATAAACCGAAATCCATCGGTAAAAGCACGCCTCGTCCTCCATTTTGTGTCATCATTAGCAACTTAGCAGCTAAATCTGAAAGAGCTAACTGAGCCATCATGCCACCGAGGCCTCATGAAAATGACTGGATTCTAGTCCAATCCAGGAAACGCTGCAGGAGAGGCCGTGTTTTTGAGCGAGACAGGAGCACATTTTTATGCCATCCAGATTGGAGCAATGGCTGCTCCTATGGCTACGCTGAGGTCGCTGGAGAGCACATGCAGCAGAGAGAACCTAGCTTCCTTCACCAACAACATGCAGGACGCCGCAACACACCGCCAGCATCTGATCACTGGCATTTTTATCCTGACGGCGGGGAGAATCCACGGCGGAGCATCAGACCCGCAAAACAATATGGCGGCCACTGGGTCACAACACGGGGAGACGCAGCCGGAGCGCCCCCACACAGAGTGCAGTCGGATGACCCAGACTTCCCCCAAAAGGTGCGTGTCATCAATAGACTCATCAAAGCGGTGCACCACCTCAATAATGTGTCCAAGGAGGTATATCCTCCATCTTTACATAGAATAACCCAAAATCTGACAAAAATCATCAAACCTGCTTTCCCCAATTTACAAATACAGACTCTTATAGAGGGAAATGCCAAAAATTGGACTTATACCACCATCCTGATGCTGAGAGAGCACTATCAGAACATTATAGACGTGGAGCTGAACACACTCTCCCAGCTTTCCACAGACGGTTGGAGGGGACCTCTTGAGATCGCCACCTGCTGGGCAAAGAGACACCTGGGCACGCGACTGAAGCAGGAAACCCTGGACCAGTGCCTGAGCATGCTCAGCACCGGATTAAGAGCACCGGCCCCCCCCTCTCCTCTTCCCTGTGTTTCAGAACTAACAGAGGAACTAGAGGGAGACGTAAGCTTGGAGCTGGCTCCATCACCTTCACCAGCAGTCCAGCCCCGAATCACAAGGCCACAGAGACCAGCAGAAGCACATAAACGTGCTCCTAGGAAGACCAGGAGGAAGAGCACAGAGTGGGACTGGTCACCTCTGCTCCAATCTACAGAGATGAGTGACACAGAATATTCGCCTCCCACATCTCCTCCCCATCATCTTTCTTTGATGACTCCTCCTCCATCACAAGTGAAGATCGCCATTGCAGCTAAACCATCTCCCATCCCGGAGATGCAGCCAGCAGATGAACAACGTGCGTCCCAGGAGCAAAACACTGAGGCTCCTCACTCCACCCTAGCAGGACCTGCAGCATTCTCTGCAGCAGCTGTGCAGGTATGCACCCCAACACGACATGCCATCACTCCACACAAATTCACAGACTGGCATCTCCACATACATCAGGAGACGGTCGTTGTGGGAGATTCAAATACCGGCAGACTTCCATCCTTTAAAGCTGACCACATTCAAGTGGACAGCTTTCCTCAAGCCACATGGCACCACGCTGAGTTTCTGCTAAAAAACGCCACCTTCTACACTGAACCAAAGACTCTGTTGCTGTCATTCGGCATCCACCAGAGAACACATGAGGACAAAGATGTCCCAGTGACGGAAATGTTCCAAACGGTGAAAGTGGCAGAAGAACTTTTTCCAGAGGCCCAAATAATTGTCCCTGCAATCGGCTATTCACCTCGTCTGCCACTACGAGAAAAAGCAGTTCTCGACCACTTGAATGAACATGTCCAGGAACTGTTTAATCACATCCCTCTTTCAGGGGACCCCATTGAGACGGGCCAGAACAATGTGGACTGGACTGCAGACACAGCCGCAAGAGTGCTGCAATACTGGAGCTCTTGGTTAAAATGACTCTTCCCTAAATCTGCTTTGGAGGGATAGAAAGTTCATGTTATTAACTTACATTTGAACATTGTTTTCTTTGCTTTCAGTACAGCTCCAGCACAAAGGACGGCTTGCAACCAGGGTCTCTCCCTCTTTATTCAGAAGAGGAAGCTGATGTTTAAACCAATTAGGTCTTTTTCTTTCCTTTCTTGTTTTCTCCAGCAGAGGGAGTTAAAGAGTCACATAATCTGAATGTTTTATTTTGTCCTTTCCTTTGGGTTTAACCATGGCTTTTTGACCTTCATTTAACCACCTTCATTTAACTGACCCTAATCCCAACCAGGGGAGTACATCTTCTAACCCTAACCAGGTGAATTTGGTCCCCTAATCCTAACCAGGTGTTTTTCTTGCTCTAACCCTAACCTGTTTTGACCCATAAGGCCTTATACTTACCCACTTTAACATTTGGATCCAAAATGATGCTATAATTTTACCCATACTTACCTGCTGTGATGACCAGACAGCTCTCCTTATGAGAAAAGACCCTGAAAGAAAAGTTAAAAAATAAAGTTAAGGGGAGATGAAGGTGGAGCCATGGTGGAGACAGAGATGGCCCGTGCATCAGGGCTCCTTGCTTAATAGCAGGGAGTCCTTATATTTCTTACTCCTAACCCAGCCAGAGCCCTCTGCTTCTTTGCCAGGCTTCTGTCTTTTCTCCTAGATCATCTACCTCCATTGGGAATGACACAGGCTACAAATATGCAATTAGTTTAATTTTAATTGAAACAAATGAAAAAGTATTTGTTTAAATGCCACTTTGAAGATTTGACTTGTAACTTTATATAATATAATTTCATGTGTTATGGTTCAAGTAGTTTAAAAGTGACTTTTCTATGTGTAAATAGTTTAAAAGTGATTTTTCTATGTATAAGTACAAAATTACGACTGTTATTGAATGCAACCCTCCGAGTTCGTAAATTCCAACACCCCACCGGGCCAGTGGAGGGCGCATTCTGCCCGGAGATAAGGAGCGATTGGTCACTGAGGACCCCAGGTGCATTGTGGTTGGTGATTCGTCTTGAAGACGTTCTTTTGACTCTGAACTCCAGACGGAGCAGACCACACTCGGAGCACAGCTGCATCTGCAGGTTTTTCAAACTATATACATTTATTCAAAGCCTTTTTGCCTGATGAAGACTGTTGTTTGTTCGAAACGTTGCAACTTTGGCTTGTATTTTTATATTTTTTGTGCCTGAATGCTCCAGAAATAAACCGAAATCCATCGGTAAAAGCACGCCTCGTCCTCCATTTTGTGTCATCATTAGCAACTTAGCAGCTAAATCTGAAAGAGCTAACTGAGCCATCATGCCACCGAGGCCTCATGAAAATGACTGGATTCTAGTCCAATCCAGGAAACGCTGCAGGAGAGGCCGTGTTTTTGAGCGAGACAGGAGCACATTTTTATGCCATCCAGATTGGAGCAATGGCTGCTCCTATGGCTACGCTGAGGTCGCTGGAGAGCACATGCAGCAGAGAGAACCTAGCTTCCTTCACCAACAACATGCAGGACGCCGCAACACACCGCCAGCATCTGATCACTGGCATTTTTATCCTGACGGCGGGGAGAATCCACGGCGGAGCATCAGACCCGCAAAACAATATGGCGGCCACTGGGTCACAACACGGGGAGACGCAGCCGGAGCGCCCCCACACAGAGTGCAGTCGGATGACCCAGACTTCCCCCAAAAGGTGCGTGTCATCAATAGACTCATCAAAGCGGTGCACCACCTCAATAATGTGTCCAAGGAGGTATATCCTCCATCTTTACATAGAATAACCCAAAATCTGACAAAAATCATCAAACCTGCTTTCCCCAATTTACAAATACAGACTCTTATAGAGGGAAATGCCAAAAATTGGACTTATACCACCATCCTGATGCTGAGAGAGCACTATCAGAACATTATAGACGTGGAGCTGAACACACTCTCCCAGCTTTCCACAGACGGTTGGAGGGGACCTCTTGAGATCGCCACCTGCTGGGCAAAGAGACACCTGGGCACGCGACTGAAGCAGGAAACCCTGGACCAGTGCCTGAGCATGCTCAGCACCGGATTAAGAGCACCGGCCCCCCCCTCTCCTCTTCCCTGTGTTTCAGAACTAACAGAGGAACTAGAGGGAGACGTAAGCTTGGAGCTGGCTCCATCACCTTCACCAGCAGTCCAGCCCCGAATCACAAGGCCACAGAGACCAGCAGAAGCACATAAACGTGCTCCTAGGAAGACCAGGAGGAAGAGCACAGAGTGGGACTGGTCACCTCTGCTCCAATCTACAGAGATGAGTGACACAGAATATTCGCCTCCCACATCTCCTCCCCATCATCTTTCTTTGATGACTCCTCCTCCATCACAAGTGAAGATCGCCATTGCAGCTAAACCATCTCCCATCCCGGAGATGCAGCCAGCAGATGAACAACGTGCGTCCCAGGAGCAAAACACTGAGGCTCCTCACTCCACCCTAGCAGGACCTGCAGCATTCTCTGCAGCAGCTGTGCAGGTATGCACCCCAACACGACATGCCATCACTCCACACAAATTCACAGACTGGCATCTCCACATACATCAGGAGACGGTCGTTGTGGGAGATTCAAATACCGGCAGACTTCCATCCTTTAAAGCTGACCACATTCAAGTGGACAGCTTTCCTCAAGCCACATGGCACCACGCTGAGTTTCTGCTAAAAAACGCCACCTTCTACACTGAACCAAAGACTCTGTTGCTGTCATTCGGCATCCACCAGAGAACACATGAGGACAAAGATGTCCCAGTGACGGAAATGTTCCAAACGGTGAAAGTGGCAGAAGAACTTTTTCCAGAGGCCCAAATAATTGTCCCTGCAATCGGCTATTCACCTCGTCTGCCACTACGAGAAAAAGCAGTTCTCGACCACTTGAATGAACATGTCCAGGAACTGTTTAATCACATCCCTCTTTCAGGGGACCCCATTGAGACGGGCCAGAACAATGTGGACTGGACTGCAGACACAGCCGCAAGAGTGCTGCAATACTGGAGCTCTTGGTTAAAATGACTCTTCCCTAAATCTGCTTTGGAGGGATAGAAAGTTCATGTTATTAACTTACATTTGAACATTGTTTTCTTTGCTTTCAGTACAGCTCCAGCACAAAGGACGGCTTGCAACCAGGGTCTCTCCCTCTTTATTCAGAAGAGGAAGCTGATGTTTAAACCAATTAGGTCTTTTTCTTTCCTTTCTTGTTTTCTCCAGCAGAGGGAGTTAAAGAGTCACATAATCTGAATGTTTTATTTTGTCCTTTCCTTTGGGTTTAACCATGGCTTTTTGACCTTCATTTAACCACCTTCATTTAACTGACCCTAATCCCAACCAGGGGAGTACATCTTCTAACCCTAACCAGGTGAATTTGGTCCCCTAATCCTAACCAGGTGTTTTTCTTGCTCTAACCCTAACCTGTTTTGACCCATAAGGCCTTATACTTACCCACTTTAACATTTGGATCCAAAATGATGCTATAATTTTACCCATACTTACCTGCTGTGATGACCAGACAGCTCTCCTTATGAGAAAAGACCCTGAAAGAAAAGTTAAAAAATAAAGTTAAGGGGAGATGAAGGTGGAGCCATGGTGGAGACAGAGATGGCCCGTGCATCAGGGCTCCTTGCTTAATAGCAGGGAGTCCTTATATTTCTTACTCCTAACCCTAACCCTAACCCTAACCCTAACCCTAACCCTAACCCCTAACCCTAACCCCTAACCCTAACCCTAACCCTAACCCTAACCCTAACCCCTAACCCCTAACCCCTAACCCTAACCCTAACCCTAACCCTAACCCTAACCCTAACCCTAACCCCTAACCCTAACCCTAACCCTAACCCTAACCCCTAACCCTAACCCTAACCCTAACCCTAACCCCTAACCCCTAACCCTAACCCTAACCCTAACCCTAACCCTAACCCTAACCCTAACCCCTAACCCTAACCCTAACCCTAACCCTAACCCTAACCCTAACCCTAACCCCTAACCCCTAACCCTAACCCTAACCCTAACCCCTAACCCTAACCCTACCCTAACCCTAACCCTAACCCTAACCCTAACCCTAACCCTAACCCCTACCCCTAACCCTAACCCTAACCCTAACCCTAACCCTAACCCTAACCCTAACCCTAACCCTAACCCTAACCCCTAACCCCTAACCCTAACCCTAACCCTAACCCTAACCCTAACCCTAACCCTAACCCTAACCCTAGCCCAGCTGTTTCGGAGCGCAGCACGTAAGACACCGCAGCATGCCGCCAGCATCTGATCACTGGCACGTTTACCCTGACGGGGAGGAGAGGCCACGTGCTCAGAGACCTCAACGCTACGCCACACCTGCAAACCAATATGGCAGCCACTGGATCACAACACGGGGAGACGCAGCTGGAGCGCCCCCCCACAGAGTGCAGTCAGATGACCCGGATTTCACTCAGAAGGTGCGTGTCATCAACAGACTGATAAAAGCAGTGCATCACTCCATGAATGTGTCAAAAGAAGGTTACCCTCCAACCCTAAACAGAATAAGCCGATATTTGGCAACAATCATCAAACCTGCTTCCCCCAGCTCACAGACACAGACTCTAATACAGGGGAATGCTGAAAACTGGGCTTTTACTACCATCCTGATTTTGAGGGAACATTATCAGAACAATATCAACGAGGAGCTGAACAGACTCTCTCAGCTTTCCACAGGAGGTTGGAGAGGACCTTTTGAGATCGCCACCTGCTGGGCCAGAAGACACCTGGGCACGCGTCTGAAACAGGAAACCCTGGACCGCTGCCACAGAATGCTGAACACCAGGTTAAGAGAACCGGTCCCCCCCTCTCCTCCTCCCTCTGTTTCAGAGCACATAGAAGAACTAGAGGAGGATTTAAGCTTGGAGCTGACTCCATCACCTTCACCAGCAGTCCAGCCCCAAACCCCAAGGCCACAGAGCCCAGCAGGAGCACGTAAACGTGCCCCCAAAAAGACCAAGAGGAAAAGCACAGAACGGGACTGGTCACCCCTGCTTGAACTCACAGAGATGGGAGACACAGAGTGTTCATCCCCTGCAGCATCTCCTCCTCCTCATCATCATTCTCCGATGACTCCTCCACCAACACGAAGAAAGATCATCCCTGCAGCAAAATCATTTCTCATCCCAGAGCTGCAGCCAGTAGATGCTCAGCGTGCATCGCAGGAGCAGAGCACAGAAGCTCCTCACCCCACCCCAGCTGGACCTGCAGCATTCTCTGCAGCAGCTGTGCAGGTATGCACTCCAACACAACATCTCATCACTCCACGCAAATTCAGAGACTGGCATCTCCACATACATCAGGAGACGGTCATTGTGGGAGATTCGAATGTTGGCAGACTCCCATCCTTCAAAGCTGACCACATTCAAGTGGACAGCTTTCCTCAAGCGACATGGCAGGATGCTGAGTTCCTGTTAAAGAACGCCACCTGCCATACTCAGCCAAAGACCATCCTTTTGTCCTTTGGCATCCATCAGAGGACACATAAGGACAAGGACATCCCAGTAATTGAGATGTTTCATACATTTGAAGTGGCAGAACAATTATTCCCAGAAGCCAATATTGTTATTCCCATGATTGGTTATTCACATCGCCTGCCACCACAAGAAAAAGCGGTCCTGGATCATCTGAATGAACACATCGGGGAGCTGTGTAACCACATTTGCCTTTCAGATGATCCAGTGGAGACAGACCAGGACAATGTGAACTGGACAGCAGATACGGCCATGAGGATGCTGAAATATTGGAGTCCTAGGTTTCTCCCTCTTGGTCCGACAGAGGGAGTGAATGAGTAATTCAATCAGGTCCCTCGCCCCCCCTGTCTTCATCCAACAGAGGGTGGTAAAGAGCAACCTAGTCTTAAGGTTTGATTTAAAATGTCATTTCTTTTGGGTTTTATTATGGTTTTCTGACTTTCATTTCAATCATCCCCATTCAGGTAGCTCTAATCCCAACCATGGAGTATATTTTCTAACCCTAATTTGTGATTTCTGATCCCCAGCCAGGTGAATTAATTGCTCTAACCCTAACCGTGTGTAATTTTTGCCCCCCCCAACCCTAATTTGTGACTTATGACCCCCAACCAAGTGACTTAATTGCTCTAACCCTAACCGTGTGTAATCTACTTACCTGCAGCGGCCACCAGACCGATCTTTTCATGAGCGGGATGATCCTGAAACACAAGGAAAACATTTTATTCAAAGGGGATGAGGGTGGAACCATGGTGGGGACAGAAATGGCCAGTGCCTCAGGGCCCCGTGCTTACAGCGCGGGGTTCTTATTTTTCATATTCCTAACCAGCCCGAGCCTTCTGCTTCCTCGCTAGGTTCTTCCTCTTCTCCTCAGATCTTCCAACTCCATTCAGGATGACATGCTGTAAAAACGCAACCACCTTAAATTTTGAAAAAAATGATTGTGTAAACTGTTTTATGTTCCTATTAAGGTCTGATGGTCAGCATAACCTTTTATTGAGGAGAACTTCATCAATCACTGCAATTCTTTATAAGTTAAAGTCTGTTTTCCAGATTATTAGTCACTAAAATGCATACAAATGTATATTGTACATAGAAGATATTTCAATTAAGATGCTTTAAGGATAATTTGCTTCATTTGTTATATTGTTTCATGTTTTACAGTTCAAATAAGCTAAAAAAATATTGTTCTATGTGAGATTTTAAAATCACGAGTGTCATTGAATGCAACCCTCCGAGTTGGCATATTCCTATTCTCCACCGTGCCAGTGGAGGGCGCATCCTGCCCGGAGACAAGGACTGATTGGTCACTGATGACCCCAGGTGCATTTTGGGTGTGGATCCGCCCTGCAGACGGTCTTTTGACTCTGATCTCCACACGGAGCGGACCTTTCTCGGAGCGCAGCTGCATTGGCAGGTTGTCATTGTTTTTCAATTTATTCAAAGCCGTTGCCTGATGAAGACTTTTCATTGTTCGAAACGTTGCAACTTCGGCTTGTACATATATATATTTTTTACCTGAACGCTCCTGAAAATAAACCGAAATTCGTCGGTGAAAACACGACTCGACCTCCATTTTGTTTTTGCATGAGCATAACCAGCTAAGTCTGAAAGTGCAAATATGCCACCGAGGCCGCATGAAAACGACTGGATTCTGGTCCAATCCAGGAAAAGCAGCAGAAGAGGTCGTGTTTTTGATCGAGACAGGAGCACATTTGTACGTCATCCAGAAGGGAGGCCGCGACGCTCCTATGCTGAGGCCGTCAGAGAGGACCCGCTGCTTAGGGAGCCCAGCTGTTTCGGAGCGCAGCACGTAAGACACCGCAGCATGCCGCCAGCATCTGATCACTGGCACGTTTACCCTGACGGGGAGGAGAGGCCACGTGCTCAGAGACCTCAACGCTACGCCACACCTGCAAACCAATATGGCAGCCACTGGATCACAACACGGGGAGACGCAGCTGGAGCGCCCCCCCACAGAGTGCAGTCAGATGACCCGGATTTCACTCAGAAGGTGCGTGTCATCAACAGACTGATAAAAGCAGTGCATCACTCCATGAATGTGTCAAAAGAAGGTTACCCTCCAACCCTAAACAGAATAAGCCGATATTTGGCAACAATCATCAAACCTGCTTCCCCCAGCTCACAGACACAGACTCTAATACAGGGGAATGCTGAAAACTGGGCTTTTACTACCATCCTGATTTTGAGGGAACATTATCAGAACAATATCAACGAGGAGCTGAACAGACTCTCTCAGCTTTCCACAGGAGGTTGGAGAGGACCTTTTGAGATCGCCACCTGCTGGGCCAGAAGACACCTGGGCACGCGTCTGAAACAGGAAACCCTGGACCGCTGCCACAGAATGCTGAACACCAGGTTAAGAGAACCGGTCCCCCCCTCTCCTCCTCCCTCTGTTTCAGAGCACATAGAAGAACTAGAGGAGGATTTAAGCTTGGAGCTGACTCCATCACCTTCACCAGCAGTCCAGCCCCAAACCCCAAGGCCACAGAGCCCAGCAGGAGCACGTAAACGTGCCCCCAAAAAGACCAAGAGGAAAAGCACAGAACGGGACTGGTCACCCCTGCTTGAACTCACAGAGATGGGAGACACAGAGTGTTCATCCCCTGCAGCATCTCCTCCTCCTCATCATCATTCTCCGATGACTCCTCCACCAACACGAAGAAAGATCATCCCTGCAGCAAAATCATTTCTCATCCCAGAGCTGCAGCCAGTAGATGCTCAGCGTGCATCGCAGGAGCAGAGCACAGAAGCTCCTCACCCCACCCCAGCTGGACCTGCAGCATTCTCTGCAGCAGCTGTGCAGGTATGCACTCCAACACAACATCTCATCACTCCACGCAAATTCAGAGACTGGCATCTCCACATACATCAGGAGACGGTCATTGTGGGAGATTCGAATGTTGGCAGACTCCCATCCTTCAAAGCTGACCACATTCAAGTGGACAGCTTTCCTCAAGCGACATGGCAGGATGCTGAGTTCCTGTTAAAGAACGCCACCTGCCATACTCAGCCAAAGACCATCCTTTTGTCCTTTGGCATCCATCAGAGGACACATAAGGACAAGGACATCCCAGTAATTGAGATGTTTCATACATTTGAAGTGGCAGAACAATTATTCCCAGAAGCCAATATTGTTATTCCCATGATTGGTTATTCACATCGCCTGCCACCACAAGAAAAAGCGGTCCTGGATCATCTGAATGAACACATCGGGGAGCTGTGTAACCACATTTGCCTTTCAGATGATCCAGTGGAGACAGACCAGGACAATGTGAACTGGACAGCAGATACGGCCATGAGGATGCTGAAATATTGGAGTCCTAGGTTTCTCCCTCTTGGTCCGACAGAGGGAGTGAATGAGTAATTCAATCAGGTCCCTCGCCCCCCCTGTCTTCATCCAACAGAGGGTGGTAAAGAGCAACCTAGTCTTAAGGTTTGATTTAAAATGTCATTTCTTTTGGGTTTTATTATGGTTTTCTGACTTTCATTTCAATCATCCCCATTCAGGTAGCTCTAATCCCAACCATGGAGTATATTTTCTAACCCTAATTTGTGATTTCTGATCCCCAGCCAGGTGAATTAATTGCTCTAACCCTAACCGTGTGTAATTTTTGCCCCCCCCAACCCTAATTTGTGACTTATGACCCCCAACCAAGTGACTTAATTGCTCTAACCCTAACCGTGTGTAATCTACTTACCTGCAGCGGCCACCAGACCGATCTTTTCATGAGCGGGATGATCCTGAAACACAAGGAAAACATTTTATTCAAAGGGGATGAGGGTGGAACCATGGTGGGGACAGAAATGGCCAGTGCCTCAGGGCCCCGTGCTTACAGCGCGGGGTTCTTATTTTTCATATTCCTAACCAGCCCGAGCCTTCTGCTTCCTCGCTAGGTTCTTCCTCTTCTCCTCAGATCTTCCAACTCCATTCAGGATGACATGCTGTAAAAACGCAACCACCTTAAATTTTGAAAAAAATGATTGTGTAAACTGTTTTATGTTCCTATTAAGGTCTGATGGTCAGCATAACCTTTTATTGAGGAGAACTTCATCAATCACTGCAATTCTTTATAAGTTAAAGTCTGTTTTCCAGATTATTAGTCACTAAAATGCATACAAATGTATATTGTACATAGAAGATATTTCAATTAAGATGCTTTAAGGATAATTTGCTTCATTTGTTATATTGTTTCATGTTTTACAGTTCAAATAAGCTAAAAAAATATTGTTCTATGTGAGATTTTAAAATCACGAGTGTCATTGAATGCAACCCTCCGAGTTGGCATATTCCTATTCTCCACCGTGCCAGTGGAGGGCGCATCCTGCCCGGAGACAAGGACTGATTGGTCACTGATGACCCCAGGTGCATTTTGGGTGTGGATCCGCCCTGCAGACGGTCTTTTGACTCTGATCTCCACACGGAGCGGACCTTTCTCGGAGCGCAGCTGCATTGGCAGGTTGTCATTGTTTTTCAATTTATTCAAAGCCGTTGCCTGATGAAGACTTTTCATTGTTCGAAACGTTGCAACTTCGGCTTGTACATATATATATTTTTTACCTGAACGCTCCTGAAAATAAACCGAAATTCGTCGGTGAAAACACGACTCGACCTCCATTTTGTTTTTGCATGAGCATAACCAGCTAAGTCTGAAAGTGCAAATATGCCACCGAGGCCGCATGAAAACGACTGGATTCTGGTCCAATCCAGGAAAAGCAGCAGAAGAGGTCGTGTTTTTGATCGAGACAGGAGCACATTTGTACGTCATCCAGAAGGGAGGCCGCGACGCTCCTATGCTGAGGCCGTCAGAGAGGACCCGCTGCTTAGGGAGCCCAGCTGTTTCGGAGCGCAGCACGTAAGACACCGCAGCATGCCGCCAGCATCTGATCACTGGCACGTTTACCCTGACGGGGAGGAGAGGCCACGTGCTCAGAGACCTCAACGCTACGCCACACCTGCAAACCAATATGGCAGCCACTGGATCACAACACGGGGAGACGCAGCTGGAGCGCCCCCCCACAGAGTGCAGTCAGATGACCCGGATTTCACTCAGAAGGTGCGTGTCATCAACAGACTGATAAAAGCAGTGCATCACTCCATGAATGTGTCAAAAGAAGGTTACCCTCCAACCCTAAACAGAATAAGCCGATATTTGGCAACAATCATCAAACCTGCTTCCCCCAGCTCACAGACACAGACTCTAATACAGGGGAATGCTGAAAACTGGGCTTTTACTACCATCCTGATTTTGAGGGAACATTATCAGAACAATATCAACGAGGAGCTGAACAGACTCTCTCAGCTTTCCACAGGAGGTTGGAGAGGACCTTTTGAGATCGCCACCTGCTGGGCCAGAAGACACCTGGGCACGCGTCTGAAACAGGAAACCCTGGACCGCTGCCACAGAATGCTGAACACCAGGTTAAGAGAACCGGTCCCCCCCTCTCCTCCTCCCTCTGTTTCAGAGCACATAGAAGAACTAGAGGAGGATTTAAGCTTGGAGCTGACTCCATCACCTTCACCAGCAGTCCAGCCCCAAACCCCAAGGCCACAGAGCCCAGCAGGAGCACGTAAACGTGCCCCCAAAAAGACCAAGAGGAAAAGCACAGAACGGGACTGGTCACCCCTGCTTGAACTCACAGAGATGGGAGACACAGAGTGTTCATCCCCTGCAGCATCTCCTCCTCCTCATCATCATTCTCCGATGACTCCTCCACCAACACGAAGAAAGATCATCCCTGCAGCAAAATCATTTCTCATCCCAGAGCTGCAGCCAGTAGATGCTCAGCGTGCATCGCAGGAGCAGAGCACAGAAGCTCCTCACCCCACCCCAGCTGGACCTGCAGCATTCTCTGCAGCAGCTGTGCAGGTATGCACTCCAACACAACATCTCATCACTCCACGCAAATTCAGAGACTGGCATCTCCACATACATCAGGAGACGGTCATTGTGGGAGATTCGAATGTTGGCAGACTCCCATCCTTCAAAGCTGACCACATTCAAGTGGACAGCTTTCCTCAAGCGACATGGCAGGATGCTGAGTTCCTGTTAAAGAACGCCACCTGCCATACTCAGCCAAAGACCATCCTTTTGTCCTTTGGCATCCATCAGAGGACACATAAGGACAAGGACATCCCAGTAATTGAGATGTTTCATACATTTGAAGTGGCAGAACAATTATTCCCAGAAGCCAATATTGTTATTCCCATGATTGGTTATTCACATCGCCTGCCACCACAAGAAAAAGCGGTCCTGGATCATCTGAATGAACACATCGGGGAGCTGTGTAACCACATTTGCCTTTCAGATGATCCAGTGGAGACAGACCAGGACAATGTGAACTGGACAGCAGATACGGCCATGAGGATGCTGAAATATTGGAGTCCTAGGTTTCTCCCTCTTGGTCCGACAGAGGGAGTGAATGAGTAATTCAATCAGGTCCCTCGCCCCCCCTGTCTTCATCCAACAGAGGGTGGTAAAGAGCAACCTAGTCTTAAGGTTTGATTTAAAATGTCATTTCTTTTGGGTTTTATTATGGTTTTCTGACTTTCATTTCAATCATCCCCATTCAGGTAGCTCTAATCCCAACCATGGAGTATATTTTCTAACCCTAATTTGTGATTTCTGATCCCCAGCCAGGTGAATTAATTGCTCTAACCCTAACCGTGTGTAATTTTTGCCCCCCCCAACCCTAATTTGTGACTTATGACCCCCAACCAAGTGACTTAATTGCTCTAACCCTAACCGTGTGTAATCTACTTACCTGCAGCGGCCACCAGACCGATCTTTTCATGAGCGGGATGATCCTGAAACACAAGGAAAACATTTTATTCAAAGGGGATGAGGGTGGAACCATGGTGGGGACAGAAATGGCCAGTGCCTCAGGGCCCCGTGCTTACAGCGCGGGGTTCTTATTTTTCATATTCCTAACCCTAACCCTAACCCTAACCCTAACCCTAACCCTAACCCCTAACCCTAACCCTAACCCTAACCCTAACCCTAACCCTAACCCAACCCTAACCCTAACCCTAACCCTAACCCTAACCCCTAACCCTAACCCTAACCCTAACCCTAACCCTAACCCTAACCCTAACCCCTAACCCTAACCCCTAACCCTAACCCTAACCCTAACCCTAACCCTAACCCTAACCCTAACCCTAACCCTAACCCTAACCCTAACCCTAAACCTATTCTGAGAGGATTTTTGGAGGAAAAATGACAGAAGAGGAAAAAGAAAAATTGTTTGTGCAAGCTGGGTGATTTCCTTAACTGTTTGGACCTCATCTTGGTGAGGGGGGGTGTGCTCCCACTCCTAAAAACTATAAGTGAGAATATACTTCAAAGAGCCATAAAGCTACGGACAATTTCGGAAGAGCATGGATCCACAGCCATTCAGGAGCAATACAAAGGCTAACTCCGCCCACCTGCTCTATTTAAGCGGACCTGCTTCTTCCAACTCACTCACTCACCTTGCAGCCCTGTCATACGAAGGCACAATAAAACAGAAGGCAATCAGACCAGGACTTATGGACAAAGGATTTTTATTCCATCCAAGCTCTCATGTACAGGGGATATACAAACAAAATTTGATCAGTTCAGCACCTGAAGAAGGACCAGGAAGTCCGAAATATCGTGCACAAGCTCTCAGCGACAAGTGATGCCAAGTGGAGCCCTAAAAGGAAAAATATCCTGCAAAGAAAAGGCTACTTACCTGAGGAAACAAAAGAAATGTTCCTGCAAAGAAGAAAGAAGAGGAGACAAAATTGAACATACAAGTTGTCCAGGGACGTGAGAGCCCAATTTTTGAATATGTAAGTCCTTTCATCCTAATTTTTGAGTGTGGGGCAAAGAATTCTGGTTTTCTGGACAGGGGGATGGCCTATGCATTTGAGTTTCACTGCCTTTGGCAGTGAGATTCTAATTTTCTAAACCTGACACGCTCGTGCCCCTCTGCCGGTCTGGTGCTGGAGTTCGGAGCCCCACTTCCATGCTGAGAAGAAAAACAACCTTCTCTCAGACATGATGTTGGACTTTACATGCTTTCCAAGTCATCCTTTCCTAATCTTAACCTCAGTGAAGAAGTGAGAAAAACCTATTCTGAGAGGATTTTTGGAGGAAAAATGACAGAAGAGGAAAAAGAAAAATTGTTTGTGCAAGCTGGGTGATTTCCTTAACTGTTTGGACCTCATCTTGGTGAGGGGGGGTGTGCTCCCACTCCTAAAAACTATAAGTGAGAATATACTTCAAAGAGCCATAAAGCTACGGACAATTTCGGAAGAGCATGGATCCACAGCCATTCAGGAGCAATACAAAGGCTAACTCCGCCCACCTGCTCTATTTAAGCGGACCTGCTTCTTCCAACTCACTCACTCACCTTGCAGCCCTGTCATACGAAGGCACAATAAAACAGAAGGCAATCAGACCAGGACTTATGGACAAAGGATTTTTATTCCATCCAAGCTTTCATGTACAGGGGATATACAAACAAAATTTGATCAGTTCAGCACCTGAAGAAGGACCAGGAAGTCCGAAATATCGTGCACAAGCTCTCAGCGACAAGTGATGCCAAGTGGAGCCCTAAAAGGAAAAATATCCTGCAAAGAAAAGGCTACTTACCTGAGGAAATAAAAGAAATGTTCCTGCAAAGAAGAAAGAAGAGGAGACAAAATTGAACATACAAGTTGTCCAGGGACGTGAGAGCCCAATTTTTGAATATGTAAGTCCTTTCATCCTAATTTTTGAGTGTGGGGCAAAGAATTCTGGTTTTCTGGACGGGGGGATGGCCTATGCATTTGAGTTTCACTGCCTTTGGCAGTGAGATTCTAATTTTCTAAACCTGACACGCTCGTGCCCCTCTGCCGGTCTGGTGCTGGAGTTCGGAGCCCCACTTCCATGCTGAGAAGAAAAACAACCTTCTCTCAGACATGATGTTGGACTTTACATGCTTTCCAAGTCATCCTTTCCTAATCTTAACCTCAGTGAAGAAGTGAGAAAAACCTATTCTGAGAGGATTTTTGGAGGAAAAATGACAGAAGAGGAAAAAGAAAAATTGTTTGTGCAAGCTGGGTGATTTCCTTAACTGTTTGGACCTCATCTTGGTGAGGGGGGGTGTGCTCCCACTCCTAAAAACTATAAGTGAGAATATACTTCAAAGAGCCATAAAGCTACGGACAATTTCGGAAGAGCATGGATCCACAGCCATTCAGGAGCAATACAAAGGCTAACTCCGCCCACCTGCTCTATTTAAGCGGACCTGCTTCTTCCAACTCACTCACTCACCTTGCAGCCCTGTCATACGAAGGCACAATAAAACAGAAGGCAATCAGACCAGGACTTATGGACAAAGGATTTTTATTCCATCCAAGCTCTCATGTACAGGGGATATACAAACAAAATTTGATCAGTTCAGCACCTGAAGAAGGACCAGGAAGTCCGAAATATCGTGCACAAGCTCTCAGCGACAAGTGATGCCAAGTGGAGCCCTAAAAGGAAAAATATCCTGCAAAGAAAAGGCTACTTACCTGAGGAAACAAAAGAAATGTTCCTGCAAAGAAGAAAGAAGAGGAGACAAAATTGAACATACAAGTTGTCCAGGGACGTGAAAGCCCAATTTTTGAATATGTAAGTCCTTTCATCCTAATTTTTGAGTGTGGGGCAAAGAATTCTGGTTTTCTGGACGGGGGGATGGCCTATGCATTTGAGTTTCACTGCCTTTGGCAGTGAGATTCTAATTTTCTAAACCTGACACGCTCGTGCCCCTCTGCCGGTCTGGTGCTGGAGTTCGGAGCCCCACTTCCATGCTGAGAAGAAAAACAACCTTCTCTCAGACATGATGTTGGACTTTACATGCTTTCCAAGTCATCCTTTCCTAATCTTAACCTCAGTGAAGAAGTGAGAAAAACCTATTCTGAGAGGATTTTTGGAGGAAAAATGACAGAAGAGGAAAAAGAAAAATTGTTTGTGCAAGCTGGGTGATTTCCTTAACTGTTTGGACCTCATCTTGGTGAGGGGGGGTGTGCTCCCACTCCTAAAAACTATAAGTGAGAATATACTTCAAAGAGCCATAAAGCTACGGACAATTTCGGAAGAGCATGGATCCACAGCCATTCAGGAGCAATACAAAGGCTAACTCCGCCCACCTGCTCTATTTAAGCGGACCTGCTTCTTCCAACTCACTCACTCACCTTGCAGCCCTGTCATACGAAGGCACAATAAAACAGAAGGCAATCAGACCAGGACTTATGGACAAAGGATTTTTATTCCATCCAAGCTCTCATGTACAGGGGATATACAAACAAAATTTGATCAGTTCAGCACCTGAAGAAGGACCAGGAAGTCCGAAATATCGTGCACAAGCTCTCAGCGACAAGTGATGCCAAGTGGAGCCCTAAAAGGAAAAATATCCTGCAAAGAAAAGGCTACTTACCTGAGGAAACAAAAGAAATGTTCCTGCAAAGAAGAAAGAAGAGGAGACAAAATTGAACATACAAGTTGTCCAGGGACGTGAGAGCCCAATTTTTGAATATGTAAGTCCTTTCATCCTAATTTTTGAGTGTGGGGCAAAGAATTCTGGTTTTCTGGACGGGGGGATGGCCTATGCATTTGAGTTTCACTGCCTTTGGCAGTGAGATTCTAATTTTCTAAACCTGACACGCTCGTGCCCCTCTGCCGGTCTGGTGCTGGGGTTCGGAGCCCCACTTCCATGCTGAGAAGAAAAACAACCTTCTCTCAGACATGATGTTGGACTTTACATGCTTTCCAAGTCATCCTTTCCTAATCTTAACCTCAGTGAAGAAGTGAGAAAAACCTATTCTGAGAGGATTTTTGGAGGAAAAATGACAGAAGAGGAAAAAGAAAAATTGTTTGTGCAAGCTGGGTGATTTCCTTAACTGTTTGGACCTCATCTTGGTGAGGGGGGGTGTGCTCCCACTCCTAAAAACTATAAGTGAGAATATACTTCAAAGAGCCATAAAGCTACGGACAATTTCGGAAGAGCATGGATCCACAGCCATTCAGGAGCAATACAAAGGCTAACTCCGCCCACCTGCTCTATTTAAGCGGACCTGCTTCTTCCAACTCACTCACTCACCTTGCAGCCCTGTCATACGAAGGCACAATAAAACAGAAGGCAATCAGACCAGGACTTATGGACAAAGGATTTTTATTCCATCCAAGCTCTCATGTACAGGGGATATACAAACAAAATTTGATCAGTTCAGCACCTGAAGAAGGACCAGGAAGTCCGAAATATCGTGCACAAGCTCTCAGCGACAAGTGATGCCAAGTGGAGCCCTAAAAGGAAAAATATCCTGCAAAGAAAAGGCTACTTACCTGAGGAAACAAAAGAAATGTTCCTGCAAAGAAGAAAGAAGAGGAGACAAAATTGAACATACAAGTTGTCCAGGGACGTGAGAGCCCAATTTTTGAATATGTAAGTCCTTTCATCCTAATTTTTGAGTGTGGGGCAAAGAATTCTGGTTTTCTGGACGGGGGGATGGCCTATGCATTTGAGTTTCACTGCCTTTGGCAGTGAGATTCTAATTTTCTAAACCTGACACGCTCGTGCCCCTCTGCCGGTCTGGTGCTGGAGTTCGGAGCCCCACTTCCATGCTGAGAAGAAAAACAACCTTCTCTCAGACATGATGTTGGACTTTACATGCTTTCCAAGTCATCCTTTCCTAATCTTAACCTCAGTGAAGAAGTGAGAAAAACCTATTCTGAGAGGATTTTTGGAGGAAAAATGACAGAAGAGGAAAAAGAAAAATTGTTTGTGCAAGCTGGGTGATTTCCTTAACTGTTTGGACCTCATCTTGGTGAGGGGGGGTGTGCTCCCACTCCTAAAAACTATAAGTGAGAATATACTTCAAAGAGCCATAAAGCTACGGACAATTTCGGAAGAGCATGGATCCACAGCCATTCAGGAGCAATACAAAGGCTAACTCCGCCCACCTGCTCTATTTAAGCGGACCTGCTTCTTCCAACTCACTCACTCACCTTGCAGCCCTGTCATACGAAGGCACAATAAAACAGAAGGCAATCAGACCAGGACTTATGGACAAAGGATTTTTATTCCATCCAAGCTCTCATGTACAGGGGATATACAAACAAAATTTGATCAGTTCAGCACCTGAAGAAGGACCAGGAAGTCCGAAATATCGTGCACAAGCTCTCAGCGACAAGTGATGCCAAGTGGAGCCCTAAAAGGAAAAATATCCTGCAAAGAAAAGGCTACTTACCTGAGGAAACAAAAGAAATGTTCCTGCAAAGAAGAAAGAAGAGGAGACAAAATTGAACATACAAGTTGTCCAGGGACGTGAGAGCCCAATTTTTGAATATGTAAGTCCTTTCATCCTAATTTTTGAGTGTGGGGCAAAGAATTCTGGTTTTCTGGACAGGGGGATGGCCTATGCATTTGAGTTTCACTGCCTTTGGCAGTGAGATTCTAATTTTCTAAACCTGACACGCTCGTGCCCCTCTGCCGGTCTGGTGCTGGAGTTCGGAGCCCCACTTCCATGCTGAGAAGAAAAACAACCTTCTCTCAGACATGATGTTGGACTTTACATGCTTTCCAAGTCATCCTTTCCTAATCTTAACCTCAGTGAAGAAGTGAGAAAAACCTATTCTGAGAGGATTTTTGGAGGAAAAATGACAGAAGAGGAAAAAGAAAAATTGTTTGTGCAAGCTGGGTGATTTCCTTAACTGTTTGGACCTCATCTTGGTGAGGGGGGGTGTGCTCCCACTCCTAAAAACTATAAGTGAGAATATACTTCAAAGAGCCATAAAGCTACGGACAATTTCGGAAGAGCATGGATCCACAGCCATTCAGGAGCAATACAAAGGCTAACTCCGCCCACCTGCTCTATTTAAGCGGACCTGCTTCTTCCAACTCACTCACTCACCTTGCAGCCCTGTCATACGAAGGCACAATAAAACAGAAGGCAATCAGACCAGGACTTATGGACAAAGGATTTTTATTCCATCCAAGCTTTCATGTACAGGGGATATACAAACAAAATTTGATCAGTTCAGCACCTGAAGAAGGACCAGGAAGTCCGAAATATCGTGCACAAGCTCTCAGCGACAAGTGATGCCAAGTGGAGCCCTAAAAGGAAAAATATCCTGCAAAGAAAAGGCTACTTACCTGAGGAAATAAAAGAAATGTTCCTGCAAAGAAGAAAGAAGAGGAGACAAAATTGAACATACAAGTTGTCCAGGGACGTGAGAGCCCAATTTTTGAATATGTAAGTCCTTTCATCCTAATTTTTGAGTGTGGGGCAAAGAATTCTGGTTTTCTGGACGGGGGGATGGCCTATGCATTTGAGTTTCACTGCCTTTGGCAGTGAGATTCTAATTTTCTAAACCTGACACGCTCGTGCCCCTCTGCCGGTCTGGTGCTGGAGTTCGGAGCCCCACTTCCATGCTGAGAAGAAAAACAACCTTCTCTCAGACATGATGTTGGACTTTACATGCTTTCCAAGTCATCCTTTCCTAATCTTAACCTCAGTGAAGAAGTGAGAAAAACCTATTCTGAGAGGATTTTTGGAGGAAAAATGACAGAAGAGGAAAAAGAAAAATTGTTTGTGCAAGCTGGGTGATTTCCTTAACTGTTTGGACCTCATCTTGGTGAGGGGGGGTGTGCTCCCACTCCTAAAAACTATAAGTGAGAATATACTTCAAAGAGCCATAAAGCTACGGACAATTTCGGAAGAGCATGGATCCACAGCCATTCAGGAGCAATACAAAGGCTAACTCCGCCCACCTGCTCTATTTAAGCGGACCTGCTTCTTCCAACTCACTCACTCACCTTGCAGCCCTGTCATACGAAGGCACAATAAAACAGAAGGCAATCAGACCAGGACTTATGGACAAAGGATTTTTATTCCATCCAAGCTCTCATGTACAGGGGATATACAAACAAAATTTGATCAGTTCAGCACCTGAAGAAGGACCAGGAAGTCCGAAATATCGTGCACAAGCTCTCAGCGACAAGTGATGCCAAGTGGAGCCCTAAAAGGAAAAATATCCTGCAAAGAAAAGGCTACTTACCTGAGGAAACAAAAGAAATGTTCCTGCAAAGAAGAAAGAAGAGGAGACAAAATTGAACATACAAGTTGTCCAGGGACGTGAAAGCCCAATTTTTGAATATGTAAGTCCTTTCATCCTAATTTTTGAGTGTGGGGCAAAGAATTCTGGTTTTCTGGACGGGGGGATGGCCTATGCATTTGAGTTTCACTGCCTTTGGCAGTGAGATTCTAATTTTCTAAACCTGACACGCTCGTGCCCCTCTGCCGGTCTGGTGCTGGAGTTCGGAGCCCCACTTCCATGCTGAGAAGAAAAACAACCTTCTCTCAGACATGATGTTGGACTTTACATGCTTTCCAAGTCATCCTTTCCTAATCTTAACCTCAGTGAAGAAGTGAGAAAAACCTATTCTGAGAGGATTTTTGGAGGAAAAATGACAGAAGAGGAAAAAGAAAAATTGTTTGTGCAAGCTGGGTGATTTCCTTAACTGTTTGGACCTCATCTTGGTGAGGGGGGGTGTGCTCCCACTCCTAAAAACTATAAGTGAGAATATACTTCAAAGAGCCATAAAGCTACGGACAATTTCGGAAGAGCATGGATCCACAGCCATTCAGGAGCAATACAAAGGCTAACTCCGCCCACCTGCTCTATTTAAGCGGACCTGCTTCTTCCAACTCACTCACTCACCTTGCAGCCCTGTCATACGAAGGCACAATAAAACAGAAGGCAATCAGACCAGGACTTATGGACAAAGGATTTTTATTCCATCCAAGCTCTCATGTACAGGGGATATACAAACAAAATTTGATCAGTTCAGCACCTGAAGAAGGACCAGGAAGTCCGAAATATCGTGCACAAGCTCTCAGCGACAAGTGATGCCAAGTGGAGCCCTAAAAGGAAAAATATCCTGCAAAGAAAAGGCTACTTACCTGAGGAAACAAAAGAAATGTTCCTGCAAAGAAGAAAGAAGAGGAGACAAAATTGAACATACAAGTTGTCCAGGGACGTGAGAGCCCAATTTTTGAATATGTAAGTCCTTTCATCCTAATTTTTGAGTGTGGGGCAAAGAATTCTGGTTTTCTGGACGGGGGGATGGCCTATGCATTTGAGTTTCACTGCCTTTGGCAGTGAGATTCTAATTTTCTAAACCTGACACGCTCGTGCCCCTCTGCCGGTCTGGTGCTGGGGTTCGGAGCCCCACTTCCATGCTGAGAAGAAAAACAACCTTCTCTCAGACATGATGTTGGACTTTACATGCTTTCCAAGTCATCCTTTCCTAATCTTAACCTCAGTGAAGAAGTGAGAAAAACCTATTCTGAGAGGATTTTTGGAGGAAAAATGACAGAAGAGGAAAAAGAAAAATTGTTTGTGCAAGCTGGGTGATTTCCTTAACTGTTTGGACCTCATCTTGGTGAGGGGGGGTGTGCTCCCACTCCTAAAAACTATAAGTGAGAATATACTTCAAAGAGCCATAAAGCTACGGACAATTTCGGAAGAGCATGGATCCACAGCCATTCAGGAGCAATACAAAGGCTAACTCCGCCCACCTGCTCTATTTAAGCGGACCTGCTTCTTCCAACTCACTCACTCACCTTGCAGCCCTGTCATACGAAGGCACAATAAAACAGAAGGCAATCAGACCAGGACTTATGGACAAAGGATTTTTATTCCATCCAAGCTCTCATGTACAGGGGATATACAAACAAAATTTGATCAGTTCAGCACCTGAAGAAGGACCAGGAAGTCCGAAATATCGTGCACAAGCTCTCAGCGACAAGTGATGCCAAGTGGAGCCCTAAAAGGAAAAATATCCTGCAAAGAAAAGGCTACTTACCTGAGGAAACAAAAGAAATGTTCCTGCAAAGAAGAAAGAAGAGGAGACAAAATTGAACATACAAGTTGTCCAGGGACGTGAGAGCCCAATTTTTGAATATGTAAGTCCTTTCATCCTAATTTTTGAGTGTGGGGCAAAGAATTCTGGTTTTCTGGACGGGGGGATGGCCTATGCATTTGAGTTTCACTGCCTTTGGCAGTGAGATTCTAATTTTCTAAACCTGACACGCTCGTGCCCCTCTGCCGGTCTGGTGCTGGAGTTCGGAGCCCCACTTCCATGCTGAGAAGAAAAACAACCTTCTCTCAGACATGATGTTGGACTTTACATGCTTTCCAAGTCATCCTTTCCTAATCTTAACCTCAGTGAAGAAGTGAGAAAAACCTATTCTGAGAGGATTTTTGGAGGAAAAATGACAGAAGAGGAAAAAGAAAAATTGTTTGTGCAAGCTGGGTGATTTCCTTAACTGTTTGGACCTCATCTTGGTGAGGGGGGGTGTGCTCCCACTCCTAAAAACTATAAGTGAGAATATACTTCAAAGAGCCATAAAGCTACGGACAATTTCGGAAGAGCATGGATCCACAGCCATTCAGGAGCAATACAAAGGCTAACTCCGCCCACCTGCTCTATTTAAGCGGACCTGCTTCTTCCAACTCACTCACTCACCTTGCAGCCCTGTCATACGAAGGCACAATAAAACAGAAGGCAATCAGACCAGGACTTATGGACAAAGGATTTTTATTCCATCCAAGCTCTCATGTACAGGGGATATACAAACAAAATTTGATCAGTTCAGCACCTGAAGAAGGACCAGGAAGTCCGAAATATCGTGCACAAGCTCTCAGCGACAAGTGATGCCAAGTGGAGCCCTAAAAGGAAAAATATCCTGCAAAGAAAAGGCTACTTACCTGAGGAAACAAAAGAAATGTTCCTGCAAAGAAGAAAGAAGAGGAGACAAAATTGAACATACAAGTTGTCCAGGGACGTGAGAGCCCAATTTTTGAATATGTAAGTCCTTTCATCCTAATTTTTGAGTGTGGGGCAAAGAATTCTGGTTTTCTGGACAGGGGGATGGCCTATGCATTTGAGTTTCACTGCCTTTGGCAGTGAGATTCTAATTTTCTAAACCTGACACGCTCGTGCCCCTCTGCCGGTCTGGTGCTGGAGTTCGGAGCCCCACTTCCATGCTGAGAAGAAAAACAACCTTCTCTCAGACATGATGTTGGACTTTACATGCTTTCCAAGTCATCCTTTCCTAATCTTAACCTCAGTGAAGAAGTGAGAAAAACCTATTCTGAGAGGATTTTTGGAGGAAAAATGACAGAAGAGGAAAAAGAAAAATTGTTTGTGCAAGCTGGGTGATTTCCTTAACTGTTTGGACCTCATCTTGGTGAGGGGGGGTGTGCTCCCACTCCTAAAAACTATAAGTGAGAATATACTTCAAAGAGCCATAAAGCTACGGACAATTTCGGAAGAGCATGGATCCACAGCCATTCAGGAGCAATACAAAGGCTAACTCCGCCCACCTGCTCTATTTAAGCGGACCTGCTTCTTCCAACTCACTCACTCACCTTGCAGCCCTGTCATACGAAGGCACAATAAAACAGAAGGCAATCAGACCAGGACTTATGGACAAAGGATTTTTATTCCATCCAAGCTTTCATGTACAGGGGATATACAAACAAAATTTGATCAGTTCAGCACCTGAAGAAGGACCAGGAAGTCCGAAATATCGTGCACAAGCTCTCAGCGACAAGTGATGCCAAGTGGAGCCCTAAAAGGAAAAATATCCTGCAAAGAAAAGGCTACTTACCTGAGGAAATAAAAGAAATGTTCCTGCAAAGAAGAAAGAAGAGGAGACAAAATTGAACATACAAGTTGTCCAGGGACGTGAGAGCCCAATTTTTGAATATGTAAGTCCTTTCATCCTAATTTTTGAGTGTGGGGCAAAGAATTCTGGTTTTCTGGACGGGGGGATGGCCTATGCATTTGAGTTTCACTGCCTTTGGCAGTGAGATTCTAATTTTCTAAACCTGAAACGCTCGTGCCCCTCTGCCGGTCTGGTGCTGGAGTTCGGAGCCCCACTTCCATGCTGAGAAGAAAAACAACCTTCTCTCAGACATGATGTTGGACTTTACATGCTTTCCAAGTCATCCTTTCCTAATCTTAACCTCAGTGAAGAAGTGAGAAAAACCTATTCTGAGAGGATTTTTGGAGGAAAAATGACAGAAGAGGAAAAAGAAAAATTGTTTGTGCAAGCTGGGTGATTTCCTTAACTGTTTGGACCTCATCTTGGTGAGGGGGGGTGTGCTCCCACTCCTAAAAACTATAAGTGAGAATATACTTCAAAGAGCCATAAAGCTACGGACAATTTCGGAAGAGCATGGATCCACAGCCATTCAGGAGCAATACAAAGGCTAACTCCGCCCACCTGCTCTATTTAAGCGGACCTGCTTCTTCCAACTCACTCACTCACCTTGCAGCCCTGTCATACGAAGGCACAATAAAACAGAAGGCAATCAGACCAGGACTTATGGACAAAGGATTTTTATTCCATCCAAGCTCTCATGTACAGGGGATATACAAACAAAATTTGATCAGTTCAGCACCTGAAGAAGGACCAGGAAGTCCGAAATATCGTGCACAAGCTCTCAGCGACAAGTGATGCCAAGTGGAGCCCTAAAAGGAAAAATATCCTGCAAAGAAAAGGCTACTTACCTGAGGAAACAAAAGAAATGTTCCTGCAAAGAAGAAAGAAGAGGAGACAAAATTGAACATACAAGTTGTCCAGGGACGTGAGAGCCCAATTTTTGAATATGTAAGTCCTTTCATCCTAATTTTTGAGTGTGGGGCAAAGAATTCTGGTTTTCTGGACGGGGGGATGGCCTATGCATTTGAGTTTCACTGCCTTTGGCAGTGAGATTCTAATTTTCTAAACCTGACACGCTCGTGCCCCTCTGCCGGTCTGGTGCTGGAGTTCGGAGCCCCACTTCCATGCTGAGAAGAAAAACAACCTTCTCTCAGACATGATGTTGGACTTTACATGCTTTCCAAGTCATCCTTTCCTAATCTTAACCTCAGTGAAGAAGTGAGAAAAACCTATTCTGAGAGGATTTTTGGAGGAAAAATGACAGAAGAGGAAAAAGAAAAATTGTTTGTGCAAGCTGGGTGATTTCCTTAACTGTTTGGACCTCATCTTGGTGAGGGGGGGTGTGCTCCCACTCCTAAAAACTATAAGTGAGAATATACTTCAAAGAGCCATAAAGCTACGGACAATTTCGGAAGAGCATGGATCCACAGCCATTCAGGAGCAATACAAAGGCTAACTCCGCCCACCTGCTCTATTTAAGCGGACCTGCTTCTTCCAACTCACTCACTCACCTTGCAGCCCTGTCATACGAAGGCACAATAAAACAGAAGGCAATCAGACCAGGACTTATGGACAAAGGATTTTTATTCCATCCAAGCTCTCATGTACAGGGGATATACAAACAAAATTTGATCAGTTCAGCACCTGAAGAAGGACCAGGAAGTCCGAAATATCGTGCACAAGCTCTCAGCGACAAGTGATGCCAAGTGGAGCCCTAAAAGGAAAAATATCCTGCAAAGAAAAGGCTACTTACCTGAGGAAACAAAAGAAATGTTCCTGCAAAGAAGAAAGAAGAGGAGACAAAATTGAACATACAAGTTGTCCAGGGACGTGAGAGCCCAATTTTTGAATATGTAAGTCCTTTCATCCTAATTTTTGAGTGTGGGGCAAAGAATTCTGGTTTTCTGGACGGGGGGATGGCCTATGCATTTGAGTTTCACTGCCTTTGGCAGTGAGATTCTAATTTTCTAAACCTGACACGCTCGTGCCCCTCTGCCGGTCTGGTGCTGGGGTTCGGAGCCCCACTTCCATGCTGAGAAGAAAAACAACCTTCTCTCAGACATGATGTTGGACTTTACATGCTTTCCAAGTCATCCTTTCCTAATCTTAACCTCAGTGAAGAAGTGAGAAAAACCTATTCTGAGAGGATTTTTGGAGGAAAAATGACAGAAGAGGAAAAAGAAAAATTGTTTGTGCAAGCTGGGTGATTTCCTTAACTGTTTGGACCTCATCTTGGTGAGGGGGGGTGTGCTCCCACTCCTAAAAACTATAAGTGAGAATATACTTCAAAGAGCCATAAAGCTACGGACAATTTCGGAAGAGCATGGATCCACAGCCATTCAGGAGCAATACAAAGGCTAACTCCGCCCACCTGCTCTATTTAAGCGGACCTGCTTCTTCCAACTCACTCACTCACCTTGCAGCCCTGTCATACGAAGGCACAATAAAACAGAAGGCAATCAGACCAGGACTTATGGACAAAGGATTTTTATTCCATCCAAGCTTGTTTTTCTTTTTCTTTTCTTTTCTTTCTAATTTTTTTTTTTTTTTTTTCCTTGATCACACTCAAAGCCCTGTGAATACTACCCTGCCAGGTAGCATTCCAACCAATAAGCCTAACCAGGTTACAACCGAGCTTCTTCCCCTTCATCCCCATCCCTTGTTAGCACCCCTAGCCAGGGGTCTAACGACCTAGACCTAACCGTCCCCCCCACTTCCATTGCCCCCCCTCAACTAGCATCCCTAAACAGGGAACTAGTCTCCCCCTTTCTTTCCTTGTTACCTCCATTCCTTAGCAACCCTAATCAGGGAGTTAAGGAACCCCACCCCCACCCTCCGACAGCTACCTTATTCAAGGAGCCCCAGAAACCCACTTGCCCCCCTTTTACTTGTTTATTTATTTTATTTTTTACTTTTATTTTTAGTTTATCTTTCATTTTTTATTTTTCCCCTGACCACACTTAGCCCTCTGTGAAGCCTTCCCTACCAGCTGGACTTCCACCACTTAGCCTAACCGGGGAACAACAAAATATCGTCCCCCACATCCCCATTCCCTTGTTAACATCCCTAACCAGGGGTCTAACGACCTAAACCCAACCCCCCCCCCCTTCTATTTTCCCCGCCCCCCTTAACTAGCATCCCTAAACCGGGAACTAGTTCCCCCCTTCTTTCCCTGAAACCCCACCCCCCCCGCCCCCTTTAGCATCCCCATTAAGGAGCTAAAGACCCCCACCCTCCAACAGCTACCTCATTCAAGGAGCCCGAGAAAAGTAATTGCCCCCCCCTTAATTTTTGTTTATTTATATTTTCATTTGTCCTCAAGCCCTTCCCCTTCCTTATTTTTATTTTATTAACTTATTCATTCTATCAATTGTAATTTCATTGTAGGATCTGTAGGTTTTCTTGGGAACAGCAACACTCGACTAACCCATTTTAATGTTATACTTGTGGTTTTATTCTGTCTATTTTTATATGTATTGTTTTTTAGCACTTATTTTAAGCACTTATTTTAAGCACTTATTTTTAGCACTTATCTTAACCAACTAACACTTTTGCATGGTTTTTATTTCAGCATGTTTTTAGCACTTTTAAAGATTGCTGTTCCCAATCGGCCTACAGTATTTTACATTAAACTAGATTTTTTAAATAATTACTCTGTATTTTTAAGTATTTATTAAACACTTTTTTAACTATTATTATTATTATTATTATTATTATCATTCCTTTTTTTTTTTTTTTTTAATTTACTGTTTTTTCCTTCCCTTTCTTAGTCCCCTACCAACCCACTTTGTTCAGTGAAGACTGTAGCCCAATGGTAAAGGCATTTGTCTCCCATACAGGCGACCAGGGTTCAAATCCGGGCTCGGCTCATTTCAATTTTGAGTTTTTATTATTATTTTCTCTTTCAACTCCTCATTATTTATTTATTCTTTCAGTACAGCAGGCCAGTGCAACTAAATTACAAACGTACCATTCCAAACCCCAACCCTAACCCTAACCCTAACCCTAACCCTAACACAAATGGATGTATGCATTTGAATGTAACGCTCCGAGCCTGCAAGTTCCAGCGACAGGTGGAGGCCTCATTCTACCTAGCAACGCCTCCTGATTGGATGAGGACCCCAAATGCATTGTTGGAAATGTTTCATCAGCTCACAAACACTTTCTCTCATCACCGTGAGGAGCCGAACGCTCGGAGCTGTTCACCGTTCGTATGCTTACTTTGTTTATTGTTTACAAGCCAGCCTGACGAAGACGTGTTTTGTTCGAAACGTTGCAATATTGGCTTGTTTTTGTTTTTACATTTTTGTAAGCCTGAACGCTCCGAATTAAACCGAAGTTGATCGGTGAAACCCGTTTCCCTCGCTCATTAATTAGCATAGCCTCTCAGCTACGTGTGACGAAAGTGTTTTTTGCAAGTGGCCGAATTACATTCTGGCCACAGTTAGCCATGCCACCGTGGCAAGACGAAGATGAATGGACCTTGGTCCAATCCAGACGAGGCAGACGGAGGGAACGGATCTTCGAGCGATACGGGCCACCGAACAGACGGGCGGCTGCGAGGTTTTCCAGCTACCCACGCCGGGACGAGCGCCGCTCCTATGCAGAGGTTACCAGAGAAGGGACCCAATTTCTGGAGCCGAACTTCTACAGTAGACAGCAGGTGAGACGTCGCCCCGCACCGCAGCCATTCTACGATGGGCAACGCTACCTATTCCAAGATGGCGCTCAACCTGCACCAAGACCTAGACGCGGACCCTCAAATCAAAATGGACGCTATGTCTTTGTACCAGCGGATGCTCGGAACGCAGCCCCCCCACATAGGGTACAGTCTGATGACCCGGACTTCACAAATAAGGTGCGTGTCATGAACAGGCTGATTAAAGCTGTACACCACCTCAGCAATGTGTCCAGAGAGGATCATCCTCCCTCTTTGGACAGAATAACTCATAATCTGGCCACAATTATTAAACCGGCAGCCCCCAATCTGCAAACACAGACTTTGATTGATGGCAATGCTAGGAATTGGGCCTTCACTACCATTCTCATCCTCAGAGAACATTACCAAAAAAACATTGACTCTGAGATTCATAAGTGTTACGGCCCCCGACAGGCAAACCTGTCCCAGTCTAGGGGTAAATCAAAAAGGGGCCAAAACATATGGACGATGGACACCAAAGTTTAGGAACACAGTTTATTAGATGGTAGAAATAACCTGTGTCCTGTAAAACAGAAAGCAATAATTACTGTGCTGGTCCCAACAAAAGACAAAACAAAGGGATTGGAGCCTTGGCCAAACAGAAAATAATTCAGGGAGACAACTGACCCAGCCACATTGACCGTCGGAGTCAGCAGCTCCCTGCTAGGCTGCCTAACAAAATGTAACTATTGAAACAAAATAAACAAAGCCCGCAAATAAGGACTACCAAGGTCCAACCCCAAACTAAAATAACAAAACCCAGCAGTATAAGACTGCTGAGGACCAAGAGGGAATCAAAAATGGAAACAACCAACCAGCACAGCTCCAACTCAACCCACTGCTCCTCAGCCTCCTGCTCTGCCCTCTCTGCATGTCTCTCTCCTGGTTATGGCCTCCTCTGACTCAAATACCTGGCAGGTGCTGATCAAGATCATTGGCTTCACCTGCCAGGTGAGCAGAATGACAGGGAATGCAGCAAAGCAGAAGCAGCAAGACATAACACCTCCACCCATAAACTTGTGAACATGGGGGCCAGTTTCCTGCAAGTAGAAAAATGAAAAAAATAAACATGTTCACAAGCAATACTGTCAGACTAAATGTTGTTCTTTTTAAAGGCAACTTTGAGGTCTTGCTGATCTTTTGCACTGATTCATTCCACCAACAGGTTTTGTGGTGGAATAACTCAAAACCTGTAGGGCCCAGTCCTTGAAGAACAAATGCTCCAGAATTCTCAAGTTCATCATCACAGAGCCACCTCTCCTGTAAAAGGTCTGCCTTGGTTGTGTGTGAGTTGAGGATGGCTTCTGTGAAGAGAGATAATAGATAAATGTTTAAAGGAAACTGATGTGTACCTTCAGTGCCTGGTAATAGGGTGCTGTCCACAGTGACCTGCTCAGATTGTTTATCCATTACCAGAAGCTGGCACTGAAGTCCAGTCCTGCTTTGGTTCCTTGGAGCACCTATTACTAAGTGGGATGTTAATAAAAGGTAACGCATGTTTAAGATCAGTTGCTTCATAGGAAACACAGTTGGTCCCTTTGAAGCAGTTCCAGAAAAGGGTAAACACCCAAGCGGAGGTGGATCAGGGACTCTGGCCTCATGGCCACCAATGCAAACATGAATCTCGACAGGCTGCAGGCCAGGTGTTTCAAAATGAGCCATGAAGCCGTCACTCAGGTCTAGAAAGTCCTTTTCTGCAGATTCGTCCTGCTCCTGCCTTCTGGCTTGGGCAGGAAAAACTTCAGGACGTTTCCCAACCAAATCAGAAACCTGATTAACAGAGACGGGATCATCATGTTGGTTTATCAGGGCTTGGTCGTCAGCCAGATCATTTGTTTTCCTGATAAATCCACCATCACCTCCACAAACCTCAGGCTCAAGTGCATATGCATGTAGCACCTCAGCCTTCACCCTGTCATAGTCCAGACTCTCAGTGGCTGGCAAGGACACCCCTGCTTCTTGTGCCTTCCCAGTAAGGACTCTCCGCAGCAAAAGTGACCAGACAGTTTTAGGCCACTGCAACACCCTAGCAGCATTCTCAAACAGAGCAAAATACTCATTAATGTCCCTGTCACCTAGTGGAGGTACAGATTTAACACATTTGTCCACATCAAATGGTGTCACACAAAAGGAAGGAGGTGGTGCAACCGAGGTGGCTTGTTGCAACTCGAGCTCCTTTAGGCAGATTTGCCTGTAGTTTTCCTCCTTAATTTTTCTGAGCTCAAACTCATAACAAACTTCCTTCTTTTTGATTTTCAAACGGAGCAGTTCAACCTCAAGCTCCTTAAGACGGAGAGACGTAGAAGCTTTGCTGTCTGGCAAACTCATCTTCCCAAACAAAACACCTCCAACGGGAGCAACAAAATTTCACTCAGGTCAAAACAGCAGACCCTCAGTCAACTGACAGGCAGGGGCTTAACAAAGGAGTAAGAGAGAGGGAAAAAACCGAAGCAGAAGACTACACAAAAACCACAAACTGGTGTCCAAAGATGTGCAAATAAACAAATCTACACAAATGAGCAAATAAGCCCAAACAAAGTGTCAGCACGAGGCACAAAAAAAAACACCCCAAAACGGAGAGCTAACACGAGTCACAAATGCGCATTCCAGCACCCCAAAACCCTGGGCAGATGACAAAGACAATACAGGCTGTATAAAGACAGACCTCCAAATAAGTATTGCCAACACAAAAACTGCCACTGGTCAAGCGGGATAAAGCTTTAAGGACGAGCCCCCAAATATGTTACGGCCCCCGACAGGCAAACCTGTCCCAGTCTAGGGGTAAATCAAAAAGGGGCCAAAACATATGGACGATGGACACCAAAGTTTAGGAACACAGTTTATTAGATGGTAGAAATAACCTGTGTCCTGTAAAACAGAAAGCAATAATTACTGTGCTGGTCCCAACAAAAGACAAAACAAAGGGATTGGAGCCTTGGCCAAACAGAAAATAATTCAGGGAGACAACTGACCCAGCCACATTGACCGTCGGAGTCAGCAGCTCCCTGCTAGGCTGCCTAACAAAATGTAACTATTGAAACAAAATAAACAAAGCCCGCAAATAAGGACTACCAAGGTCCAACCCCAAACTAAAATAACAAAACCCAGCAGTATAAGACTGCTGAGGACCAAGAGGGAATCAAAAATGGAAACAACCAACCAGCACAGCTCCAACTCAACCCACTGCTCCTCAGCCTCCTGCTCTGCCCTCTCTGCATGTCTCTCTCCTGGTTATGGCCTCCTCTGACTCAAATACCTGGCAGGTGCTGATCAAGATCATTGGCTTCACCTGCCAGGTGAGCAGAATGACAGGGAATGCAGCAAAGCAGAAGCAGCAAGACATAACAATAAGCTCATGCAGTTTCCATCACCGGACTGGAGGGGTCCCTTTGAAATAGCCACAACATGGGCTAAACGCAATTTAGGCAGACGCCTAAGACAGGACACTGTCATAATTGCCAGGCTGACAGAACCAGCCCCCCCTCCTCCTGCTGCTGCTCCTCCTCCTCTTTCTACACAGGCAGCTGATCAGACATCAGGAGAGGACCCACATGCTGTGATCGAGTTGGCGTCATCACCACCTCCAGCGAACCAGCCTCTCTCCACGAGACCACAGAGCCCAGCTGTAACACGACCACCCATCCCACCTCAGAGCAGCGGGCATCAGATCACCACGATCGCACAGGTTCATGCACCGCCTCCACCCACGTCAATTTCCCGGGTCTCAGTTGAGACCATGACGGAGCCCATTCAGGAGGAATGGGAGACGATGTTTGACCTGGAAGAGACTAGTGAAACTGAACTTTCTCCTCCCACATCTCCTCCGCGTCTTTCTCCTACAATCCCTCTTCCACCACGCATAAATCGCTCTCAAATAAGTTCTACAGGAGAAGGCGTCGTGCGAGTTCTGGACATGCAGAAGACTGTTTCTGACTCAGAAGAGGAAATCATCCTGGAGCCAGAACCAGATGAGGTGCAGACCACAGCACGGAGCCGTAGAAGAGGAGGCCAATGTTCCCCCCAAAGAGAAGGGAGCCCCCCTCCTAGAGGAACCAGCACCTCCACCATGGAGAGCAGAGGGTACCACACACTCACCCCTGCCACTCTTTCCAAACTGCGATCCAGCGTGCAGTCTCGCCTAGCCATTGAACCGGCAGAGGAGACGACAACTTCTGCAGCAGAAATGCAGGTGTGTGCTCCAACACGACACGGCACCACGCCCCGCAAATTCACAGATTGGCACCTACACATACATCAGAAGACAGTCATCGTGGGGGACTCCAACATCAGCCGCCTTCCACCTTTCAAGGGTGGAAATGTACAAATGGACAGTTTCCCTGGGGCCAGGTGGCATCACGCAGAATTCCTCCTGAAGACAGCCACCTTCCAGACTGAACCAGAGATCCTGTTGCTTTCCTTTGGCCTGAATAACAGGTCACAGAGGGACAAAAAGGCCCCAGTTACAGAGATGATTAAAGCCCTGACGGTGGCAGGACAAAGGTTTCCAGACGCCACCATCCTCGTCCCACACGTCAGCTTTTCATCTCACCTTCCACCGGATGAAAAAGCCGTCCTAATTCATCTGAATCAACACATGCAAGAACTCACAGATTACATCCCCCAATTCAGTGGCTTTTTTTGAAACACAAAGTGACAATATCCACTGGACTGCTGCGACGGCCAAGAGGATGCTGGAACACTGGTCTGCCTGGTTAAACTGAATCTTCCTCTTAACCTTACACAGAGGGAGGGGAAAGATGGAGTTATGAACCTATGTGATAACTTTGTTCTTTCTCTTACACAGCTCTCCCTGCTGAGCAGAGGACTTACCTTCATCCCATCCAAATGTAACAGTAAGAATTTGATCCTTCAATCCAGACATGATTTACAGGAGTACCATCGCAGGATTAAGTTAAGCATTCACTATGAGAATAAAGGCAGCATCCAACCTCAGCCATTCACACAAAAATCTAATTGGACACCCCCTTCTACAATCCTCCCAGCACAAGTTAACACTTTAATCAATCAGGACGTTTCCTATTTTGAGAATGATTTTAAAATCGTTCACAATACACCAAATTTGAGTGGGGAGGAAACTAGAGCTCTAAGAGAATTAATCCAAAACAAAGAAATAGTGATTAAACCAGCCGATAAAGGCAGTCTAACAGTAATTATGGATAAAAAAGATTATTTACATGAAGGTTACAGACAGTTAAATGATGTAACTTATTATCATAAACTCAATAAACCCATTTATTTAGATACAATCCCCTTAGTTGATAAAATTATTAATAATTTATTGAAAAAGAAATTTATTAATCAAAAACAAAAAACATATCTTCAGGGCACCTCGCAGCCGAGGCCCAGACGTTTTTACATGTTACCCAAAATCCATAAAGATCCCCAAAAATGGACCATTCCATTTAAAATTCCTCCTGGCAGACCCATAGTTTCAGACTGTGAAAGTGAAACATATTACACGGCTGAATATTTGGACTTCTTTTTAAATCCGCTATCTAACAAGCATGACAGCTATCTGAAAGACACGTACGATTTCATTGAGAAAATTAAGCAGATAATAATCCCAACAAATTCTTTACTCTTTACTATGGACATAGATAGCTTGTACAAACATTGATCACACAGAGGGTATTGCCAGTATCAAGAGGATTTTTCAGAAGTATCCAGATAAAAAACGACCAGATAAAGAACTATTGGAGTTATTAGAAATTAATCTGAGCAGAAATGATTTTGAATTCAATGGGGAATTTTTTATTCAAATTAAGGGCACAGCTATGGGTAAGAAATTTGCTCCCGCTTATGCCAACATATTCATGGCAGAGTGGGAATCCTCAGCATTGCAGAAATGTCCTTTAAAGCCACTCTGTTATTACAGATACCTCGACGACATCTGGGGTGTGTGGACTCACTCTGAGCAGGAGTTTGGGGCTTTCCTGAGGACCCTCAACGGTCACAACCCTTCCATCAAACTCAAATCGACATGCCACGCCTCCTCAGTCGACTTTCTAGACACAACCACATTTAAGGGAAGTGACTTTCACATCACACATAAATTAGACATTAAGGTATATTTTAAACCCACAGACACACATGCCCTATTACATAAAACCAGCTTTCATCCCAAACACACATTTGCAGGTCTGGTTAAATCCCACCTGCTCCGTTTCCACAGGATCTGCACCCAACAGGCAGACTTTAAGGAGGCCACCAAAATTCTTTTCTCCTCATTGTACACACGGGGCTATTCTCGCTCCTTTTTACGTAAATGCTTCAAGTCATTTCAGCAGCATAATATCATAGATTTATCCCCCCTCTTGCCCATTATCACAACATATTCTGCAGCCACTTGCAGGATGGTGAGGGTCCTCAGGAAAAACTTTCAGGATCTGCTTCAGAACCAGGGGCTTCTTAAGGAACACAGATTTCTGCCAGCATACAGAAGAAATAAAAATCTCAAAGACATCCTAGTCAGAGCCAAGCTTCCTCCCCATACACAACCCAAATCTAGAGCACTCATTTCATTCTTTAAGCATTTGGATTGGTTGTGCAGCCACCACAACAAAAATACTTTTCCATCTTTATGTAAAGGGAGCCCTCACTCTAAAAATTGCATTTATTTAATTTCTTGCTCCATCTGTGGCATACAGTATGTTGGTGAGACTGGAAACACTCTTTTGGTTAGATTCACCCAACATAGACAAAACATCACAAAACAGAAAAACACAGACACTCATTTGGTTCAGCATTTTATTTCACATGGATGGGATTCAGTCAGAGCAACAGTTGTGCAGACTAATCCCAGATGGTCAACCGCAGACAGAAGAAGACATGAGAGGATGTGGATTTTAAAATTAGACACCCTCTACCCCAGGGGCCTAAATGAGAGAAGGCCATCAATGTTCTCTTAGTGGATGCTCAACCGCTGTTCCTCCCTTCATCCAGTAGAGGGAGATGCTTAACAACCCCTCTGCATCACCAGACAGTCCAATATTTCTTGTCCAGCAGAGGGAGACTAAGGATGTTCATAATCCATCCTCATATAGCCCTGCCCTAAAGGTCTCTGGCCCTAATCTTAACCACTCCACTTTAGGGCCCTAACCCTAATTAGATGATGTAGACCTGGGTTCAGTGGCACATTACACGGGGGAGAGAGCTGGATCCAGTAGAGGCAGACATGGCCTGTGCATATGAGGACTCTAGGCATGCAGCGTGGAGTTCTCGCCCTCACCCTAACACCTAACCCTAACCCTAACCCAGTTTTTTGCATTCGTGGAGACAGACCAGGACAATGTGAACTGGACAGCAGATACATCCATGAGGATGCTGAAATACTGGAGTCCTAGGTTTCTCCCTCTTGGTCCGACAGAGGGAGTGAATGAGTAATTCAATCAGGTCCCTCGCCCCCCCTGTCTTCATCCAACAGAGGGTGGTAAAGAGCAACCTAGTCTTAAGGTTTAGTTTTAAAATGTAATTTCTTTTGGGTTTTATTATGGTTTTCTGACTTTCATTTCAATCATCCCCATTCAGGTAGCTCTAATCCCAACCATGGAGTATATTTTCTAACCCTAATTTGTGATTTCTGATCCCCAGCCAGGTGAATTAATTGCTCTAACCCTAACCGTGTGTAATTTTTGCCCCCCCCAACCCTAATTTGTGATTTATGACCCCCAACCAAGTGACTTAATTGCTCTAACCCTAACCGTGTGTAATCTATTTACCTGCAGCGGCCACCAGACCGATCTTTTCATGAGCGGGATGATCCTGAAACACAAGGAAAACATTTTATTCAAAGGGGATGAGGGTGGAACCATTGTGGGGACAGAAATGGCCAGTGCCTCAGGGCCCCGTGCTTACAGCGTGGGGTTCTTATTTTTCATATTCCTAACCAGCCCGAGCCTTCTGCTTCCTCGCTAGGTTCTTCCTCTTCTCCTCAGATCTTCCAACTCCATTCAGGATGACATGCTGTAAAAACGCAACCACCTTAAATTTTGAAAAAAATGATTGTGTAAACTGTTTTATGTTCCTATTAAGGTCTGATGGTCAGCATAACCTTTTATTGAGGAGAACTTCATCAATCACTGCAATTCTTTATAAGTTAAAGTCTGTTTTCCAGATTATTAGTCACTAAAATGCATACAAATGTATATTGTACATAGAAGATATTTCAATTAAGATGCTTTAAGGATAATTTGCTTCATTTGTTATATAGTTTCATGTTTTACAGTTCAAATAAGCTAAAAAATATTGTTTTATGTGTGATTTTAAAATCACGAGTGTCATTGAATGCAACCCTCCGAGTTGGCATATTCCTATTCTCCACCGTGCCAGTGGAGGGCGCATCCTGCCCGGAGACAAGGACTGATTGGTCACTGATGACCCCAGGTGCATTTTGGGTGTGGATCCGCCCTGCAGACTGCCTTTTGACTCTGATCTCCACACGGAGCGGACCTTTCTCGGAGCGCAGCTGCATTGGCAGGTTGTCATTGTTTTTCAATTTATTCAAAGCCGTTGCCTGATGAAGACTTTTCATTGTTCGAAACGTTGCAACTTCGGCTTGTACATATTTATATTTTTTACCTGAACGCTCCTGAAAATAAACCGAAATTCGTCGGTGAAAACACGACTCGACCTCCATTTTGTTTTTGCACGAGCATAACCAGCTAAGTCTGAAAGTGCAAATATGCCACCGAGGCCGCATGAAAACGACTGGATTCTGGTCCAATCCAGGAAAAGCAGCAGAAGAGGTCGTGTTTTTGATCGAGACAGGAGCACATTTGTACGTCATCCAGAAGGGAGGCCACGACGCTCCTATGCTGAGGCCGTCAGAGAGGACCCGCTGCTTAGGGAGCCCAGCTGTTTCGGAGCGCAGCACGTAAGACACCGCAGCATACCGCCAGCATCTGATCACTGGCACGTTTACCCTGACGGGGAGGAGAGGCCACGTGCTCAGAGACCTCAACGCTACGCCACACCTGCAAACCAATATGGCAGCCACTGGATCACAACACGGGGAGACGCAGCTGGAGCGCCCCCCCACAGAGTGCAGTCAGATGACCCGGATTTCACTCAGAAGGTGCGTGTCATCAACAGACTGATAAAAGCAGTGCATCACTCCATGAATGTGTCAAAAGAAGGTTACCCTCCAACCCTATACAGAATAAGCCGATATTTGGCAACAATCATCAAACCTGCTTCCCCCAGCTCACAGACACAGACTCTAATACAGGGGAATGCTGAAAACTGGGCTTTTACTACCATCCTGATTTTGAGGGAACATTATCAGAACAATATCAACGAGGAGCTGAACAGACTCTCTCAGCTTTCCACAGGAGGTTGGAGAGGACCTTTTGAGATCGCCACCTGCTGGGCCAGAAGACACCTGGGCACGCGTCTGAAACAGGAAACCCTGGACCGCTGCCACAGAATGCTGAACACCAGGTTAAGAGAACCGGTCCCCCCCTCTCCTCCTCCCTCTGTTTCAGAGCACATAGAAGAACTAGAGGAGGATTTAAGCTTGGAGCTGACTCCATCACCTTCACCAGCAGTCCAGCCCCAAACCCCAAGGCCACAGAGCCCAGCAGGAGCACGTAAACGTGCCCCCAAAAAGACCAAGAGGAAAAGCACAGAACGGGACTGGTCACCCCTGCTTGAACTCACAGAGATGGGAGACACAGAGTGTTCATCCCCTGCAGCATCTCCTCCTCCTCCTCCTCATCATCATTCTCCGATGACTCCTCCACCAACACGAAGAAAGATCATCCCTGCAGCAAAATCATTTCTCATCCCAGAGCTGCAGCCAGTAGATGCTCAGCGTGCATCGCAGGAGCAGAGCACAGAAGCTCCTCACCCCACCCCCAGCTGGACCTGCAGCATTCTCTCTTCTCTTAATGATCACAATTTTAAGCACTGCAATTGTATCTCATATATAAGTTGCGTTTGCCAAAGCAAATTCATAATGCTTTTATTTTGGTAAGTTAAAATATAGAAAGGGAACAGTCAACATTGTCTGATTTAAAAAAACTTTTTCAGTGTAAAAAAAAACAAAGAATGAATGAGCCTTAACCAATAAGTTTTTATTGGGTATTTAAAATGCCTTTTTATTTTCAGCATTAATGTAGCTTCTCTCAGATAATTTATCTGATTATTTCCAGAAACAATAAGGTGTGATGATGAGGCAGAATGACAGAACGAAGAAAAGTTGCTTTAATGTGACATAAAAGAGGCTTTGTTTACAAATCCTCTCTGTTGCACCTTTGCAGCCACGCTTCTCACACACTGAACTGGTAACGCTGATCATCACAATGTCAGCCATTTTTAAACCGTTGTAAACATCCCTCTGATCCATCAGGTCCCTAAACTAGAATCCATTGCTTTGAGGTTCTGCAGAACTTTAGCCTGCATTGCTAGCATGTTTAAATCTCATTTTACTATGCACAATGACAATAAAGCCATTCTATTCTATGTTAGCAGATACTAAGCGCATTAGCCAATTAGCTGCTGCCGTGTTTCATTGTCCATCTTATTTATCTGAGCCGCTAAAAAGCACAGCAATCCACGTTTTCGTATCTTACTGGCAGCAACATGGCTCAGAGTTTCTGTCTGGTATCCATTTCAAGTAAAAACTACATAGTTCAAGTCTCATAACAGAACAAGCTGCCTCTGGCTGCAGTCTTCATGTTGTCTTGTGCAGAGTAGAGCTGCTCAAAGAGGCTCCGTGTGCTCTGCTGCCAACTAGCGGTCGGAGGGTGAAGTGGACAACAAGAGTCAGACGCTGAAGGACGCTCAGAAATAATTAAATAAATATCGATCTGGCAGCATTTTGAATCGATACAAGTATTGCCAAATGACGCATTGCGATATATTGCCGAATCGATTATTTTTACACCCTTACGATAGTTCAATAATTCAAAATTCTGTCAGGATATACAGTATATTTCATTATTTATTGGAATTATTTTCATTCATTATGAGCTTGATGTTTCCTTTGATCTTTTGTCCATTTTCCACAACCATAGACTTTTCTGTCTGTCAAACACTCAGATGAGTGAGATGATGGAAACAAATTCACTTTGATGCAGACTCCTGTCTATTTATTTTCTTTCAATCCAGTTAACCCAATAAATAATATAAATTTTATTGATGACAACTATTTTTTATTAGGAATCACCTGTTAGTTTGTTGCGGGTCTGGAATCATAAGCGTTGAGTCTACAACCCGCCCCCGCCTAGAATAGTGGGGGCGCCCTGACACAAACCTAATTATTTTTTCCTGGAAATTGGGGGTCTTAGTCTAGGGAGATAAAAGGATTTGTTTTTCATTTTTGGGCGCTCACATGTCCACTATGAGTCCCCTATGTCCCCCACTGACCGTCTTTCCAGAAAAACATTCCATCCCATAACAGACTCTGGTCAGCGTTCACAGCTGCAGACACGCCCCCTCCTCGCGTTCACGCTGCTCTCTTCCTCCTGCCCGTTCTGACGGTGTTAAAGGCACCACGGATATGTGGGTGGGTGGGTGGGGGGACATTCTGTGTCCCCCATGTCTATGCCTTCGAGCATAGGTGACCGGTCCCCCTCTCTCGGCCTTTCTTTGGAGAGGAGTCACTAACCCATTGAGTTCAGTACCATGTGGATCCACCTTTTGCAGCGATTACAGCTTCAACTCTTCTGGGAATGTTGTCCACAAGGTTGAGGAGGGTTTGTGACCTTTCTTCCAAAAGGTCATTGGTGAGGTCACACACTGATGTTGGTGGAGAAGGCCTGGTGTTCTATGGAGTTCAGGTCAGGACTGTGTGCAGGCCAGTCCAGGTCATCACACCAGACTTTGTCCTCCATGTCTTCATGGACTTTGTTGGAAGAGGAAGGGATCCAGTCCACACTGCAGCACCTGGCAGATGGAGCCCCACCCTGGAAGATTCTTAGAGGCAGAAACACACGACAGTGAAAATGAAAAACACACACGTCCTGAAAATATCATTTCCTACCAATAAAAAGAGAACAGCAGAGTGTACCTGTCCTCTGGAGCTGGAACAGTGTTTGCTGAGGATGGTGCTGATCTGTGGGTCCTGGATCGAACGTCTGTGTGTAGCGTTTGACCCAATTGTTCAAATCCCACATCCTCACTCTGGAAAAGTCGACTCTGAAAATCCAGCAGCTGAAGGTTCAGGTGCTTCATCACATGAGTGGAAAAATACACACATTTCAGGTGTGTCTAAACATTTTTCTGTCACTGACTCCTGCTGAAAAAACAAAACAAGAATTTTAGAATTAGATTGGGTATTTAAAACAAGCCCAAAAAGTACTTTGAACCTTGCTCCGTGTACATCTAGATACTTTTAAGAAGCTTCTTAACAATAAAAACTAATAAAAGTAAACTTGGAATTTTTGATTCAGGAAAAATCTTTTTTTTTTTAAATCCTGTATTCAATCAGTCTTATCACAAAAACAAAAACCAAACCTAAGAACAAATGTAACCGACCGCTAGTTCCACCTTCGGCACAATATGGCCGAAGGTGCAGATGGTGGTTCAGCTTGCTCTCCTGCTGCTTCAGCACATCAACCTAGACTCAAGCCTGAGGTTTACAGAACTGTGGATGGCAAAACAATTGTGGAGGATGAACTCTTACATTTCCTTACTGTAAAAAGCAGAACTTTAAGTCTGGAGGAAATTGTGTTACTAGTTGCAAACACCTTTGACTCTGAATGGATTGAGGCCTCCAAGAGAGTGCTGTTTGAGCTCTGCCCGACAACGCAGCGAAATATAACGCACAAAGGAGCGCAAAAAGACGTGAATATTTTGAAAAGTTGTCTGAAAGTCTTAAATGAATGTGGGGAAAGTATTCCGCGATATGTATCGCATTACTTGGAGGACTTGCCACCTGTTACATTTACGAGTCTGGATGTTTGCGGCCTGCTGAGGAGAGTGGAGAGGTTACATGCTGACGTCAGCGCTATGGGATGCGCGCTACAGCTTCAAGTGGATGAGTGTGCTGATCTTCGTGCAATCACCACTGACGTGAATCATCAGGTGTATAGTTTGGAAACGGAAATGGCTCACGGCAGTGATCAGCGTGTCTTTGGTGCTGGCCTGGGGGCTAAAGGAGGTGGATCAACGTCAGCGACCCCGCAGGCCCCTAGAGCTACCGGTGCGGCGAAAAGTGGGTGTGTCGGTGAGCAGGATGGGAATCCCCACTCTTCGACGCAACACCTGCCCCTTCAAAGTTCTCTGCACGTTCCTCCGCCCAAGGATGGAGAAATGTTGGAGAAATCCCTGTCCTCGGAATACACAGGGATACATCCGGATCCCCGAAATGGAGCGACGTTGTAAAAAAAGGCAAAAGGCAAATGAAGAACAAAAAGGTCCAATGAACAGCCGCACCCGGAGTTAAAAAACCGGGTAAAAATATAATCGTGGGCACCGGAGCAGCAGAGAATATCCGTATGGTCACCACAAAAATGGTGAATGTTTTTGCTTCAAAATTCTCTCCAGATCTTGATCCAGAGACATTATCGGATTATCTCAAGAGGCAACTTGGCCGGGAGGTGATGTGCCAGAGGCTGAACACTGTTAATAGATATGCATCCTTCAAAGTCTCAGCTGAGTGCAATAATGTGGCTGACATGTATAACCCATAAATCTGGCCAGCTGGTACTTATGTGCAGCGATTCTTTGAACCACGTAAAGTTGGTGTCACTGGTTTAAACAACGCGCTTCCAAGCAAGCTGAGGGGTGGGGCTTCACCTCCTAGTAGCGCAGCAGTGCCTTAAAGCTGAACTTATGGATTTAAGAGTACTCTCCTACAACTGTCGTGGCCTGCGTTTGGGTCAGAGTGCAGAGGACCGATCCCACCGAGTTGTTGTAGACCAACTGTTGGAAAAATGTGATGTGCTTTGTTTACAAGAGACCTTTTTAACAAAGCAGGACTTGGAGGGATTAAACTCAATACATGAAAATTTCCATGGGGCTGGGGAGTCCACGAGGGATATTTGTGATGGAATAATTATAGGTCGGATATCTGGGGGAATAGCCATCCTCTGGGATAAAAGACTTGATTCCTCCACTCAAAAAAAGGAAATTATCAGCCAATTAAAATAACGAAAAAGTAACTTGTCATTTCAACCAGAAAATTTTATGTTTGTAAATCTTACGTGAATGGATCATGTCGATTGTACATAAAAATAATCCATTTAAAAGTTACTAATTTCAATCATGTTGATCCAACATGATACCATTAAATTGGATGCATTAGTAATCGCAAGGAATTGTGGGATACCATTTTCTTTGTCTATCTGGGCAGATTGGGGTCTAAGTGTGAGTTTTTGTCCATGGGTTTTATTGTCTAGCTGTTTTACTCTGTTTTAACTAGTGATTTAAACTGATATGTTTATTTATTTTTTTGCACCATGAGTTAAAGTTTGGTAGAGGATGATGACCAACCCCCCCTGTGTGGCATATTGTTAATGTTTTTGATTTGATTTTGATTTGAAATGGTTTATTTCAAGCAATCAAATAGAAATAATACACAAAAACAATATAATCATCAGTTATACATTCATACAGTAACTAATCAAACTTAGGATAATTAGACATTAATAAATATTGCTTGAAAGGGAGTGGAAGGAAGCGAACTTATATAATCCCACCCCGTTATACTATAACCATTTTATTACATGATTTATCAATATCCGGTTCCTAGGTTTTATCAGACAGAATTAATAATCATAAGGTATCTATAAAGCACATGCCAAAGATGAATTACTTAAGTATTACGTCAAAAATAACTATTTTAGAAATCAACATGGCAAATGCAGCATCTGAAATATATGCAAATTATGTTACTTTTAAAAGTCATGCTTTAAAACATAATACTATATAAGTAAAATAGACACAACACTGTTTCAGGAATTTTCATAGCAAAATATTCATCAAGTATCAAAAGTTAAAAACATGTGCAAAGTTATGCTACATTAGGAAAGATTTTTGAATCAATTTATCAAGTTTTGGAGAAAGTGAAGTAATATCATCAAAAGTCAATCAATTTAACAATTTTCAAAGGTGATTAATCATTTGTTTTACTCTTTTTGTATTTTTTTTTTTTTTGTATTTTTCTTTTTTATATAATAAAGTAATGCTGTGGGGGAAAAATAAAAAGGGTCCATAAACTGTCGAATTGTCCAAGGTTGGCATTTCTTCTTTTACTGATAACAGCCGATTTTCTTGGTTTAAACAGTTAATAGTTCTCTTCCATGTTATGTCTGCAGACATTAGATTCAGGTCCATATCTTTCTTCAGCTGATATCAGCTGCGGTGAATGTTGAGGTCAAGTTGTCTGCAGGTCAGAACTCTGCTGTTATTCAGGTTACGTCAGACATACAGAGAAAGTGATGATTCCAGGTGTCATATTTCTTGAAATTATTTGGCTCTTTGATTTATTACTCCACGTCGTTTCAGACAACCGTAATCAAGCACTTCTCAAAGTCCTTCATGGTGTTCACGACCAGAACCTTGGCCCGGTCCTCGGGACCGAGCGGTTTGACGTAAATCCTGCAGCCTTTAACCCAAGTGTTCTCAATCTGCTTACGCTTCCTGAAAAGCCGTGCATGTTTGGAGATTTCAGCATTCCTTCTGGTCAGATGGTCGTTCAGATAAACAGCCGAACCTTTCAGTTGTTTCCTTTGGGTCATCAAAGCTAGCTTGCGTTTGTGATTCACAAACCTGATGAGGATCGCTGGTTTATCCGTCTCCTTTCTCCTGGGGAGCAGGTGGCAGGTCTCGATGGTATTGAGATCCAGGGAAATCCCTTTAGATGTGAGAAATCAAAGTATTTGCTGTTCCAGCGATGCTGCACCGAACTCCGTATTAGAACTGCTAGCTACGCTAGTGCTAGCATTAGCAGTGCTAGCTCCAGCTGCATTCAGCTTCGCTCGAGGCTTGATTGGTACTCCAGTGAGAATGACATTATTCATCCTTACTTGCTGTTCCACATCGTCCAGTCTTTTCTCCAGAATCTCGACCCGGTTTTCTCGCTGCTCGTTTTGAGCCCGAAATCTTCGGAACTCTTCCATCATCTCCCAGAGTGGTGTTAGCTTAGCCGACACTTGATCCATAAAACTTTTCAGCGTTTCTTGAATAATGTCAAGAGACTTTTTGAGCTTTTCATATTCCTGGGGTTTCTTCGGGGGCATGGTCAGCTCTCTTTTTTTGGAGAAAAATCAACTTTTTAAGTAATTTGAAGATAGTTGTATTCGCAGAGAGGCACGCCACGCGTCCTGCCCGTAACCCGGAACCGGAATCCATAGACATTATGTTCCAATACTAAAGTCAGTTTGCTGCATTTGAGCTCCTGTCATGTGATGTGGGACTTTGCTGGGTAATTCATGTCTTTGATGTGAAAATTAAAAGACCCATTGGTTGTAACTTTGGAACAACGCATCAATTACGGATGAATAAATAAAATTAAGGAAAAAAATAGAAATTTAAGATAAATAAACTTAATTTACTTAGGTGTGACCAATTGAAGTGATTCAATTAAATTGGATCAACTTTTTTCTTTTTAGAGTGAGCAACAATGTCAATTTAAAGTTGGGTGAAACTGCTCTATTTAAATTGAATCAACTTAAATTTATTAGTTTGAACCTAAATACATTAAGTTGAGCCAACCTAAATACATTAAGTAGGACCAACATGATTCATTTTTGTTCAAGTAACGCAATCTAATCATGTGGAAATCCTTTCCATAATATTTTTATGTTCATTCAAAGTGAACGTTTTTTGAATGTGTATAAATATCATTAGGCTGGAAGTGGACTGGTGTATACCTATACACTTAACACAGAATGGCAAGGAATGTGTCATCCTTAATGTGTACACCCCCTATGAGTGTCATCAAAATGAAACAGAGTTTCTTAATAGGCTTAAAGGTCTTAATGAAATAAATACGCCATTGTGAAAAACAGCAACATGGAATAAAAACAAAGCTACTTTGGAAAATATTGATTTTGAAACCCAAGGTTCTGAAAAAAGAAGTAAAATTAAAATAATATTCCACATGAATAAAATGAATATTTTAAAATGCTTTTTTAAAATAATCAACAGGTTTTTAAAGCAAAATGAAATATAGAGAATAATATAATGGCTAATTTAAAATCAGTGTGCAGGTTTTTCACCATTTCATGGTCTTTTTATATATTTATGAGAGATTTATTGGTTGACTGTGTATTTGCATGAGGTCATATTTATTTATTTAATCAAATATTTATTTATTTAATTATGAACAGTATAGGACTCCATAGACATGCATATATCAGTACATTAATGTTAATGTCTTGGCCATGGTTTCCCACAAGGGTTGAATAGTGACAGGTCTGAGAGGACAAACCACAGAGGGAACAACTCCAACAGTTTCCTGCTCTGCCTGGTTTAAGTTAGACTGCCGTCCAATATCCACAGCATCCTGCACACAAAGAAAAAAATGTATTTAAGACAGTTAAAATGTGTTAAAACACACACCTTAAATGACACTCAGTAGCTGCATATTGTGAGAGTTAAGTTCCTGTGTTAACCTGCAATCTTTAAGGTTGAGAATAAAATGGTTTTGGAATACAGTTCAGAATCAGAAAAACTATTGATCCCACCCGTGGGAAATTTGCTCTGGTACCTCAAATAAAAATTGTGTTTCTGAATCATAATTTTACTTTTATTTATTTTTTAAAATGGGGATTAACTTGAGCCCAAACTAGGAAAGGTGTCACTTTCTTGCAGCAATGTGTTGCTTTGTTGTTCAATTCATCTGTAATCCCTAAGGAAATATTGAGAAACCTTATATATACATGAATGTACTTCTTAAAAAATATTGAGAAACCTTGTAGGTTATAACATATTTGATTAACCCTAGTGACAATCCACGGGCAATTATTCCCAGGTTGACATGACCGATCCCGACACTGTGGTAAAAAAAAAAAAAAAGGAAAAAAAAAAAAAAAAAATAGACTTTGTTTAATCCATAAGTCATGAAAAGAGCTGGAAACCCCGCTAGCATTGAGCTAGCTAGCATGCTAACACGGGAGGACAATGGTGATAGTTTGTCATGCAACATCTAACTTTCTAACATCTTTTTTCACTAGCAGCTACTGGTGGAGCTCCTCATCTGATTGTGCTGGCGTCCTCTGGTTAAATAAAGTACAAGTTTGATCGTTTAATATAGTAAACGATATGAAAAACATGAAAACTTACCGGCACATTCTAAACTGGTCTGTTGACGTAAGACTCTGTGTTATTCGGCAGCCAATGAGCTTCTGGATATCAGGGATGTCCCGCCTCCCTCCCCTTGACTGACATGTCGCTGTTTTTACGTGGACAGGTTTTAGAATCAAAACCGCAAAAAATAAAAGAGCAACTCAAAAAATAAAAGCGCAACTCAAAAAACAGGATTTCAGAATGGCGAGAAAACAAATCGGCAGCTGAGAAATAGGATTGTGCTTTGGGGAAAGGCTTTTGGTTGCAAATTGTGGGTTTTGGTTCTCAATTTATGCATTTTGATTCGCAGATTTGGGGTTTTGATGCGCGGTTTTACTGTTTTGATGCGCAATACTTTAGGCGCTAATTTGACACCATACCTGTCCTGCTCTATTTAGAGGGAGAATCCATTTGAAGTTTGGCCCAGATGTGGATGTGGTGCCTCATCCATTTTATCCCTTGGAGCTGGAAGGTCGCTTGCAGCTACAGCAACTGGCTCGGGTGGAGTCAATGAGTGTCCTCGGCCTCATTTCTTGGTTTTTCTGCCGCCGCTGAAACCTGAAATGAATCAAAGGTATTATGATAATGTTGGAAAAGTCTGTGAAATAGAAGAAAATAACGAGCTGTGCTCACCACTGAAGGAGTTTCCTCTGATTGAGCTCAAACAGCTGGATCATGGATCCATCAGCCTCTGCACTAAATCCTGGGTATGGTAGTAATCCGTGAGGGTTTTGGACCACCTCCAACCTTTTTGGTGGGAGTTTCATGTAATCTGCTAAGCTTGATGCATACAGCCTCAACATGTTGTGAATTTGGGCTATACAAATAAAACTGAATTGAACCAAGCGGCTGGTGCTTGGCCACTGAGCTGGACCCCCAGGATGTCCACTGAGACACCTTTTGACACTTTCCACTCCTGGTGTCACCCCGGAGCGTTTTGGTGCCTTAAAGCGGCCGTGTGTAAGTTCAGGCTGGTGCCGGGGCTGGTAGTTGACCCGCTCTTTATCCACATCCAGGAGAGCCGTCCATGATCCAATGGCCTCTGTAACTTGGGGGTCAGTGAGGTAAGGAGCCTTACGGAGTCCCACCGAGTAAGAAGCCAGATCCTGGACTTTGTCCCAGCCAGCTATGCCATCGGGTCCAACAACAGCCCACTAATAAATGCAAAGGAATGTTAGGAATGAGACTGAAATGAAAGGAGGTCCTATAAACAGATTAACACGTCTCACCTCTGCCTCGTCTGAAGGGCTGCTTTCAGTCTCAGTTGACTGTGACTCCAGGTGCGGTCGTGGCTGAGGTGAAGATGAGGGGCTGGCAACAACATCAAGGTGGGGGTCATCTAACACTGGGACAGTGATGTCCTCCATGGTGTCCTGGAAGTCCTGCTCATCGACTCTCTCCAGCAGCCTGTCCTCTTCAGGGGTCTGGAGCATGGAGCACCCACACAAAGTAAAAAAAGCTCTTAGTGCTGGCGTGACATTAGGAGCTAAATAGATCAATTGCAGAATAACTAATGTATATATTTCTTACCCATTTATGCTCCAGGAGGACGATAACGCTCATCCCAGGGCTTCCAAGCTCTGTTTGGCTGAGTTGCTCCACGGCCTCTCTCATTGTAGTTTCAAATAACTGGAAGGAGGAATTTCCTTTGACAGCGTCCTCCATCCCTTCATCATTCCAGCGCACCAAACCCTCAAGGAGATATGGCTGGAAATGTGCGTCACTGGCTCCTGAGTGAAACAAACAGGGTTTCATAAGTCATGTTCACACAGAAAGTTTTTTGAATTCTTACAAAAGGTGAAAATTGTCACCACATCAGTATGTAAGCTAGATGAGCTTTTGTGAGTGTTACATGTCAATCATTGTAGGTTATGGGAAGCATTCAAGCATCTTCACTCAGTGAGAAAATGACAGAATACCACGCTGACTTGATTTCTTCACATCATAAAGAACACAGGCTTCAGTGACAGATAACTGCTTTGCCATCCCGTCTCTGCTGACGCTCACAGCATCTCTTCATCAGCTCAGTCATGTCCTGCTCCAGCTCCTTCTGAAGACCTTTGACCCGCCTCACTTCAGTTAGCTGTTGGAATCTGATCCTGTTCTTCACTTCACCTCTTCTCTTCTGGATGAGACGGATCATCTAAGTGAAGACCTCCTCACTCTCCTCCACCTGCTGTTGAAGCAGCTGTGAGATGAGACAGTGTTATGTTCTTCCACAGAGCAGAGAGAACAGATTGTGATCAGTGTGACAGAACATCCTCATCACCTCATCATGACTGGAGGAGCAGATGTTCTCCTGCAGGTTCTTGGAGGGTCCCACCAGCTTGTGTTTCTTCAATGCAGCTGCTTTCAAATGAGGCTGAAGGTGTTCCTCCCAGGAAGGAGAAAGGCAGGTCAGACAGGAATTCAGGGCGTGTCGTTTTTTCCAGTGCAGACGTCACAGACCACATCTGCTCCGCATCTCTAAGCAGCTTGAAGTTCCTGTGACCACAGTGGCACATATTATTCAGAAGTTTAAGACCCACGGGACAGTAGCCCACCTCACTGGATGAAGAGGAACATTGATGACAATCTGAGGAGACGGATAGTTGGAACTGTATCCAAAGAGCCCAGAATAACCTCCAAAGACATTAAAGGTGAACTCCTAGATCAAGGTACATCAGTGTCAGATGGCACCATTCATGGTTGTTTCAGCCAGAGTGGACTTCATGGGAGACGACCAAGGAGGACACCACTGTTGAAAGGAAATCATCAAAAAGCCAGACTGGAATTTGCAAAAATGCATGTTGACAAGCCACAAAGCTTCTGGGAAAATGATGAGACCAAACTGGATCTTTTTGGTAAGAAACATCAGCTCTATGTTGGTAGACTCAAAAATGAAGCATCCAACCAAAAGAACACTGTCCCTACTGTGAAACATGGAGGAGGCTCAGTTCTGTTTGGGGCTGTCTGGAAGGTTGAATGAAATCTCAATATTATCAAGGCATTCTGGGTTTTAATGTGCTGCCTAGTGTCAGAAAGCTTGGTCTCAGTGGCAGGTCATGGGTCTTCCAACAGGACAACGATCCACAACACAGAGCCAATAACCCCCCAAGAACGGCTCAGAGAAAAGCCTTGGACTATTCTGAAGTGGATTCTATGAGTCCAGATCTGAATCCCATTGAACATCAGTGGAAGGAGCTGTAACATGCCATTTGGAGAAGACAGCCGTCAAACCTGAGACAACTGGAGCAGTTTGCTGATGAGGAGGGGGCCAGAATACCTGTGGACAGGTGCAGAAGGCTCATTGACGAACACAGAAGCCGTTTCATTGCAGTGATTGCCTCAAAAGGTTGTGGGTACCATCATTTTTGTCCAGCCCTATTTCATTAGTTTGTTTTTTAAATAATTCTGTTAATCAACTCAAAAGTAATGGCTGATTGTGATTATTTAACTTTCAATAAATTTTAATTTATTGTTACTTTTGAACGTTTCAAGTCATTTCAATGAGCATTGAGGACTTTCTTTAACTGGGGGGAACCAGCTTTTTTGTTCACCACTTTTGGCACCATCTAGTGGACAAAAAAAGTACTACACTCAGAGTGAACAAAGCGAATACCGTATTTTCCGGACTATAAGTCGCACTTTTTTTCATAGTTTGGCAAGGGGTGCGACTTATACTCCGCAGCGACTTATATTAGAAATAAATTGATTGGACATCACTGCCAGCAAGCAGCAGATGTCCTCCTGGCACCCTACCCGCCAATTTTAACCGCACCTTAGACATTTAGGGCCCCTTGGTGTGGAGGGTGAGGGGACATCACTGTGAGTAATCAGGAGATGTCCCCTTAGTGCCCTACTCGCCAATTTTAACTGCACCCCCCTTAGTACACACACCCCTCCCCCTTCAATATATACATTCAAACATAAACACACACACATGCACACAAACACCCTCTCAAACACCCATACACGCACACACATTTTACAAGGAAGGTGGGACCTGGGTCCATCTGTCCCCTACCCCGTCCCTGGTGGGGGGTGCAGGCCCCTTGGCGATGGCGGCCGTGTCCCTTGGGTGCCGGCTCCCTGGGCCCGGCGGTGCTCTCTCCGCACGGTGGGGGGGTTCATATTACACCTGAGCCGGGGGTGTTCGTGTCCCTGGGGGGTGGGTCCTGGTCCTTGCCCCTGGGCGCTGGGCCCCGCCAAACTTCCAACATGGCCGAGCCTGGTCGGGCCATATTTATAACATCCCTTATGGGCCGCCCTTTTTTCCCCGGGGTTCCCCCCTCCTGGGCGGGGGCGGCGGGCCCCTGCCTTGCTCCTACCTGGACCAACCGTGGGCCGGGTGGGTGGCTGCCTGGAGTGCGGAGCGGGTCTCCCTTGGGGGGTCCTGGCTCGTACCTGGGGTCGGGGCGGGGGGATGCCCGGAACTCCTGGGTGGTGGTGGGGTGCTCGTCTGGGGCTGTGGGCGTCCCTCTCCGGTGGGGCCCTGCGTTGGGCTCTTCCGGCGCGGCGGGGGGCTGCTTTCCTGGCTGGGCTGGGGCGGCGCTCTCTTTCCCTCTGCGCCTCCCTGCTCTCTGGCTCTGGGGGCCTCGCGGCGGTCCTGCTGGCCCTGGCCTGGGTGGCGGTCTTGGTCGCCCGGGGGGCGGTTGTTCCCTGCCTGTTCCCGTGTGGCGCTGGGGGAATTCCGGCTGCCGCTGCTGCTGCGGCGGGGGTATGGGTGTGGGGGTGGCTGGGCGCTCCTCCTCCTTCTTTTCACATTCCACCATCCATTTTAGAAGAACATAAACACTCACCTGAGCACAGGTGTTAGCTCACCTTTGCACTAATAGTTTGCATGATTGAATGAATGAAAGATTTCACACTAGTTGGTTTAAAGGCATAAGTATGCGTTCGTGAACACTATCTGTTTTGTGTGCATGTTGACATGTGGACATTTCTGCGGCTAGCAGGTGTGTTGATAATATTTGAGTGTGTGTGAACAGGCCCCGCCCTTTTTGTACTACATTTGAACCGTACCGTAACGATAAACAACCAGTAAACCTGCCTGCTCTATGCTGCTTCATGGTCTTACCCCCCTTCCCCTCCTATTATCACCCTCCTACCCCCCCCTCTCTCTAACGTCCCTCTCTCTTGTTCCCCTCTTTCCTTTTCCGTCCGGTCCAACACCAAAGATTTTCAAACATGATTGAAATTAATAAAGTTTGGCCTCAATTACAAAAGGGGTTTATTCAGACATACCTTTGGTTTGTCTGAAGATGAATAACCCCTCTTGTTAGAATAAAATATGTCCAACACAAGAGGCCCTCAGCTCTCATCTGTTTGCCTAGCTGTTGGACAGGACAAGTTAAAAAAAAAAAAAAAAAAAAAAAAAGAAATAAATTGAAATAAATACATTGTTAACCCTCCTGTTATGTTCATTTGTGAGGAACAGAGATGATGTTCCTGGGTCAATTTGATGTATGAGGTATGTTAAGTGTTAAGAGGATGTTAAGTGACTCAGAGAATCAGCAAACTTTTTTTACAGTAAGATCTTGAAGGCTAACAACATAATATTCTATTTTCCAATGATTTCATAGATTCAGAAATGCAATAAAAGTGAAAACTGTTTCTACAAATACAGGATGAAAACAGAGTATTAGTTGGCCAATGATGCTTCATGAAAAGAATAAATAAATAGGTTTGAGAAAGAATTACTGTGAAATTATTAGATAAACAGTCTGCTATGATTGTGTCATATAAGGTTGTGAAAGTTAAAATGCGACTTATAGTCCAGTGCGACTTATCTGTGTTTTTTTCTACTTTATAATGCATTTTTGGGCTGGTGCGACTTATACTCCGGTGCGACTTATAGTCCGGAAAATACAGGTAAATATGTAAATCTTTAAATTACGGAGCCCGTGTCCTGACATTAAGATATAAAAATATATCTTGTTCCCACAGATTAATATCTCGATCAAAGAAATACTATTCCGTTCCCACAAGATACTATTGCGTTCCCTCAAAATACTATTCCATTCCCTCGAAATGATTAACTCGTGCGAACGCAATAATTATGTCGTTCGAACGCAATAATTTATCCATTCGAATGCAATAATTATTCGGGCTGCCGTGGTGCAGCGGTAGGGCGGTCGACCCATGATCGTAAGATTACAGGTTCGATTCCCGCCTTGCACGCCCATGAGTCGAAGTGTCCTTGGGCAAGACAATGAACCCCACCTTGCCTCTGGTGGTAGGCGGGCGCCTGTGTTTGGCAGCGGAGCGACCACCAGTGTGTGAATGTGAACTACAATATCAGCTGTCTGTCAACCGACCAGCCAGTTGCCCAAATGCCGGCATACATCAAAGAGCTCTGCGGCGGCGCTAGTAGTAGCCTAGCAGGAGCTATCGAATGACAAAGCAGCCTAGTTATCATAAATCTATTGATATTTTTCTTATATTCATTGAGACGGTAATAAAGTGATCATTTTTGTTTTTCATGTTCCTTTTTTGAACGAATATGGGTCACAGAGACCCGGAAGTTACCGCTGAAAGCGGCTTTTGCTGGCGTACAGAGAGCATATCCGCGTGAATGACTTATGACGTGAATAATTATTGAGTTCGAACGGACTAATTATTGCGTTCGAACGACAATTATTGCGTTCGCACGAGTTAATCATTTAGAGGGAACGGAATAGTATTTTGAGGAACGCAATAGTATTTGTGCGAACGAGATAATCTGTGGGAACAAGATATATTTTTATATCTTAATGTCAGGACACGGGCTCCGTATTAATTATATCTGTTAATATAAATGTATTTGTAAATACTTGTAAATAAAAATTGTTAAAATTATTTCTGGAAGATCCTGCTACTTTGTTCTCCTCAGAACAAGGACAGAACTTTAGACAATAAAGCATCCACAAAGACCTTCATGCAGCAACAAACTACATCAGGTTTCTCACTCCAGGCCACTGCAGAGCAGGAAACCTGCAGCATCAGAATTTATCTGCCACCAGCTGCTGAGGAACTTTGCAGAGCATCTCTGTGATGTACTCACATGTACACTATAGTACCAAAAGTATACGCTCACCTGCCTTGACTCACATGAACTGAAGTGTCGTCCCCCACTAACCCATCCAGTTCAGACTCTGTGCAGGTCAGTCCAGGTCATCCCACCAGACTGTCCTCCATGTCTTCATGGACCGTGTTGGAAGAGGAAGGGATGCAGCACCTGGCAGATGGAGCCCCCCCTTGAAGATTCTTAGAGGCAGAAACACAAATCATGAAAAACAGAAACCTCCTCCAAATATCATTTCCTATCGATGAACAGAGAACAGCAGAGTGTACCTGTCCTCTGGAGCTGGAACAATGTTTGCTGAGGATGGAGCTGAATGTCTGTGTGTAGCGTCTAGACCAATTGTTCAAATCCTGCATCCTCACTCTGGAAAAGTCGACTGAGAATCCAGCAGCTGCAGGTTCATGATGACTGGAAAAGACAAACACATTTATCAAATACTCACATTTCAGGTGTGTCTAAACATTTTTCTGTCACTGACTCCTGCTAAAAAGCACAACAAGAATGTTAGAATTACATTAGGTATTTAAAAAAAGCCCCAAAATGTACTTTGAACCTAAAGTGGGATTTTTTGATTCAGGAAAAAACTTTTTTGTAACATGTTACAAATGTAAATTATCAACTTTACAAAGGAAGTTTCTTCAGTCTGAATCTTCTGATCAGTCACCTCAGACTCAGCCGTGTGTTTGATGAGGAGCTCAGCAGACACATCCAGAGATTTCAGGCATCAAACCCTGAAGGAGATATGGCTGGAAATGTGCGTCACTGGCTCCTGAGTGAAACAAACAGGGTTTCAAAAGTCTCTGTTTACAAGATATGAACCATATGAAAGGAAATGTTAGAAATGTTTACAGAAAGGTTAGGAATCCAGATGTTCAGCACACATTACCTGGTAGAAAACGGTTCAGGTGGAGGTCGACCCACGGGGACACCTGTAGCGAGACAGCTCCACGCCTCCTCTCTTTAGTGTTCCCGTCTTCACGTAGAGTTGGACGTCCTCGGATGGTGGTTTGGCTGTTCCTTCCAAATCTGTTGGATCCGTTCGTGGTCCAAGGGTGTCCTTCCCATCTGCACCGTGGATGGATGAGTGCTCCAATCAATGCTGCAGTCTCCTCCACTCCCCTGGTCCTCCTCCCACAGTGGAGTGGAGCACTGACTGTCCTTCTAGAAACATGGCCACTTTTCTTTGAGGCCAGCTCAGCCTCCTTGGCACAGCAAAGAGCAGCCACATCTTCTGGATCCCACTCAAAAATGCACGCAGACAGACCCGTAGAGCGGATGAGCCTCTGTCGTGACACCTGCAGCAAATTGCCGCATGAAATGCCAGATGTCCAGGCGCACCTCAAGCTCATCCCACTCTGAAAATGGGGTCTTCACCAGAGACTGGCCGCATCTGCTGCAGCAGTCTCTGTCCACGTACATCACTTTTGGGGACAAAAAGAAATGACCACATTTTCTGTGGCGTCCACAAGAAGATGTCTGGTGAGGCGGGAGGCTGAGTGTGAACCAGAGCGGGCTCAGGAGGATGCCACCAAAGCTTTAGCCGCGACACAAGTTCTGCTTTGCCGGTTCTTTCCATCTTTGCAATCCACTGGTGCTGGAAGCGAGGCAGTTGTTCTTTCCAGTGGACTGGAAGCTCCAGCGCTGACTTTGCTGCTGCCACAGATGGAGAGGGGCCAGTACAGGCCTCTGAGGAAACAGGAAGAAACAGAAGAATGACTCTTCCAGCGGCCATTTCATAAATGACATAAATGACAGTGGAGAACAGAGAGAGGATCAAAGAAATGAGACTATAAACTAGGCTTTTTGGCAAACAAACTGTATTGTTAAAATGCTTCTAAATGTGTTTTTGATTCAAAAAAACTGTATCCTTTATTACCCAGACTACTACACAGACGCACTTAGCTGTGCTTCACATTGTGCTGCAGCAAGAAGCAGCTCCTCGTCATGGAAGTGTCTAGAGGAAATGAGAAACATATTACTCTAAGAAACACACACAGACAAACTTAATCCCCAGCAGTCAAAAGCTGCCTTTGGGCCAAATGTTTGGCTGGAGGTTCTCCTCCTCTGGGAGGAGGCACTACAGGATCTAAAAAAGAGCAAATGGACATTTTTAGCATATTGCTGAATGGATGGATGCACGTGGAATTGCTCTGAGAACAAATAAATATGCATGTATACTCACGGTGCTTAGCTGGTGATGTGAGTTTTTTAATAAGATAAGAAGTAGGGATATTTTTGCCAAGTCCTAAGAGTGCCTTCACAGCTGCAGTCTGCTGGACGCCGGTTCGGATCTGATTGGTCTTTTCCTTTATTGTGGATCTGTAGCGCCTTGCGGCCGTCGTCTGCTGCCTCACGCGTCACCAGCGACAGGATCTTGTCATCAGTTCAGCACATGCCTCCGCATTTGTAGCTGGATCCTCATCGTCAGGGTCATTCAGAATGGCGTCTTTCAATCCCTGTAGTCAAAGGTGATCCAACAACTTGGTTTCCCATAGTTCATCTCATCTCCATGGAACAGAAGCGGAGACCAGCGGCTTGTATCAGCTGTTCGTCTGCTCATGGTGTCAACTTCCTCACAAAAGTGGAAAACACACTTCATGGTCTCAGGCGTCTCCTGGGCCCAGAACCTGTTAGCAGGTTGGTAGCTGCACTGCGGTGCTGTGCTGCTGGAACTGGCTGGAGTTTTCTGCTCTGCGTTGTGTTCCAGTGAATAGAAGACCACGCTTGGATGCTGCTGAGTCAATGTCTTTCAATCCTGGTTAACAGAAAACAAAAATTCACAATGCTGCCCAGAGTTTCTTCTGTGTTTTTCCCCCTTAACAATTGAAAAATGCACAAAAAGAAATAAAGAAGAGTTAACTTAAACATCAAAGAAAATGGCACGAACCTCAACTAGCTCCCACGAAACAGTGCAAATGTGCAAATATAGAGCGACAAAAAATAAATAAAACCACACAAACTACGTAAAATTGACACCACACAATTCCCGACTTTGTGAGTTATGATTGCAACAAACTAACAAACAATTGACAGAAAACTAAAACTAGTTAGGGCGAACACACGCAGATTCACGTCTTACCTCGGACACAGCTTGCAGCAGTCTGAGCGCGCATGCTCATTAGCACCAGCTAGCGTGCTTGTGGTGAGTTCAAGTACCCTCAGACCGATTAATACTCTGGTGCAAACTTACGATGGATTTGGCGGAATTAAACGTATACTAACCTAACACTTGTTACACTGCGTGGCACCTGGACTACCGTGTCAACTTTTAACTTTGATAAATTTCTCCAAATTCAAACAATTCCTCTTTCTCTGACTTCACGCTCAGCCAACAACGCAGCTGGGAGTGATTGCCTCATTTGTTTAGACACTCCCATAATGAATAATAAAGAGGGCGCCCGCAGCTCTGTCCAAACTCTGGGTCCTTACAATATAAAATAAACGTCTTAATGCCAATGAATAAAAAGTTCGGTCTGCAAAAACCGTTTTTTTAACAAACTTTATTGCATATCTTGCCGTTTTACAAATATACAGTTTCAGGCTTCCATTAAAAAATAGTTCCACACGGGATTCGATCCCCAAACCTCTATATTCGCAAACCAATGCTTTTATCGCTAGACCATCACATCCACATGCTGATGCTGTGGAATATTTATCAGTAATGACAACGTTGTTACAGGGTGGAACCACTGGGACGAACTGTGTAGCGGAAATGCACTAAATAATACTAAGAGCACGTTTAGAAGATAATCTAGCTCCACGTCGGAGCTCTGTTTAGAAAGGACCACATAAAATATTTTTCAATGGTAGTATCATAATTTGTCCAGATCACTGACACGTCATCTGACCAACGGACATTACATAATGTGACCTATACCGGAACTTCTTTTTTGGCGAGTATTTTTGCGCAAGAAGGCGTGGCTATCCAAACTTCAAACGGATTGGTCCCCGAAGAGCGCATGGTCACGTGCTCAACACACCTGCTCATTAATTTGTTTGGGTGCAGGTGCACTGGTTTGGACTCAGTTCATTTTTGATTTGTTTGATGTGTGTTATTATTATTATTTATCTAATTATTTAGTCTTTGTTTAAACATACCAACTTGTTCTTTTTATATTTCAGGTGTTTTAGGCTTTTTATGCATTAACTTATCTTAAGTTTTAGGGTTAGGGTTAGGGGTTAGGGTTAGGGTTAGGGTTAGGGTTAGGGGGGGGAGACTATAATCTGTTGCCTTAAAGGACAAAGACTTTTGCATATAGCATGAAAAAAATTCTTAAATCTAAGCCTCGTTTAGACCTGCTCATTTTTTCATCAAGTAGAAGAAGGTTTTTATCAGATTAAGAAACAAGCAATGATGATAATTGCTATCACTGTCCCTAAGGATGAGAACAATAGAACTCATTCAATTTTCACTACAATGTCTAGATGAGTGTCAGCTATGTCTGATATCTTGGCCAATTAGCTGGACCGGGATCTTACAAAGTGCAGGTGGTTTAACGTCCAGTGTGATGAGTCTGTGGACGGCAACAGTACAGCATAGCTTTTGGTTTCCACAAGAGAAGAATTCCTGACACATCTGCCCTAACAGACAACTACAAGAGGAGTTGAAATGTATAACACGGTGAAGGAGTTTTTGTGCAGAAAAAGGTACCATTAGAAAAGCCAGTAGCAGTGACTGCAGACAGGTTTCATCACTCACTGTAAGCTGTAAAGCTGACCCAGACTTTCCAAAATGTCTGCATTACTGCTGCGTCATTCACCAGTAGGCCTTATGTGCAGAAGTGATTGGCTCTGGACACATAATGACTCATATTGTGAAAATCATAAAAAAAACCTCAGCTGCAAAGCAAAACAGAACAGGATTTTTAAGGTGCTATTGGTGGAGATATCTGCTGAATATGGTGAATATGAATATGGTGAATCTGAACTTGTATTCTTGACTGACATTACTGGAAAACTAAACCACTTGATCTGCGAGCTGCAAGACATTGGCAAAACTATATTTTTTTATTGACCAGCCTGCCTGAGCCAGTGTTTTTCTTGTGGGGATCTTTTCTGCCAGGGCTTGCCGGCTTGGTCAGTGGATGTTGGTGCAGTTGTCTCCCTTGCTGGGACAGCTGGAGTTAAACATAGCAGCCTCACGGCTGTGAAGTGGACCCCGTTGCTGTCCCAGTCTGGATGGGCACTGTGGTGATGTTCCAATGTTCAGGCTGGCTCCTGGTATGAAGAAATTCCCAATTACCATTTCCTAACCGCAGAGCCAAGGATGTGTTTACATGTTTAGGTCAAAAATGTGATGAACAGCTTCATGTTGTCTATTGATGTAAGTTTAAACCTAAACATGCCACCCTGTTACTAATCCAGTTGATGTGGTTCTCCATCTGTGTCTAGGTGATAGAAAAGCATTTTTTTATATTTAGAGCTCTAAGCAAACAAACAGTTGTCTATATAAAAGAGCTTTTACAATTGTGCACTTTTAGCAGGTCTCTGAATACATGTGACCAATGTATAATGGATTTTCACAGACTTTGTTTAAAACTGAAGGTGACAGAGACTTTGGAGAAGTGGCTACATTATTCTGGACTTCTTTGTTTCATCCACAGAAGAGTAAAATATGTGATTGATTTTGAAAAGCTGCTGAAAAATGTATCTTTTTAAAATTGCAATTTCTAATTTGGGTTTTACATTTTGTGTTCCATTTTTTGTGATTTTATTAGAAAGATTTGTTATTTATTTGGTGTTTAAAGGTGGTACATATTGTATATACACAATCTTCTTAGAGACATTTGCTATATGTTGTGTTTGTTGTCATTGTAGTTTAATTTCTTTGGATGTATAGAAAGGAAATGTAGTTGCAGCATTGATTAAAAAATCATAAAAGAGACATTTACTGTCTGATGTTACATCTGTAGGAGTGTACTGAGGCTGGGTTTTGTTTTGGAGCACATTCATATGTTTTGTTTGTAAAAAAAAAAAAGATAAAATATAAAGTTAAATGTATTTTGGATGAATAAAAAAGCAATGATTAGTGCTAAGGATGTATAAAAGACAAACAAAACAAAGGAAATTGCTGTATTTTAGTGTTGAACTAGGCTTTCTAACTGTTCTACTTTCTGTCTGCCACTCCTGGCTAATTTACATGTGAGCACACAGCCGGGGGTTGGGGGGGGGGCTAACTCCACTCCTGCAGCAGGGGAGACTGATGAAAAGCTTGAGGATGTAAGATTGAATAAATAAAATCCTAGAGTTTACCAGTTCATTTTATAAATGTAAATATTTTTTATTTTGGTGCTGATAAACTAAACAGAAGTTATGATAAAAATATTTGCTTGAGTCAAAATGTCCAAAAATTTGCTTTTAGCACAATAGGGTGATTAAGGTGGTTAAATGTTTCTCCTACGTATAGTGCTGCTTTTCAAACGTGAAGCTTTGTAGGACGCATCTAATTCTGAAATCTCAGCTTCCTGAGACAAACGGCTGATTTCCTATAAAGCTTGATTATATGACTGCAACGGAATCGACCACTTCCTGTTTGGCAGTGCCTTACGCAGGCACCGTCAGATGTACACCCATGAAACTTGAGATGATGAGAGAAGAGCCTTCTGAGTATCTCCAGTTTTAATTTCATGCACATCGGAAAAAGCACATAGAAAATACAGGGCAGAATGTGCCCCATGCAATAACTAGGTGGCGCTATAGAGCTCGTCCAAAGTTGTCATATCCATGGGTTCAGAATGGAAGCTTCGTCATATCCATTGAAATTCAGTGAGATTGGACAAGGAATGTGCACATGAGAGCAACATTTGTCTGCATGGCGAGACGCCCAACTTTGCCGCTCTGTCAAGACCACACCCCTGCGTTGAAAGATATGTTTTATATCAGAGTAAACTTCAATGGTTTTTCAACAGGTGGACGTCATTTTGAGGTGTGTCGGCTCATCCTACTTGGAGCAGTGATGCTCCAAGTAAAACATGTCATTTCCTGTTGCCAACAGGTGGCGCTACACCTGTTTCGGATTTTTCGACTGCAGATGTGTTCAAAGTTAGACTACAATCATGCACAACAAATTTGGATCAGATTAGATTATTTATGGCTGAGTAATGGCCATTTTTCTTTTCATGGCGTGATTTCGAAACGACCTCAAATTTTGACGCGCCGCCACGGTCACAAACAACCGTAAAAACTTAAAAGCTTCGCAATTTAATATTGGACATGTGTTTAGTTTACAAAACCAAAGTTTGGAGTCATTGTTCAAAAATCTCTAGGAGGAGTTCGTTCTAGAACGAGGCCTGCAAATGACCAAAATACAGCAAAAATGACATATTGACATCAATATAGCAGACTTCCTGTGCAACTGACAGCTTGGTCCCAAGAGACTTTTTTGTAGGTCTCCATCTGATGAACATGTCCTGTAAAAATCAAGCTTGTATGTTAAAGAACATGGCGGGGCTCTCAAAAACAAACATGGTAGGTGGCGCTATTGAGCCGTTTTTGTTCACCCATGCAAGTGCTGTATATCTAAGTTGGAGATATTTATGAGGCATCTCATTCTGAAATCTCAGCCTCGTGATACAAACGGCTGATTTTTTATGAATTTTTAATTATCTGACTGCAACGCAATCAACCACTTCCTGTTTGGTGGTGGCTTGCGCAGGCACCGTCAGGTGTACACCCATGAAATTTTAGACGATGAGAGAAGACCCTTATGAGTATCTCCTGCTGTAATTTTATGAATGTCGGACAAAGCACAGAGAAAAGAAAGGTCAGAATGTGACATAAAATGTATTTGTCAATATCTAGGTGGCGCTATGGAGTTCGTCCAAGATTGTCATATCCATTGGTTCAGAATGGAAGCCTCATCACCTCTATTGAATTTCAGTGAGATTGGGCAAGGAATGTGCACGTGAGAGCAACTTTTGTCTGCATGGCGAGACGCCCAACTTCACCGCTCTGTCACGACCACACCTCTGCATTGAAAGTTATGGCTTTTTATCAGAGTAAACTTCAATGGCTTTTCAACAGGTGGACATCATTTTGAGGTGTGTCGGCTCATCCTACTCGGAGCAGTGATGCTCCAAGTAAAACATGTCATTTCCTTTTGCCAGCAGGTGGCGCTACACCTGTTCTGGATTTTTCCACTTCTGATGTGGTCAGGGTCAGACTACAATCATGCACATCAATTTTGGATCAGATTGGATTTTGCATGGCTGAGTAATGGCCATTTTTCTTTTCATGGCGTGTTTTCAAAATGACCTCCATTTTCGACACGCCGCCACGGTCACAAACATCCGTAAAAACTTAAAAGCTTCACAATTTAACATCGGACATGTGTCTAGTTTACAAAACCAAAGTTTGGAGTCATTACTCCAAAATCTCTAGGAGGAGTTCGTTCTAGAGCGAGGCCTGCAAATGTCCAAAATGAAGCAAAAATGACATATTGACCTCAATATATCAGACTTCCTGTGCGAGTGACAGGTGGGTCCTTTCAGACTTTTTTGTAGGTCTCCATCTGAAGAACATGCCCTGTAAAAATCAAGCTTGTACGTTAAAGCGTATGCGGGGCGTCGGGACAAAAGTCACTGTAGGTGGCGCTATCGAGCCGTTTTTGTGCGCCCATGCCAATCTCCTATAAAATACGAAATTTTTCGCGACTCCTGATGTGTGTGCCAAATTTGGTGAGTTTTGGGGTATGTTAAAGGCCTCAAAAAGGCGACTCTTCCGGTAGAATAATAGGGTCCTTGCACTCCGTGCTCGGGCCCTAATAATAAACATTCGAATTACAATAGGGTCCTTGCACTCCGTGCTCGGGCCCTAATAAACATCTATCCCACCCAGTCATTTTAGATAGACCCTGGTTCACAAGCACTCATTCTCACTTTATAGTTGGCATTCACAATGTGACACAAGCACTTCTCACAAATCTTCAAACATTATCTTTATATTTTAATTCCGCACTGAAGTGTTACAAGGGCAACAAGCTTAGTGGAGTAGATGATAAACATCCAGTCCGCCACCAGATGCCGCTGTTCTGTGTGGTTTCAAATCCCCAAATGCTTCATTCATTTTTCTGGCACATTTACATGAAGCCCCATGAGAGCTTCACGGGGCTTCGATTTTCTTCCCGAATTTTTATGCAGTAATTTATCTGGATGGGCTGCACGGTGGTGCAGTGGTTAGCGCTCTTGCCTCACAGCAAGAAGGCCCCTGGTTCAAGTCCCGGCTGGGGGACATGAAAAATACATCAATGGGGGACCTTTCTGTGTGGAGTTTGCATGTTCTCCCCGTACGTGCGTGGGTTCTCTCCGGGATCTCCGGCTTCCTCCCGCTGTCCAAAAACATGCTTCATAGGTTAATTGGCAACTCTAAATTGTCCATAGGTGTGAATGTGAGAGTGCACGGGTGTGTGATTGTGGACGTTCTACCCTGCGACAGACTGGCGACCTGTCCAGGGCATCCCCTGCCTACGCCCAAGTAGCCGGGATAGGCTAAGACAGCCCCGTGACCCCGAAAGGGACGAAGCGGTACAGGAAATGAATAATTTATCTGAAGTTTTTATATTTTAGCTGTTTTTCTATTTTCACTTTTTTAATGATCACGTTTACATTTCAGACTGTTTGAGAGTGTTTGTCACGCTTGGCAGAGTGTCTGTCTATGCTGACTTCCGGGCCAACAGGAGGTTCTCTCTTAAGGTTTTTTTTAAATCATTCCTCTTTTACTTGTGTTTGTTTTTGTGTATTTTATTAGGAGCTGCTTACTATTTTGTTTAAACTTTTTTGCAATGGTGCATCCTTGTTTGTTTTTTATATACAGCACCTTGAGCTGTTTTCGTAACCCTTGCGCTGTCCTAAGCACTTTAACGTTGGGAGTTGGGTCATCTAGACCCACTAGACAGTGCTCTGAACCTTTTTTCTTCAATGATTTGTGATCTTCACTGGTGTCCATGGATTACATGAAATCTTTCCACCTTTATCCACCTTTGTGATGGTAGGAATAACAGAACAAAGTAAGGGTGGGGTCATCTAAGATTGCACAAGGGTGAACATGAAAGGTGCTATATAAAGAAAAGTATTTTGAATTTTGAAATTCTTTATGCAGTTATGATTTTTCTTGCTGGAGCACAGCTTAAATATGGCTGTATTCTAATTCTGCTTTACTTGTACAAAACCCACTAAATTTTTAGTGGGTTTTGCTCTAAATATTTCCAAAATTTGTTATGGAGTTATAACTTTTCTTGCTAAAGCAGAGGTTAAATGCAGTGAGTTGGAAATCCTGGTGACAGCGCTGTGGTGGATTGCCAGCCCGGATAGCTGCACATCGTCAATCTAGCAGATCCCCCTCCTGCGAGATTGACGACAACGGAGGGCCTGAGCTTACTGTAGTGTTTTTTTCATCCCCAGACCTCTGCTTCTCCACCTTTTTTGGCTGGCCATCTGCAACCCCAAATCTGACACCAGGCGGGTCCCTCGTGGAAAAAAAGAAAGCAGAGGAGCCAAGGTGAGACCGTTCATTTTTTTTTCCAGAACAAGAGCACTTTCATTGTATTTTCATGGGAAATATCATTTTCAATGCAATTTCATAGAAAATTTCATTTTCATTAAATTTTAATTACATATCTAATGCATTTTTATTATAAATTCTATTTTCAATGTATTGTCAATGCAAATTTCATTTTCAATGCATTTTCGGGGTGAATATCTTTTTCATTGCGTTTTAATTGAGAATATCATTTACGTGGCGGTTGCATTAAAAAGCTTATTTGCATTGCTTTTGTGAATCTTATTTGCGTTGCGAATTTTATTTGCTTTGTGTTTGCTGGCAAATTTCATTTGCGTTGAAATGTTTGAATGTGGCTGTAATATAATTCTGCTTTACATCCCAGAATTCCTTGCTGGAAATCCGGCACCTGTTCAGGAAAATGAACTGGACCCCAAGCACACAATGAACTGAACACAGAGGTTACTGGTGTATCACTACGTCCAATCAGGAACCTGAAAGATGGCCGAGCTTGGCGGTTTTGGAAGTGCACCTCCTTCAATGGGTCAACTTCTACACTACTTCAGGACGATCTTCAACCTGTAAGTTCTCCATTTCTTGGTTTGGCCGCTGTGCCGAAGTTTTCGTCTTTCTCTTTAGTTGACTAAATGTTTTCCTAAACATATTTGGGGCAAAAAAGACTAAATTTTTAGTCTGTTTTGCACTAAATATTTCCAAAATTTGTTATGACTTTTTTTGCTGAAGCAGAGTTTCTAATCTACTCTATTCTATTCAGCCAGTGCATCAAGCCTGGACTGGGACCAGGGAAGTGACTTTTTGGCATCCGATTCGCCGTCCATGATGAGCAGCAGACTACGTGGACAGCAAGAGCGGGAGGACAGAATGGTTTCTGCGGTGAGTCGGAAATCGAAGCTTTTCCCTTTCCCACTCACTCAGGCTCGGGTCGCTCCGTCGTGCGGTTTATCCTCCAAGAGGGGGTGGAATCGGGTGCCCCCCCCAGTGCAGCAGACCTGACCAAGGGCCTGGGAAGTGACTTTTCGGTGTCTGATTCGGCATCCATGATGTGCAGCAGATTTCGTGGACAGCAAGAGCGGAAGGACAGCATCGTTTCAGCGGTTCAACGTCTGGAAGCAACTATCCCCAAATTGCAGCACCTTTCTGGTTGGCGGCGGACTGCCAGAACACGGAGATGGCCGGAGGCTAGATGGGCATACCGCCCAGTCCCACTGCTGCCTACCCAGGCGTTGGAGGCCTGCACGGCGATGGACAAGGGGCGGGCCCACGTCTACAAACGGATGAATGGAGCACTTTCTTGTTGGATCTTCTCCAAGGCTGGCGAAATAGTAAGCAAAAAATACAAAACGGGAAGAAGCCCAGCACAGTGGAGAAAATACAGTTTTAAATAAAACATCTATCCCACCCAGTCATTTAGATAGACCCTGGTTCACAAGCACTCATTCTCACTTTATAGTTGGCATTCACAATGTGACACAAGCACTTCTCACAAATCTTCAAACATTATCTTTATATTTTAATTCCGCACTGAAGTGTTACAAGGGCAACAAGCTTAGTGGAGTAGATGATAAACATCCAGTCCGCCACCAGATGCCGCTGTTCTGTGTGGTTTCAAATCCCCAAATGCTTCATTCATTTTTCTGGCACATTTACATGAAGCCCCATGAGAGCTTCACGGGGCTTCGATTTTCTTCCCGAATTTTTATGCAGTAATTTATCTGGATGGGCTGCACGGTGGTGCAGTGGTTAGCGCTCTTGCCTCACAGCAAGAAGGCCCCTGGTTCAAGTCCCGGCTGGGGGACATGAAAAATACATCGTTGGGGGACCTTTCTGTGTGGAGTTTGCATGTTCTCCCCGTGCGTGCGTGGGTTCTCTCCGGGATCTCCGGCTTCCTCCCGCTGTCCAAAAACATGCTTCATAGGTTAATTGGCAACTCTAAATTGTCCATAGGTGTGAATGTGAGAGTGCACGGGTGTGTGATTGTGGACGTTCTACCCTGCGACAGACTGGCGACCTGTCCAGGGCATCCCCTGCCTACGCCCAAGTAGCCGGGATAGGCTAAGACAGCCCCGTGACCCCGAAAGGGACGAAGCGGTACAGGAAATGAATAATTTATCTGAAGTTTTTATATTTTAGCTGTTTTTCTATTTTCACTTTTTTAATGATCACGTTTACATTTCAGACTGTTTGAGAGTGTTTGTCACGCTTGGCAGGGTGTCTGTCTATGCTGACTTCCGGGCTGACAGGAGGTTCTCTCTTAAGGTTTTTTTTAAATCATTCCTCTTTTACTTGTGTTTGTTTTTGTGTATTTTATTAGGAGCTGCTTACTATTTTGTTTAAACTTTTTTGCAATGGTGCATCCTTGTTTGTTTTTTATATACAGCACCTTGAGCTGTTTTCGTAACCCTTGCGCTGTCCTAAGCACTTTAACGTTGGGAGTTGGGTCATCTAGACCCACTAGACAGAGCTCTGAACCTTTTTTCTTCAATGATTTGTGATCTTCACTGGTGTCCATGGATTACATGAAATCTTTCCACCTTTATCCACCTTTGTGATGGTAGGAATAACAGAACAAAGTAAGGGTGGGGTCATCTAAGATTGCACAAGGGTGAACATGAAAGGTGCTATATAAAGAAAAGTATTTTGAATTTTGAAATTCTTTATGCAGTTATGATTTTTCTTGCTGGAGCACAGCTTAAATATGGCTGTATTCTAATTCTGCTTTACTTGTACAAAACCCACTAAATTTTTAGTGGGTTTTGCTCTAAATATTTCCAAAATTTGTTATGGAGTTATAACTTTTCTTGCTAAAGCAGAGGTTAAATGCAGTGAGTTGGAAATCCTGGTGACAGCGCTGTGGTGGATTGCCAGCCCGGATAGCTGCACATCGTCAATCTAGCAGATCCCCCTCCTGCGAGATTGACGACAACGGAGGGCCTGAGCTTACTGTAGTGTTCTTTTCATCCCCAGACCTCTGCTTCTCCACCTTTTTTGGCTGGCCATCTGCAACCCCAAATCTGACACCCGGCGGGTCCCTCGTGGAAAAAAAGAAAGCAGAGGAGCCAAGGTGAGACCGTTCATTTTTTTTTCCAGAACAAGAGCACTTTCATTGTATTTTCATGGGAAATATCATTTTCAATGCAATTTCATAGAAAATTTCATTTTCATTAAATTTTAATTACATATCCAATGCATTTTTATTATAAATTCTATTTTCAATGTATTGTCAATGCAAATTTCATTTTCAATGCATTTTCGGGGTGAATATCTTTTTCATTGCGTTTTAATTGAGAATATCATTTACGTGGCGGTTGCATTAAAAAGCTTATTTGCATTGCTTTTGTGAATCTTATTTGCGTTGCGAATTTTATTTGCTTTGTGTTTGCTGGCAAATTTCATTTGCGTTGAAATGTTTGAATGTGGCTGTAATATAATTCTGCTTTACATCCCAGAATTCCTTGCTGGAAATCCGGCACCTGTTCAGGAAAATGAACTGGACCCCAAGCACACAATGAACTGAACACAGAGGTTACTGGTGTATCACTACGTCCAATCAGGAACCTGAAAGATGGCCGAGTTTGGCGGTTTTGGAAGTGCAGCTCCTTCAATGGGTCAACTTCTACAGTACTTCAGGACGATCTTCAACCTGTAAGTTCTCCATTTCTTGGTTTGGCTGCTGTGCCGAAGTTTTCGTCTTTCTCTTTAGTTGACTAAATGTTTTCCTAAACATATTTGGGGCAAAAAAGACTAAATTTTTAGTCTGTTTTTCACTAAATATTTCCAAAATTTGTTATGACTTTTTTTGCTGAAGCAGAGTTTCTAATCTACTCTATTCTATTCAGCCAGTGCATCAAGCCTGGACTGGGACACGGGAAGTGACTTTTTGGCATCCGATTCGCCGTCCATGATGAGCAGCAGACTACGTGGACGGCAAGAGCGGGAGGACAGAATGGTTTCTGCGGTGAGTCGGAAATCGAAGCTTTTCCCTTTCCCACTCACTCAGGCTCGGGTCGCTCCGTCGTGCGGTTTATCCTCCAAGAGGGGGTGGAATCGGGTGCCCCCCCCAGTGCAGCAGACCTGACCAAGGGCCTGGGAAGTGACTTTTCGGTGTCTGATTCGGCATCCATGATGTGCAGCAGATTTCGTGGACAGCAAGAGCGGAAGGACAGCATCGTTTCAGCGGTTCAACGTCTGGAAGCAACTATCCCCAAATTGCAGCACCTTTCTGGTTGGCGGCGGACTGCCAGAACACGGAGATGGCCGGAGGCTAGATGGGCATACCGCCCAGTCCCACTGCTGCCTACCCAGGCGTTGGAGGCCTGCACGGCGATGGACAAGGGGCGGGCCCACGTCTACAAACGGATGAATGGAGCACTTTCTTGTTGGATCTTCTCCAAGGCTGGCGAAATAGTAAGCAAAAAATACAAAACGGGAAGAAGCCCAGCACAGTGGAGAAAATACAGTTTTAAATAAAACATCTATCCCACCCAGTCATTTAGATAGACCCTGGTTCACAAGCACTCATTCTCACTTTATAGTTGGCATTCACAATGTGACACAAGCACTTCTCACAAATCTTCAAACATTATCTTTATATTTTAATTCCGCACTGAAGTGTTACAAGGGCAACAAGCTTAGTGGAGTAGATGATAAACATCCAGTCCGCCACCAGATGCCGCTGTTCTGTGTGGTTTCAAATCCCCAAATGCTTCATTCATTTTTCTGGCACATTTACATGAAGCCCCATGAGAGCTTCACGGGGCTTCGATTTTCTTCCCGAATTTTTATGCAGTAATTTATCTGGATGGGCTGCACGGTGGTGCAGTGGTTAGCGCTCTTGCCTTCCCAACCAGAAAGCTCCACAGAAGCGCCTCGTCCAACGTTGATGCACTGCAGGGCAAGCCAGGAATCAGCAGGGCCCCCCTCTGGCTCGAGCTCCTTCACTAATGTCCCTACGTCGGATGAAAGCACATGCAGCAGCTGCTCCATGATGACGACCCTTCTGATCTGCTCTTCGGTGCGTCTCTCTGGTCGGATCCAGCAAAGGCAAAGGCCTTTCATTCGGTCATACGCTCCCACTGGCCTCACCACGGATGGCACCCCAACAGAGCGGAAGCGCCGACAACAAGTCTCTGGCGACATGTCAAGCCTCACCTGGAGGGCTCCATTCATCCGTTTGTAGACGTGGGCCCGCCTCTAGTCCCTTGCCGTGCAGGATTCCAATGCCTGGGTAGACAGCAGTGGGACCGGGCGGTATGCCCATCCAGCCTCCGGCCTTCTCCGCGTTTTGGAAGTCCGCAGCCAACCAGAAAGGGGCTGCATGTAGGCGATAGAAGCCTCCAAACGTTGCATCGCTGAAACGTTGCTGTCCTCCCGCTCTTGCCGTCCACGAAATCTGCTGCTCATCATGGAGGCCGAATAGGACCCGGAAAATCACTTCTCAGGCCCTTGGCCCGGTCTGATGCACTGGGGGGGGGGGCACCCGGATCCAACTCAGAGGCTGGAATGCAAAACGGAGGGGCTGAGCTTGATGTAGTGTCCTTCTCATCCCCAGACCTCTGCTTCTCCACCTTTTTGTGGCTGGCCATCTGTAATCCCAAATCTGACACCAGGCGGGTCCTTCATGGAAATAAAGCAAGCAGAGGAGCCAAGGTGAGAACGTTCATTTTTTTATTCCAGAAAAAGAGCACTTTCATTGTATTTTCAATGCAAATTTCATTTTCAATGCATTTTCGGGGTGAAAATCTTTTTCAATGCGTTTTAATTTAGAATATCATTTGAGTGGCGTTTGCATTGAAAAGCTTATTTGCATTGCTTTTGTGAATCTTATTTGCGTTGCGAATTTAATTTCCTTTGTGTTTGCTGGCAAATTTAATTTGCGTTGAAATGCTTGAATGTGCCTCTAATCTAATTCTGCTTTACTTCCCAGAATTCCTTGCTGGAAATCCGGCACTTGTTCAGGAAAATGAACTGGACCTCAATTACACAAAGAACAGAACAAAGACGTTACTGGTGTAGCACTACGTCCAGTCGGAATCCTGAAAGATGGCAGAGCAAAGGGGGTTTGGAAGTGCAACTCTTCCCAATGAGTCAATTTCTAAACTACTTCAGGAAGATCTTCAACCTGTAAGTTCTTTATTTCTTGTTTTTGCCGCTGGGCTGATGTTTTCGTTTTTCTCTTTAGTTTACTAAATGTTTTTCTAAAAACATTCAGGGCAAAAAAGACAAATTTTAGAAGGTTCTTCTCTAAGTTTTTCCAAAATTCGTTATGGAATTATGACTTTTTTGCTGAAGCAGAGCTTAAATGTGGCTGTGTTCTAATCTACTCTATTCTATTCTATTCATCCAGTGCATCAAGCCTGGCCTGGGACACGGGAAGTGACTTTTTGGAGTCCGATTCGCCGTCCATGATGAGCAGCAGACTACATGGACAGCAAGCGCACAAAGGAAGCATCATTTCTGAGGTGAGTCGGAAATGGAAGCTTTTCCATTTCCAACTCACTCAAGTTCATCTCATCCGTGGTGCGGTTTATCCTCTGAGGAAGAGGGGGTGGAATCGGGTGTCACCCCCCAGTGCATCAGACCGGGCCAAGGGCCCGGGAAGTGACTTTTCGGCGTCCGATTTGGCGTCCATGATGAGCAGCACATTTCGTGGACGGCAAGAGCGGGAGGACAGCAACGTTCCAGCAGTTCAACATTTGGAAGAATCTATCCCCAACTTGCAGCCCCTTTCTGGTAAGCGGCGGACTGCCAGGACACGGAGATGGCCGCAGGCTAGATGGGCATACCGCCCAGTCCCACTACTGCCTACCCAGGCGTTGGAGGCCTGCACGGCGATGTACAAGGGGCGGGCCCACGTCTACAAACGGATGAATGGAGCACTCCGGGTGAGGCTTGAGATGTCGCCAGAGACTTGTTGTCGGCGGTTTTCGCTCTGTTGGGGTCCCATCCGGGGAGAGGCCGGCGGGGACGTGTAGCCGACTGAGGGGCCTTTGCCGTTGCTGGATCCGACCAGAGTGACGCACCGAAGAGCAGATCAGAAGGGTCGTCATCCTGGAGCAGCTGCCGTATGTGATTTTATCCAACGTACGGATGTCGGTGGAGGAGCACGAGCAAGAGGGAGGCCTCGCTGGTGCCCGGCTTTCCATGCCGTGACTCAATGTCGAATGAGGGGATTCTGCGGTGCTGTCTGGTGGGGATTGACGTGGTGACAGCGCCGTAATGGATTGCCGGTCCGGATTGCTTTACATCCTCAATCTCGCAGATCCCCCTCCTGCGAGATTGACGATGTGCTGGAATCCGGACCGGCAATCCGCCACCGCGCTGGCACTACGTCCTTCCCAACCAGAAAGCTCCACAGAGGCGCCTCGTCCAACGTTGATGCACTGCAGGGGAAGCCAGGAATCAGCAGGGCCCCCCTCTGGCTCGAGCTCCTTCACTAATGTCCCTACGTCGGATGAAAGCACATGCAGCAGCTGCTCCATGATGACGACCCTTCTGATCTGCTCTTCGGTGCGTCTCTCTGGTCGGATCCAGCAAAGGCAAAGGCCTTTCATTCGGTTATACGCTCCCACTGGCCTCACCACGGATGGCACCCCAACAGAGCGGAAGCGCCGACAACAAGTCTCTGGCGACATGTCAAGCCTCACCTGGAGGGCTCCATTCATCCGTTTGTAGACGTGGGCCCGCCTCTAGTCCCTTGCCGTGCAGGATTCCAATGCCTGGGTAGACAGCAGTGGGACCGGGCGGTATGCCCATCCAGCCTCCGGCCTTCTCCGCGTTTTGGAAGTCCGCAGCCAACCAGAAAGGGGCTGCATGTAGGCGATAGAAGCCTCCAAACGTTGCATCGCTGAAACGTTGCTGTCCTCCCGCTCTTGCCGTCCACGAAATCTGCTGCTCATCATGGAGGCCGAATAGGACCCGGAAAATCACTTCTCAGGCCCTTGGCCCGGTCTGATGCACTGGGGGGGGGGCACCCGGATCCAACTCAGAGGCTGGAATGCAAAACGGAGGGGCTGAGCTTGATGTAGTGTCCTTCTCATCCCCAGATCTCTGCTTCTCCACCTTTTTGTGGCTGGCCATCTGTAATCCCAAATCTGACACCAGGCGGGTCCTTCATGGAAATAAAGCAAGCAGAGGAGCCAAGGTGAGAACGTTCATTTTTTTATTCCAGAAAAAGAGCACTTTCATTGTATTTTCAATGCAAATTTCATTTTCAATGCATTTTCGGGGTGAAAATCTTTTTCAATGCGTTTTAATTTAGAATATCATTTGAGTGGCGTTTGCATTGAAAAGCTTATTTGCATTGCTTTTGTGAATCTTATTTGCGTTGCGAATTTAATTTCCTTTGTGTTTGCTGGCAAATTTAATTTGCGTTGAAATGCTTGAATGTGGCTCTGATCTAATTCTGCTTTACTTCCCAAGATTCCTTGCTGGAAATCCGGCACTTGTTCAGGAAAATGAACTGGACCTCAATTACACAAAGAACAGAACAAAGACGTTACTGGTGTAGCACTACGTCCAGTCAGAATCCTGAAAGATGGCAGAGCAAGGGGGGTTTGGAAGTTCAACGCTTCCCAATGAGTCAATTTCTAAACTACTTCAGGAAGATCTTCAACCTGTAAGTTCTTTATTTCTTGTTTTGGCCGCTGGGCTGATGTTTTCGTTTTTCTCTTTAGTTTACTAAATGTTTTTCTAAAAACATTCGGGGCAAAAAAGACAAATTTTAGAAGGTTCTTCTCTAAGTTTTTCCAAAATTCGTTATGGAATTATGACTTTTTTGCTGAAGCAGAGCTTAAATGTGGCTGTGTTCTATTCTACTCTATTCTATTCTATTCATCCAGTGCATCAAGCCTGGCCTGGGACACGGGAAGTGACTTTTTGGAGTCCGATTCGCCGTCCATGATGAGCAGCAGACTACATGGACAGCAAGCGCACAAAGGAAGCATCATTTCTGAGGTGAGTCGGAAATGGAAGCTTTTCCATTTCCAACTCACTCAAGTTCATCTCATCCGTGGTGCGGTTTATCCTCTGAGGAAGAGGGGGTGGAATCGGGTGTCACCCCCCAGTGCATCAGACCGGGCCAAGGGCCCGGGAAGTGACTTTTCGGCGTCCGATTTGGCGTCCATGATGAGCAGCACATTTCGTGGACGGCAAGAGCGGGAGGACAGCAACGTTCCAGCAGTTCAACATTTGGAAGAATCTATCCCCAACTTGCAGCCCCTTTCTGGTAAGCGGCGGACTGCCAGGACACGGAGATGGCCGCAGGCTAGATGGGCATACCGCCCAGTCCCACTACTGCCTACCCAGGCGTTGGAGGCCTGCACGGCGATGTACAAGGGGCGGGCCCACGTCTACAAACGGATGAATGGAGCACTCCGGGTGAGGCTTGAGATGTCGCCAGAGACTTGTTGTCGGCGGTTTTCGCTCTGTTGGGGTCCCATCCGGGGAGAGGCCGGCGGGGACGTGTAGCCGACTGAGGGGCCTTTGCCGTTGCTGGATCCGACCAGAGTGACGCACCGAAGAGCAGATCAGAAGGGTCGTCATCCTGGAGCAGCTGCCGTATGTGATTTTATCCAACGTACGGATGTCGGTGGAGGAGCACGAGCAAGAGGGAGGCCTCGCTGGTGCCCGGCTTTCCATGCCGTGACTCAATGTCGAATGAGGGGATTCTGCGGTGCTGTCTGGTGGGGATTGACGTGGTGACAGCGCCGTAATGGATTGCCGGTCCGGATTGCTTTACATCGTCAATCTCGCAGATCCCCCTCCTGCGAGATTGACGATGTGCTGGAATCCGGACCGGCAATCCGCCACCGCGCTGGCACTACGTCCTTCCCAACCAGAAAGCTCCACAGAGGCGCCTCGTCCAACGTTGATGCACTGCAGGGCAAGCCAGGAATCAGCAGGGCCCCCCTCTGGCTCGAGCTCCTTCACTAATGTCCCTACGTCGGATGAAAGCACATGCAGCAGCTGCTCCATGATGACGACCCTTCTGATCTGCTCTTCGGTGCGTCTCTCTGGTCGGATCCAGCAAAGGCAAAGGCCTTTCATTCGGTTATACGCTCCCACTGGCCTCACCACGGATGGCACCCCAACAGAGCGGAAGCGCCGACAACAAGTCTCTGGCGACATGTCAAGCCTCACCTGGAGGGCTCCATTCATCCGTTTGTAGACGTGGGCCCGCCTATAGTCCCTTGCCGTGCAGGATTCCAATGCCTGGGTAGACAGCAGTGGGACCGGGCGGTATGCCCATCCAGCCTCCGGCCTTCTCCGCGTTTTGGAAGTCCGCAGCCAACCAGAAAGGGGCTGCATGTAGGCGATAGAAGCCTCCAAACGTTGCATCGCTGAAACGTTGCTGTCCTCCCGCTCTTGCCGTCCACGAAATCTGCTGCTCATCATGGAGGCCGAATAGGACCCGGAAAATCACTTCTCAGGCCCTTGGCCCGGTCTGATGCACTGGGGGGGGGGCACCGGGATCCAACTCAGAGGCTGGAATGCAAAACGGAGGGGCTGAGCTTGATGTAGTGTCCTTCTCATCCCCAGACCTCTGCTTCTCCACCTTTTTGTGGCTGGCCATCTGTAATCCCAAATCTGACACCAGGCGGGTCCTTCATGGAAATAAAGCAAGCAGAGGAGCCAAGGTGAGAACGTTCATTTTTTTATTCCAGAAAAAGAGCACTTTCATTGTATTTTCAATGCAAATTTCATTTTCAATGCATTTTCGGGGTGAAAATCTTTTTCAATGCGTTTTAATTTAGAATATCATTTGAGTGGCGTTTGCATTGAAAAGCTTATTTGCATTGCTTTTGTGAATCTTATTTGCGTTGCGAATTTAATTTGCTTTGTGTTTGCTGGCAAATTTAATTTGCGTTGAAATGCTTGAATGTGGCTCTGATCTAATTCTGCTTTACTTCCCAAGATTCCTTGCTGGAAATCCGGCACTTGTTCAGGAAAATGAACTGGACCTCAATTACACAAAGAACAGAACAAAGACGTTACTGGTGTAGCACTACGTCCAGTCAGAATCCTGAAAGATGGCAGAGCAAGGGGGGTTTGGAAGTTCAACGCTTCCCAATGAGTCAATTTCTAAACTACTTCAGGAAGATCTTCAACCTGTAAGTTCTTTATTTCTTGTTTTGGCCGCTGGGCTGATGTTTTCGTTTTTCTCTTTAGTTTACTAAATGTTTTTCTAAAAACATTCGGGGCAAAAAAGACAAATTTTAGAAGGTTCTTCTCTAAGTTTTTCCAAAATTCGTTATGGAATTATGACTTTTTTGCTGAAGCAGAGCTTAAATGTGGCTGTGTTCTAATCTACTCTATTCTATTCTATTCATCCAGTGCATCAAGCCTGGCCTGGGACACGGGAAGTGACTTTTTGGAGTCCGATTCGCCGTCCATGATGAGCAGCAGACTACATGGACAGCAAGAGCACAAAGGAAGCATCATTTCTGAGGTGAGTCGGAAATGGAAGCTTTTCCATTTCCAACTCACTCAAGTTCATCTCATCCGTGGTGCGGTTTATCCTCTGAGGAAGAGGGGGTGGAATCGGGTGCCACCCCCCAGTGCATCAGACCGGGCCAAGGGCCCGGGAAGTGACTTTTCGGCGTCCGATTTGGCGTCCATGATGAGCTGAACATTTCGTGGACGGCAAGAGCGGGAGGACAGCAACGTTCCAGCAGTTCAACATTTGGAAGAATCTATCCCCAACTTGCAGCCCCTTTCTGGTAAGCGGCGGACTGCCAGGACACGGAGATGGCCGCAGGCTAGATGGGCATACCGCCCAGTCCCACTACTGCCTACCCAGGCGTTGGAGGCCTGCACGGCGATGGACAAGGGGCGGGCCCACGTCTACAAACGGATGAATGGAGCACTCCGGGTGAGGCTTGAGATGTCGCCAGAGACTTGTTGTCGGCGGTTTTCGCTCTGTTGGGGTCCCATCCGGGGAGAGGCCGGCGGGGACGTGTAGCCGACTGAGGGGCCTTTGCCGTTGCTGGATCCGACCAGAGTGACGCACCGAAGAACAGATCAGAAGGGTCGTCATCCTGGAGCAGCTGCCGTATGTGATTTTATCCAACGTACGGATGTCGGTGGAGGAGCACGAGCAAGAGGGAGGCCTCGCTGGTGCCCGGCTTTCCATGCCGTGACTCAATGTCGAATGAGGGGATTCTGCGGTGTTGTCTGGTGGGGATTGACGTGGTGACAGCGCCGTAATGGATTGCCGGTCCGGATTGCTTTACATCCTCAATCTCGCAGATCCCCCCCCTGCGAGATTGACGATGTGCTGGAATCCGGACCGGCAATCCGCCACCGCGCAGGCACTACGTCCTTCCCAACCAGAAAGCTCCACAGAGGCGCCTCGTCCAACGTTGATGCACTGCAGGGCAAGCCAGGAATCAGCAGGGCCCCCCTCTGGCTCGAGCTCCTTCACTAATGTCCCTACGTCGGATGAAAGCACATGCAGCAGCTGCTCCATGATGACGACCCTTCTGATCTGCTCTTCGGTGCGTCTCTCTGGTCGGATCCAGCAAAGGCAAAGGCCTTTCATTCGGTTATACGCTCCCACTGGCCTCACCACGGATGGCACCCCAACAGAGCGGAAGCGCCGACAACAAGTCTCTGGCGACATGTCAAGCCTCACCTGGAGGGCTCCATTCATCCGTTTGTAGACGTGGGCCCGCCTCTAGTCCCTTGCCGTGCAGGATTCCAATGCCTGGGTAGACAGCAGTGGGACCGGGCGGTATGCCCATCCAGCCTCCGGCCTTCTCCGCGTTTTGGAAGTCCGCAGCCAACCAGAAAGGGGCTGCATGTAGGCGATAGAAGCCTCCAAACGTTGCATCGCTGAAACGTTGCTGTCCTCCCGCTCTTGCCGTCCACGAAATCTGCTGCTCATCATGGAGGCCGAATAGGACCCGAAAAATCACTTCTCAGGCCCTTGGCCCGGTCTGATGCACTGGGGGGGGGGCACCCGGATCCAACTCAGAGGCTGGAATGCAAAACGGAGGGGCTGAGCTTGATGTAGTGTCCTTCTCATCCCCAGACCTCTGCTTCTCCACCTTTTTGTGGCTGGCCATCTGTAATCCCAAATCTGACACCAGGCGGGTCCTTCATGGAAATAAAGCAAGCAGAGGAGCCAAGGTGAGAACGTTCATTTTTTTATTCCAGAAAAAGAGCACTTTCATTGTATTTTCAATGCAAATTTCATTTTCAATGCATTTTCGGGGTGAAAATCTTTTTCAATGCGTTTTAATTTAGAATATCATTTGAGTGGCGTTTGCATTGAAAAGCTTATTTGCATTGCTTTTGTGAATCTTATTTGCGTTGCGAATTTAATTTGCTTTGTGTTTGCTGGCAAATTTAATTTGCGTTGAAATGCTTGAATGTGGCTCTGATCTAATTCTGCTTTACTTCCCAAGATTCCTTGCTGGAAATCCGGCACTTGTTCAGGAAAATGAACTGGACCTCAATTACACAAAGAACAGAACAAAGACGTTACTGGTGTAGCACTACGTCCAGTCAGAATCCTGAAAGATGGCAGAGCAAGGGGGGTTTGGAAGTTCAACGCTTCCCAATGAGTCAATTTCTAAACTACTTCAGGAAGATCTTCAACCTGTAAGTTCTTTATTTCTTGTTTTGGCCGCTGGGCTGATGTTTTCGTTTTTCTCTTTAGTTTACTAAATGTTTTTCTAAAAACATTTGGGGCAAAAAAGACAAATTTTAGAAGGTTCTTCTCTAAGTTTTTCCAAAATTCGTTATGGAATTATGACTTTTTTGCTGAAGCAGAGCTTAAATGTGGCTGTGTTCTAATCTACTCTATTCTATTCTATTCATCCAGTGCATCAAGCCTGGCCTGGGACACGGGAAGTGACTTTTTGGAGTCCGATTCGCCGTCCATGATGAGCAGCAGACTACATGGACAGCAAGAGCACAAAGGAAGCATCATTTCTGAGGTGAGTCGGAAATGGAAGCTTTTCCATTTCCAACTCACTCAAGTTCATCTCATCCGTGGTGCGGTTTATCCTCTGAGGAAGAGGGGGTGGAATCGGGTGCCACCCCCCAGTGCATCAGACCGGGCCAAGGGCCCGGGAAGTGACTTTTCGGCGTCCGATTTGGCGTCCATGATGAGCAGCACATTTCGTGGACGGCAAGAGCGGGAGGACAGCAACGTTCCAGCAGTTCAACATTTGGAAGAATCTATCCCCAACTTGCAGCCCCTTTCTGGTAAGCGGCGGACTGCCAGGACACGGAGATGGCCGCAGGCTAGATGGGCATACCGCCCAGTCCCACTACTGCCTACCCAGGCGTTGGAGGCCTGCACGGCGATGGACAAGGGGCGGGCCCACGTCTACAAACGGATGAATGGAGCACTCCGGGTGAGGCTTGAGATGTCGCCAGAGACTTGTTGTCGGCGGTTTTCGCTCTGTTGGGGTCCCATCCGGGGAGAGGCCGGCGGGGACGTGTAGCCGACTGAGGGGCCTTTGCCGTTGCTGGATCCGACCAGAGTGACGCACCGAAGAACAGATCAGAAGGGTCGTCATCCTGGAGCAGCTGCCGTATGTGATTTTATCCAACGTACGGATGTCGGTGGAGGAGCACGAGCAAGAGGGAGGCCTCGCTGGTGCCCGGCTTTCCATGCCGAGACTCAATGTCGAATGAGGGGATTCTGCGGTGTTGTCTGGTGGGGATTGACGTGGTGACAGCGCCGTAATGGATTGCGGGTCCGGATTGCTTTACATCCTCAATCTCGCAGATCCCCCCCCTGCGAGATTGACGATGTGCTGGAATCCGGACCGGCAATCCGCCACCGCGCTGGCACTACGTCCTTCCCAACCAGAAAGCTCCACAGAGGCGCCTCGTCCAACGTTGATGCACTGCAGGGCAAGCCCGGAATCAGCAGGGCCCCCGTCTGGCTTGAGCTCCTTCACTAATGTCCCTACGTCGGCTGAAAGCACATGCAGCAGCTGCTCCATGATGACGACCCTTCTGATCTGCTCTTCGGTGCGTCTCTCTGGTCGGATCCAGCAAAGGCAAAGGCCTTTCATTCGGTTATACGCTCCCACTGGCCTCACCACGGATGGCACCCCAACAGAGCGGAAGCGCCGACAACAAGTCTCTGGCGACATGTCAAGCCTCACCTGGAGGGCTCCATTCATCCGTTTGTAGACGTGGGCCCGCCTCTAGTCCCTTGCCGTGCAGGATTCCAATGCCTGGGTAGACAGCAGTGGGACCGGGCGGTATGCCCATCAAGCCTCCGGCCTTCTCCACGTTTTGGAAGTCCGCAGCCAACCAGAAAGGGGCTGCATGTAGGCGATAGAAGCCTCCAAACGTTGCATCGCTGAAACGTTGCTGTCCTCCCGCTCTTGCCGTCCACGAAATCTGCTGCTCATCATGGAGGCCGAATAGGACCCGGAAAATCACTTCTCAGGCCCTTGGCCCGGTCTGATGCACTGGGGGGGGGCACCCGGATCCAACTCAGAGGCTGGAATGCAAAACGGAGGGGCTGAGCTTGATGTAGTGTCCTTCTCATCCCCAGACCTCTGCTTCTCCACCTTTTTGTGGCTGGCCATCTGTAATCCCAAATCTGACACCATGCAGGTCCTTCATGGAAATAAAGCAAGCAGAGGAGCCAAGGTGAGAACGTTCATTGTTTTATTCCAGAAAAAGAGCACTTTCATTGTATTTTCAATGCAAATTTCATTTTCAATGCATTTTCGGGGTGAAAATCTTTTTCAATGCGTTTTAATTTAGAATATCATTTGAGTGGCGTTTGCATTGAAAAGCTTATTTGCATTGCTTTTGTGAATCTTATTTGCGTTGCGAATTTAATTTGCTTTGTGTTTGCTGGCAAATTTAATTTGCGTTGAAATGCTTGAATGTGCCTCTAATCTAATTCTGCTTTACTTCCCAGAATTCCTTGCTGGAAATCCGGCACTTGTTCAGGAAAATGAACTGGACCTCAATTACACAAAGAACAGAACAAAGACGTTACTGGTGTAGCACTACGTCCAGTCAGAATCCTGAAAGATGGCAGAGCAAAGGGGGTTTGGAAGTGCAACTCTTCCCAATGAGTCAATTTCTAAACTACTTCAGGAAGATCTTCAACCTGTAAGTTCTTTATTTCTTGTTTTGGCCGCTGGGCTGATGTTTTCGTTTTTCTCTTTAGTTTACTAAATGTTTTTCTAAAAACATTCGGGGCAAAAAAGACAAATTTTAGAAGGTTCTTCTCTAAGTTTTTCCAAAATTCGTTATGGAATTATGACTTTTTTGCTGAAGCAGAGCTTAAATGTGGCTGTGTTCTAATCTACTCTATTCTATTCTATTCTATTCATCCAGTGCATCAAGCCTGGCCTGGGACACGGGAAGTGACTTTTTGGAGTCCGATTCGCCGTCCATGATGAGCAGCAGACTACATGGACAGCAAGAGCACAAAGGAAGCATCATTTCTGAGGTGAGTCGGAAATGGAAGCTTTTCCATTTCCAACTCACTCAAGTTCATCTCATCCGTGGTGCGGTTTATCCTCTGAGGAAGAGGGGGTGGAATCGGGTGCCACCCCCCAGTGCATCAGACCGGGCCAAGGGCCCGGGAAGTGACTTTTCGGCGTCCGATTTGGCGTCCATGATGAGCTGCACATTTCGTGGACGGCAAGAGCGGGAGGACAGCAACGTTCCAGCAGTTCAACATTTGGAAGAATCTATCCCCAACTTGCAGCCCCTTTCTGGTAAGCGGCGGACTGCCAGGACACGGAGATGGCCGCAGGCTAGATGGGCATACCGCCCAGTCCCACTACTGCCTACCCAGGCGTTGGAGGCCTGCACGGCGATGGACAAGGGGCGGGCCCACGTCTACAAACGGATGAATGGAGCACTCCGGGTGAGGCTTGAGATGTCGCCAGAGACTTGTTGTCGGCGGTTTTCGCTCTGTTGGGGTCCCATCCGGGGAGAGGCCGGCGGGGACGTGTAGCCGACTGAGGGGCCTTTGCCGTTGCTGGATCCGACCAGAGTGACGCACCGAAGATCAGATCAGAAGGGTCGTCATCCTGGAGCAGCTGCCGTATGTGATTTTATCCAACGTACGGATGTCGGTGGAGGAGCACGAGCAAGAGGGAGGCCTCGCTGGTGCCCGGCTTTCCATGCCGTGACTCAATGTCGAATGAGGGGATTCTGCGGTGCTGTCTGGTGGGGATTGACGTGGTGACAGCGCCGTAATGGATTGCCGGTCCGGATTGCTTTACATCCTCAATTTCGCAGATCCCCCTCCTGCGAGATTGACGATGTGCTGGAATCCGGACCGGCAATCCGCCACCGCGCTGGCACTACGTCCTTCCCAACAAGAAAGCTCCACAGAGGCGCCTCGTCCAACGTTGATGCACTGCAGGGCAAGCCAGGAATCAGCAGGGCCCCCCTCTGGCTCGAGCTCCTTCACTAATGTCCCTACGTCGGATGAAAGCACATGCAGCAGCTGCTCCATGATGACGACCCTTCTGATCTGCTCTTCGGTGCGTCTCTCTGGTCGGATCCAGCAAAGGCAAAGGCCTTTCATTCAGTTATACGCTCCCACTGGCCTCACCACGGATGACACCCCAACAGAGCGGAAGCGCCGACAACAAGTCTCTGGCGACATGTCAAGCCTCACCTGGAGGGCTCCATTCATCCGTTTGTAGACGTGGGCCCGCCTCTAGTCCCTTGCCGTGCAGGATTCCAATGCCTGGGTAGACAGCAGTGGGACCGGGCGGTATGCCCATCCAGCCTCCGGCCTTCTCCGCATTTTGGAAGTCCGCAGCCAACCAGAAAGGGGCTGCATGTAGGCGATAGAAGCCTCCAAACGTTGCATCGCTGAAACGTTGCTGTCCTCCCGCTCTTGCCGTCCACGAAATCTGCTGCTCATCATGGAGGCCGAATAGGACCCGGAAAATCACTTCTCAGGCCCTTGGCCCGGTCTGATGCACTGGGGGGGGGCACCCGGATCCAACTCAGAGGCTGGAATGCAAAACGGAGGGGCTGAGCTTGATGTAGTGTCCTTCTCATCCCCAGACCTCTGCTTCTCCACCTTTTTGTGGCTGGCCATCTGTAATCCCAAATCTGACACCATGCAGGTCCTTCATGGAAATAAAGCAAGCAGAGGAGCCAAGGTGAGAACGTTCATTGTTTTATTCCAGAAAAAGAGCACTTTCATTGTATTTTCAATGCAAATTTCATTTTCAATGCATTTTCGGGGTGAAAATCTTTTTCAATGCGTTTTAATTTAGAATATCATTTGAGTGGCGTTTGCATTGAAAAGCTTATTTGCATTGCTTTTGTGAATCTTATTTGCGTTGCGAATTTAATTTGCTTTGTGTTTGCTGGCAAATTTAATTTGCGTTGAAATGCTTGAATGTGCCTCTAATCTAATTCTGCTTTACTTCCCAGAATTCCTTGCTGGAAATCCGGCACTTGTTCAGGAAAATGAACTGGACCTCAATTACACAAAGAACAGAACAAAGACGTTACTGGTGTAGCACTACGTCCAGTCAGAATCCTGAAAGATGGCAGAGCAAAGGGGGTTTGGAAGTGCAACTCTTCCCAATGAGTCAATTTCTAAACTACTTCAGGAAGATCTTCAACCTGTAAGTTCTTTATTTCTTGTTTTGGCCGCTGGGCTGATGTTTTCGTTTTTCTCTTTAGTTTACTAAATGTTTTTCTAAAAACATTCGGGGCAAAAAAGACAAATTTTAGAAGGTTCTTCTCTAAGTTTTTCCAAAATTCGTTATGGAATTATGACTTTTTTGCTGAAGCAGAGCTTAAATGTGGCTGTGTTCTAATCTACTCTATTCTATTCTATTCTATTCATCCAGTGCATCAAGCCTGGCCTGGGACACGGGAAGTGACTTTTTGGAGTCCGATTCGCCGTCCATGATGAGCAGCAGACTACATGGACAGCAAGAGCACAAAGGAAGCATCATTTCTGAGGTGAGTCGGAAATGGAAGCTTTTCCATTTCCAACTCACTCAAGTTCATCTCATCCGTGGTGCGGTTTATCCTCTGAGGAAGAGGGGGTGGAATCGGGTGCCACCCCCCAGTGCATCAGACCGGGCCAAGGGCCCGGGAAGTGACTTTTCGGCGTCCGATTTGGCGTCCATGATGAGCTGCACATTTCGTGGACGGCAAGAGCGGGAGGACAGCAACGTTCCAGCAGTTCAACATTTGGAAGAATCTATCCCCAACTTGCAGCCCCTTTCTGGTAAGCGGCGGACTGCCAGGACACGGAGATGGCCGCAGGCTAGATGGGCATACCGCCCAGTCCCACTACTGCCTACCCAGGCGTTGGAGGCCTGCACGGCGATGGACAAGGGGCGGGCCCACGTCTACAAACGGATGAATGGAGCACTCCGGGTGAGGCTTGAGATGTCGCCAGAGACTTGTTGTCGGCGGTTTTCGCTCTGTTGGGGTCCCATCCGGGGAGAGGCCGGCGGGGACGTGTAGCCGACTGAGGGGCCTTTGCCGTTGCTGGATCCGACCAGAGTGACGCACCGAAGATCAGATCAGAAGGGTCGTCATCCTGGAGCAGCTGCCGTATGTGATTTTATCCAACGTACGGATGTCGGTGGAGGAGCACGAGCAAGAGGGAGGCCTCGCTGGTGCCCGGCTTTCCATGCCGTGACTCAATGTCGAATGAGGGGATTCTGCGGTGCTGTCTGGTGGGGATTGACGTGGTGACAGCGCCGTAATGGATTGCCGGTCCGGATTGCTTTACATCCTCAATTTCGCAGATCCCCCTCCTGCGAGATTGACGATGTGCTGGAATCCGGACCGGCAATCCGCCACCGCGCTGGCACTACGTCCTTCCCAACAAGAAAGCTCCACAGAGGCGCCTCGTCCAACGTTGATGCACTGCAGGGCAAGCCAGGAATCAGCAGGGCCCCCCTCTGGCTCGAGCTCCTTCACTAATGTCCCTACGTCGGATGAAAGCACATGCAGCAGCTGCTCCATGATGACGACCCTTCTGATCTGCTCTTCGGTGCGTCTCTCTGGTCGGATCCAGCAAAGGCAAAGGCCTTTCATTCAGTTATACGCTCCCACTGGCCTCACCACGGATGACACCCCAACAGAGCGGAAGCGCCGACAACAAGTCTCTGGCGACATGTCAAGCCTCACCTGGAGGGCTCCATTCATCCGTTTGTAGACGTGGGCCCGCCTCTAGTCCCTTGCCGTGCAGGATTCCAATGCCTGGGTAGACAGCAGTGGGACCGGGCGGTATGCCCATCCAGCCTCCGGCCTTCTCCGCATTTTGGAAGTCCGCAGCCAACCAGAAAGGGGCTGCATGTAGGCGATAGAAGCCTCCAAACGTTGCATCGCTGAAACGTTGCTGTCCTCCCGCTCTTGCCGTCCACGAAATCTGCTGCTCATCATGGAGGCCGAATAGGACCCGGAAAATCACTTCTCAGGCCCTTGGCCCGGTCTGATGCACTGGGGGGGGGGGGGCACCCGGATCCAACTCAGAGGCTGGAATGCAAAACGGAGGGGCTGAGCTTGATGTAGTGTCCTTCTCATCCCCAGACCTCTGCTTCTCCACCTTTTTGTGGCTGGCCATCTGTAATCCCAAATCTGACACCAGGCGGGTCCTTCATGGAAATAAAGCAAGCAGAGGAGCCAAGGTGAGAACGTTCATTGTTTTATTCCAGAAAAAGAGCACTTTCATTGTATTTTCAATGCAAATTTCATTTTCAATGCATTTTCGGGGTGAAAATCTTTTTCAATGCGTTTTAATTTAGAATATCATTTGAGTGGCGTTTGCATTGAAAAGCTTATTTGCATTGCTTTTGTGAATCTTATTTGCGTTGCGAATTTAATTTCCTTTGTGTTTGCTGGCAAATTTAATTTGCGTTGAAATGCTTGAATGTGCCTCTAATCTAATTCTGCTTTACTTCCCAGAATTCCTTGCTGGAAATCCGGCACTTGTTCAGGAAAATGAACTGGACCTCAATTACACAAAGAACAGAACAAAGACGTTACTGGTGTAGCACTACGTCCAGTCAGAATCCTGAAAGATGGCAGAGCAAGGGGGGTTTGGAAGTGCAACTCTTCCCAATGAGTCAATTTCTAAACTACTTCAGGAAGATCTTCAACCTGTAAGTTCTTTATTTCTTGTTTTGGCCGCTGGGCTGATGTTTTCGTTTTTCTCTTTAGTTTACTAAATGTTTTTCTAAAAACATTCGGGGCAAAAAAGACAAATTTTAGAAGGTTCTTCTCTAAGTTTTTCCAAAATTCGTTATGGAATTATGACTTTTTTGCTGAAGCAGAGCTTAAATGTGGCTGTGTTCTAATCTACTCTATTCTATTCTATTCATCCAGTGCATCAAGCCTGGCCTGGGACACGGGAAGTGACTTTTTGGCGTCCGATTCGCCGTCCATGATGAGCAGCAGACTACATGGACAGCAAGAGCACAAAGGAAGCATCATTTCTGAGGTGAGTCGGAAATGGAAGCTTTTCCATTTCCAACTCACTCAAGTTCATCTCATCCGTGGTGCGGTTTATCCTCTGAGGAAGAGGGGGTGGAATCGGGTGCCACCCCCCAGTGCATCAGACCGGGCCAAGGGCCCGGGAAGTGACTTTTCGGCGTCCGATTTGGCGTCCATGATGAGCTGCACATTTCGTGGACGGCAAGAGCGGGAGGACAGCAACGTTCCAGCAGTTCAACATTTGGAAGAATCTATCCCCAACTTGCAGCCCCTTTCTGGTAAGCGGCGGACTGCCAGGACACGGAGATGGCCGCAGGCTAGATGGGCATACCGCCCAGTCCCACTACTGCCTACCCAGGCGTTGGAGGCCTGCACGGCGATGGACAAGGGGCGGGCCCACGTCTACAAACGGATGAATGGAGCACTCCGGGTGAGGCTTGAGATGTCGCCAGAGACTTGTTGTCGGCGGTTTTCGCAATGTTGGGGTCCCATCCGGGGAGAGGCCGGCGGGGACGTGTAGCCGACTGAGGGGCCTTTGCAGTTGCTGGATCCGACCAGAGTGACGCACCGAAGAACAGATCAGAAGGGTCGTCATCCTGGAGCAGCTGCCGTATGTGATTTTATCCAACGTACGGATGTCGGTGGAGGATCACGAGCAAGAGGGAGGCCTCGCTGGTGCCCGGCTTTCCATGCCGTGACTCAATGTCGAATGAGGGGATTCTGCGGTGTTGTCTGGTGGGGATTGACGTGGTGACAGCGCCGTAATGGATTGCCGGTCCGGATTGCTTTACATCCTCAATCTCGCAGATCCCCCCCCTGCGAGATTGACGATGTGCTGGAATCCGGACCAGCAATCCGCCACCGCGCTGGCACTACGTCCTTCCCAACCAGAAAGCTCCACAGAGGCGCCTCGTCCAACGTTGATGCACTGCAGGGCAAGCCAGGAATCAGCAGGGCCCCCCTCTGGCTCGAGCTCCTTCACTAATGTCCCTACGTCGGATGAAAGCACATGCAGCAGCTGCTCCATGATGACGACCCTTTTGATCTGCTCTTCGGTGCGTCTCTCTGGTCGGATCCAGCAAAGGCAAAGGCCTTTCATTCGGTTATACGCTCCCACTGGCCTCACCACGGATGGCACCCCAACAGAGCGGAAGCGCCGACAACAAGTCTCTGGCGACATGTCAAGCCTCACCTGGAGGGCTCCATTCATCCGTTTGTAGACGTGGGCCCGCCTCTAGTCCCTTGCCGTGCAGGATTCCAATGCCTGGGTAGACAGCAGTGGGACCGGGCGGTATGCCCATCCAGCCTCCGGCCTTCTCCGCGTTTTGGAAGTCCGCAGCCAACCAGAAAGGGGCTGCATGTAGGCGATAGAAGCCTCCAAACGTTGCATCGCTGAAACGTTGCTGTCCTCCCGCTCTTGCCGTCCACGAAATCTGCTGCTCATCATGGAGGCCGAATAGGACCCGGAAAATCACTTCTCAGGCCCTTGGCCCGGTCTGATGCACTGGGGGGGGGGGCACCCGGATCCAACTCAGAGGCTGGAATGCAAAACGGAGGGGCTGAGCTTGATGTAGTGTCCTTCTCATCCCCAGACCTCTGCTTCTCCACCTTTTTGTGGCTGGCCATCTGTAATCCCAAATCTGACACCAGGCGGGTCCTTCATGGAAATAAAGCAAGCAGAGGAGCCAAGGTGAGAACGTTCATTTTTTTATTCCAGAAAAAGAGCACTTTCATTGTATTTTCAATGCAAATTTCATTTTCAATGCATTTTCGGGGTGAAAATCTTTTTCAATGCGTTTTAATTTAGAATATCATTTGAGTGGCGTTTGCATTGAAAAGCTTATTTGCATTGCTTTTGTGAATCTTATTTGCGTTGCGAATTTAATTTGCTTTGTGTTTGCTGGCAAATTTAATTTGCGTTGAAATGCTTGAATGTGGCTCTGATCTAATTCTGCTTTACTTCTCAAGATTCCTTGCTGGAAATCCGGCACTTGTTCAGGAAAATGAACTGGACCTCAATTACACAAAGAACAGAACAAAGACGTTACTGGTGTAGCACTACGTCCAGTCAGAATCCTGAAAGATGGCAGAGCAAGGGGGGTTTGGAAGTTCAACGCTTCCCAATGAGTCAATTTCTAAACTACTTCAGGAAGATCTTCAACCTGTAAGTTCTTTATTTCTTGTTTTGGCCGCTGGGCTGATGTTTTCGTTTTTCTCTTTAGTTTACTAAATGTTTTTCTAAAAACATTCGGGGCAAAAAAGACAAGTTTTAGAAGGTTCTTCTCTAAGTTTTTCCAAAATTCGTTATGGAATTATGACTTTTTTGCTGAAGCAGAGCTTAAATGTGGCTGTGTTCTAATCTACTCTATTCTATTCTATTCATCCAGTGCATCAAGCCTGGCCTGGGACACGGGAAGTGACTTTTTGGCGTCCGATTCGCCGTCCATGATGAGCAGCAGACTACATGGACAGCAAGAGCACAAAGGAAGCATCATTTCTGAGGTGAGTCGGAAATGGAAGCTTTTCCATTTCCAACTCACTCAAGTTCATCTCATCCGTGGTGCGGTTTATCCTCTGAGGAAGAGGGGGTGGAATCGGGTGCCACCCCCCAGTGCATCAGACCGGGCCAAGGGCCCGGGAAGTGACTTTTCGGCGTCCGATTTGGCGTCCATGATGAGCTGCACATTTCGTGGACGGCAAGAGCGGGAGGACAGCAACGTTCCAGCAGTTCAACATTTGGAAGAATCTATCCCCAACTTGCAGCCCCTTTCTGGTAAGCAGCGGACTGCCAGGACACGGAGATGGCCGCAGGCTAGATGGGCATACCGCCCAGTCCCACTACTGCCTACCCAGGCGTTGGAGGCCTGCACGGCGATGGACAAGGGGCGGGCCCACGTCTACAAACGGATGAATGGAGCACTCCGGGTGAGGCTTGAGATGTCGCCAGAGACTTGTTGTCGGCGGTTTTCGCTCTGTTGGGGTCCCATCCGGGGAGAGGCCGGCGGGGACGTGTAGCCGACTGAGGGGCCTTTGCCGTTGCTGGATCCGACCAGAGTGACGCACCGAAGAACAGATCAGAAGGGTCGTCATCCTGGAGCAGCTGCCGTATGTGATTTTATCCAACGTACGGATGTCGGTGGAGGAGCACGAGCAAGAGGGAGGCCTCGCTGGTGCCCGGCTTTCCATGCCGTGACTCAATGTCGAATGAGGGGATTCTGCGGTGTTGTCTGGTGGGGATTGACGTGGTGACAGCGCCGTAATGGATTGCCGGTCCGGATTGCTTTACATCCTCAATCTCGCAGATCCCCCCCCTGCGAGATTGACGATGTGCTGGAATCCGGACCAGCAATCCGCCACCGCGCTGGCACTACGTCCTTCCCAACCAGAAAGCTCCACAGAGGCGCCTCGTCCAACGTTGATGCACTGCAGGGCAAGCCAGGAATCAGCAGGGCCCCCCTCTGGCTCGAGCTCCTTCACTAATGTCCCTACGTCGGATGAAAGCACATGCAGCAGCTGCTCCATGATGACGACCCTTTTGATCTGCTCTTCGGTGCGTCTCTCTGGTCGGATCCAGCAAAGGCAAAGGCCTTTCATTCGGTTATACGCTCCCACTGGCCTCACCACGGATGGCACCCCAACAGAGCGGAAGCGCCGACAACAAGTCTCTGGCGACATGTCAAGCCTCACCTGGAGGGCTCCATTCATCCGTTTGTAGACGTGGGCCCGCCTCTAGTCCCTTGCCGTGCAGGATTCCAATGCCTGGGTAGACAGCAGTGGGACCGGGCGGTATGCCCATCCAGCCTCCGGCCTTCTCCGCGTTTTGGAAGTCCGCAGCCAACCAGAAAGGGGCTGCATGTAGGCGATAGAAGCCTCCAAACGTTGCATCGCTGAAACGTTGCTGTCCTCCCGCTCTTGCCGTCCACGAAATCTGCTGCTCATCATGGAGGCCGAATAGGACCCGGAAAATCACTTCTCAGGCCCTTGGCCCGGTCTGATGCACTGGGGGGGGGGGCACCCGGATCCAACTCAGAGGCTGGAATGCAAAACGGAGGGGCTGAGCTTGATGTAGTGTCCTTCTCATCCCCAGACCTCTGCTTCTCCACCTTTTTGTGGCTGGCCATCTGTAATCCCAAATCTGACACCAGGCGGGTCCTTCATGGAAATAAAGCAAGCAGAGGAGCCAAGGTGAGAACGTTCATTTTTTTATTCCAGAAAAAGAGCACTTTCATTGTATTTTCAATGCAAATTTCATTTTCAATGCATTTTCGGGGTGAAAATCTTTTTCAATGCGTTTTAATTTAGAATATCATTTGAGTGGCGTTTGCATTGAAAAGCTTATTTGCATTGCTTTTGTGAATCTTATTTGCGTTGCGAATTTAATTTGCTTTGTGTTTGCTGGCAAATTTAATTTGCGTTGAAATGCTTGAATGTGGCTCTGATCTAATTCTGCTTTACTTCTCAAGATTCCTTGCTGGAAATCCGGCACTTGTTCAGGAAAATGAACTGGACCTCAATTACACAAAGAACAGAACAAAGACGTTACTGGTGTAGCACTACGTCCAGTCAGAATCCTGAAAGATGGCAGAGCAAGGGGGGTTTGGAAGTTCAACGCTTCCCAATGAGTCAATTTCTAAACTACTTCAGGAAGATCTTCAACCTGTAAGTTCTTTATTTCTTGTTTTGGCCGCTGGGCTGATGTTTTCGTTTTTCTCTTTAGTTTACTAAATGTTTTTCTAAAAACATTCGGGGCAAAAAAGACAAGTTTTAGAAGGTTCTTCTCTAAGTTTTTCCAAAATTCGTTATGGAATTATGACTTTTTTGCTGAAGCAGAGCTTAAATGTGGCTGTGTTCTAATCTACTCTATTCTATTCTATTCATCCAGTGCATCAAGCCTGGCCTGGGACACGGGAAGTGACTTTTTGGAGTCCGATTCGCCGTCCATGATGAGCAGCAGACTACATGGACAGCAAGAGCACAAAGGAAGCATCATTTCTGAGGTGAGTCGGAAATGGAAGCTTTTCCATTTCCAACTCACTCAAGTTCATCTCATCCGTGGTGCGGTTTATCCTCTGAGGAAGAGGGGGTGGAATCGGGTGCCACCCCCCAGTGCATCAGACCGGGCCAAGGGCCCGGGAAGTGACTTTTCGGCGTCCGATTTGGCGTCCATGATGAGCTGCATATTTCGTGGACGGCAAGAGCGGGAGGACAGCAACGTTCCAGCAGTTCAACATTTGGAAGAATCTATCCCCAACTTGCAGCCCCTTTCTGGTAAGCAGCGGACTGCCAGGACACGGAGATGGCCGCAGGCTAGATGGGCATACCGCCCAGTCCCACTACTGCCTACCCAGGCGTTGGAGGCCTGCACGGCGATGGACAAGGGGCGGGCCCACGTCTACAAACGGATGAATGGAGCACTCCGGGTGAGGCTTGAGATGTCGCCAGAGACTTGTTGTCGGCGGTTTTCGCTCTGTTGGGGTCCCATCCGGGGAGAGGCCGGCGGGGACGTGTAGCCGACTGAGGGGCCTTTGCCGTTGCTGGATCCGACCAGAGTGACGCACCGAAGAACAGATCAGAAGGGTCGTCATCCTGGAGCAGCTGCCGTATGTGATTTTATCCAACGTACGGATGTCGGTGGAGGAGCACGAGCAAGAGGGAGGCCTCGCTGGTGCCCGGCTTTCCATGCCGTGACTCAATGTCGAATGAGGGGATTCTGCGGTGTTGTCTGGTGGGGATTGACGTGGTGACAGCGCCGTAATGGATTGCCGGTCCGGATTGCTTTACATCCTCAATCTCGCAGATCCCCCCCCTGCGAGATTGACGATGTGCTGGAATCCGGACCGGCAATCCGCCACCGCGCTGGCACTACGTCCTTCCCAACCAGAAAGCTCCAAAGAGGCGCCTCGTCCAACGTTGATGCACTGCAGGGCAAGCCAGGAATCAGCAGGGCCCCCCTCTGGCTCGAGCTCCTTCACTAATGTCCCTACGTCGGATGAAAGCACATGCAGCACTTTCATTGTATTTTCAATGCAAATTTCATTTTCAATGCATTTTCGGGGTGAAAATCTTTTTCAATGCGTTTTAATTTAGAATATCATTTGAGTGGCGTTTGCATTGAAAAGCTTATTTGCATTGCTTTTGTGAATCTTATTTGCGTTGCGAATTTAATTATGGCCCGCAGCAGCAGTCACTGACTGCAAGGACCATATTGTTTTCGCAGTTGGAACGCCGACTTCGCCGCCTTTCAGCGAGAATTTGATCCCCGCCGCATGCTCGAAAAGTCACCAAAATGTGCACACACCTGGGATAAATTGCAAATGAATTTTCCACAAAGTCAACGTCACCCCCCCGAAGACGATGACATCACGGCCAGCGATCCCGTCAAAAAAATGAATGGGCCGAAAATCGCGTATGGGGCCGAACAAAATGTACTTCAAAATACAGTCGCGAAACCAAGACACACGTGTCGGGGATATCCCAAAGATGTTTTGAAATCATTATGGGACGGCCGCACGACCTACGGCTTGGCGGCCATTTTGTGGCGAACTCTGAGAACTGGCGATTTTCGTGTTTTCCCACAATATGGGGAAAAGACACTTTTGTTTGAACGATTTTCACGCAATTGCACACACTTGGTGCCAGCTCCAGTCTACAAACACCCCAGAACTGTCGTTGACCTTTGACCTTGGGAAAAGGCCGCCATCTGGAATTTTCTCAAAAAAGCACCTTTAGCACCAGATACAAACGAAAACTCGTCGTTGGAATTTTCATCAATCGTCTCGTAACTTTTCGGGCACCAACGGCCAGCTACTCTGGACAAAATGTTGGAATTAGAAGTTGTAGATTTTGAACGGCGTGCGCGTGGCGAGCTAGCAACCGTTGCCATCTTGGCTAGCTCGCACTTTTTTCATCGGAACGTCTTGAAGAGGAAATATGCGATTCCTTGGCCCGCGCCGAACAAAACGATGCTACGCACAACAAGATCGATAAAGGAATGTGGGCGTGGTAAGCAAAAAACCGTCGCAAAAAAATGTGCCGACTTGGCAAAAACGAAAAAATTCGGAACGTTTTTTTTGAGAATCGACTAACAAAACCAATATACCCTTGTCCGCGATATCCAAAGGACGTTTTGAAATCATTACGGGATGGTGACACGACCTACGGTTTGGCGGCCATTTTGTGCCAAAATCTGCCATTTTGCGTTTTTCGCGTTTTTACACAATATGGAAAAACGAACTTTTCTTCGAGCGATTTTCACGAAATTTGACTCACATGTTGCTAGAGCCAGTCCACAACTACCTCTGGAGTTTCGTCCACCTTTGACCTCGGGAAAAGGCCGCCATCTTGAACTTTCTATAAAAAACGCATTTACCCCTGGATTCAATCGTAAACTTGTCGTTGGAATTTTCCGCGATCGTCTCGAAACTTTTTGGGCATCAACGGCAAGCTACTGTGAAAAAAATGTTGCAATTAGAAGTTGTAGATTTTGAACGGCGTCCGCGTGGCGAGCTCGCAAAGTCGCGCACTGCTATTCCTCATACCTTATTATGGCCCGCAGCAGCAGTCACTGACTGCAAGGACCATATTGTTTTCGCAGTTGGAACGACGACTTCGCCGCCTTTCAGCGAGAATTTGACCCCCGCCGCATGCTCGAAAAGTCACCAAAACGTGCACACACCTGGGATAAATTGCAAATGAATTTTCCACAAAGTCAACGTCACCCCCCCGAAGACGATGACATCACGGCCAGCGATCCCGTCAAAAAAATGAATGGGCCGAAAATCGCGTATGGGGCCGAACAAAATGTACTTCAAAATACAGTCGCGAAACCAAGACACACGTGTCGGGGATATCCCAAAGATGTTTTGAAATCATTATGGGACGGCCACACGACCTACGGCTTGGCGGCCATTTTGTGGCGAACTCTGAGAATTGGCGATTTTCGTGTTTTCCCACAAAATGGGGAAAAGACACTTTTGTTTGAACGATTTTCACGCAATTGCACACACTTGCTGCCAGCTCCAGTCTACAAACACCCCAGAAGTGTCGTTGACCTTTGACCTTGGGAAAAGGCCGCCATCTGGAATTTTTATCAAAAAAGCACCTTTAGCACCAGATACAAACGAAAACTCGTCGTTGGAAATTTCATCAATCGTCTCGTAACTTTTCGGGCACCAACGGCCAGCTACTCTGGACAAAATGTTGGAATTAGAAGTTGTAGATTTTGAACGGCGTGCGCGTGGCGAGCTAGCAACCGTTGCCATCTTGGCTAGCTCGCACATTTTTCATCGGAACGTCGTGAAGAGGAAATATGCGATTCCTTGGCCCGCGCTGAACAAAACGATGCTACGCACGACAAGATCGATAAAGGAATGTGGGCGTGGTAAGCAAAAAACCGTCGCAGAAAAATGTGCCGACTCAGCAAAAACAAAAAAATTCGGAACTTTTTTTTTGAGAATCGACTAACGAAACCAATAACCAACGTTGGGCATCAATGGCAAGCTACTGTGGAAAAAATGTTGGAATTAGAAGTTGTAGATTTTGAATGGCGTGCGCGTGGCAAGCTAGCAAATTGGCGCAGTGTTATAACTCCCATGCATTTCAATACAATACAATGAAAATTGAATGCATGCATTAATGCCTACAACTGAATACATAGAAAAACACTGGATATGGACATATAAGGAATGTGGGCGTGGTTAGCATAAAACCACTGTTGCTAAGGACAACAAAAATTTTACTTTTACCGATTTGTCCGAAACTTACGTCAATCTGTTCGTCCTCCCGAGGGGACCAAAACATAAAATGGTTGCTATGGAGATAAAATCAACAGAAAAGCCGTCATTTTGGAAAAAGTGGGTTTTTTATCAACTTATGACATATAGCTCTCACCAATGGAGGAATGTGTTTTTCTGAGTCAGTTGATGATGCTGATCGCTATGCTAGCACTTTTAGCTACATTAGCATAGCTAGCATAGTTAGCATTATTAGCATTTTAGGTAATGTGTTTTTCTGAGTCAGTTGATGATGCTGATCGCTATGCTAGCACTTTTAGCTATGTTAGCATAGCTAGCATAGTTAGCATAATTAGCATTTTAGGTAATAGTTTTTTCTGAGTCAGTTGATGATGCTGATCGCTATGCTAGCACTTTTAGCCACATTAGCATAGCTAGCATAGATAGCATAATTAGCATTTTAGGTAATGTGTTTTTCTGAGTTAGTTGATAATGCTGATCGCATGGTAGCACTTTTAGCCACATTAGCATAGTTAGCATTGTTAGCATAATTAGCAAATCCAGCCTTGACTAGCTTTTAATTTGCGGGGTGTGAGGGCGGTGAGGGCAGCGGTGGTGCGTAGAGTTTGGCGTGGAAGGCGGGTTGCGTCTGCGGGCCATACAACGCCGCTTGCAGCTTTAATTATGGCCCGCAGCAGCAGTCACTGACTGCAAGGACCATATTGTTTTCGCAGTTGGAACGACGACTTCGCCGCCTTTCAGCGAGAATTTGACCCCCGCCGCATGCTCGAAAAGTCACCAAAACGTGCACACACCTGGGATAAATTGAAAATGAATTTTCCACAAAGTCAACGTCACCCCCCCGAAGACGATGACATCACGGCCAGCGATCCCGTCAAAAAAATGAATGGGCCGAAAATCGCGTATGGGGCCGAACAAAATGTACTTCAAAATACGGCCGCGAAACCAAGACACACGTGTCGGGGATATCCCAGAGATGTTTTGAAATCATTATGGGACGGCCGCACGACCTACGGCTTGGCGGCCATTTTGTGGCGAACTCTGAGAATTGGCGATTTTCGTGTTTTCCCACAATATGGGGAAAAGACGCTTTTGTTTGAGCGATTTTCACGCAATTGCACACACTTGCTGCCAGCTCCACTCTACAAACACCCCAGAAGTGTCGTTGACCTTTGACCTTGGGCAAAGGCCGCCATCTGGAATTTTCTCAAAAAAGCACCTTTAGCACCAGATACAAACGAAAACTCGTCGTTGGAATTTTCATCAATCGTCTCGTAACTTTTCGGGCACCAACGGCCAGCTACTCTGGACAAAATGTTGGAATTAGAAGTTGTAAACAAAAAATGATCGCAAAAAAAAGTGCTGACTCGGCAAAAAAGAAATTTTTCGGATTTTATTTTTAAGAATCGGCTAACGAAACCCAGATAACTTTGTCGGGTATATCCAAAGAAAGTTTTGAAATCATTACGTGATGGCGACACGACCTACGGTTTGGCGGCCATTTTGTGCCAAAATCTGCCATTTTGTGTTTTTCGCGATTTTACACAATATGGAAAAATGAACTTTTTTTCGAGCGATTTTGACGAAATTTGACTCCAATGTCCCTAGCGTAAGTCTACAATCACCTTTGGAGTTTCGTCGACCTTTGACCTCGGGAAAAGGCGGCCATCTTGAATTTTCTATAAAAAACACCTTTACCACCAGATTCAAACGTAAACTTGTCGTTGGAATTTTCATCGATCGTCTCTAAACGTTTCGGGCATCAATGGCAAGCTACTCTGGAAAAAATGTTGGAATTAGAAGTTGTAGATTTTGAACGGCGTGCGCGTGGCAAGCTAGCAAAGTGGCGCAGTGTTATAACTCCCATGCATTTCAATACAATACAATGAAAATTGAATGCATGCATTAATGCCTTAAACTGAATACATTGAAAAACACTGGATATGGACATATAAGGAATGTGGGCGTGGTTAGCATAAAACCACTGTTGCTAAGGTCAACAAAAACTTTACTTTTACCGATTTGTCCGAAACTGACGTCAATCTGTTCGTCCTCCCGAGGGGACCAAAACATAGAATAGTTGCTATGGAGATAAAATCAACAGAAAAGCCGCCATTTTGGAAAAAGTGGGTGTTTTATCAACTTATGACATATAGCTCTCACCAATGGAGGAATGTGTTTTACTGAGTTAGTTGATGATGCTGATCACTATGCTAGCACTTTTAGCCACATTAGCATAGCTAGCATAGTTAGCATAATTAGCATTTTAGATAATTTGTTTTTCTGAGTCAGTTGATGATGCTGATCGCTATGCTAGCACTTTTAGCCACATTAGCATAGCTAGCATAGTTAGCATAATTAGCATTTTAGATAATGTGTTTTTCTGAGTCAGTTGATGATGCTGATCGCTATGCTAGCACTTTTAGCCACATTAGCATAGCTAGCATAGTTAGCATAATTAGCATTTTAGGTAATGTGTTTTTCTGAGTCAGTTGATGATGCTGATCGCAATGCTAGCACTTTTAGCCACATTAGCATAGCTAGCATAGTTAGCATAATTAGCATTTTAGATAATTTGTTTTTCTGAGTCAGTTGATGATGCTGATCGCAATGCTAGCACTTTTAGCCACATTAGCATAGTTAGCATAATTAGCAAACCAAGCCTTGACTAGCTTTTTATTTGCGGGCAGTGAGCGCGGTGAGGGCAGCGGTGGTGCGTAGAGTTGGGCGTGGAAGGCGGGTTGCGTCTGCGGGCCATACAACGCCGCTTGCGGCTTTAATTTGCTTTGTGTTTGCTGGCAAATTTAATTTGCGTTGAAATGCTTGAATGTGGCTCTGATCTAATTCTGCTTTACTTCCCAAGATTCCTTGCTGGATATCCGGCACTTGTTCAGGAAAATGAACTGGACCTCAATAACACAAAGAACAGAACAAAGACGTTACTGGTGTAGCACTACGTCCAGTCAGAATCCTGAAAGATGGCAGAGCAAGGGGGGTTTGGAAGTGCAACGCTTCCCAATGAGTCAATTTCTAAACTACTTCAGGAAGATCTTCAACCTGTAAGTTCTTTATTTCTTGTTTTGGCCGCTGGGCTGATGTTTTCGTTTTTCTCTTTAGTTTACTAAATGTTTTTCTAAAAACATTCGGGGCAAAAAAGACAAATTTTAGAAGGTTCTTCTCAAAGTTTTTCCAAAATTCGTTATGGAATTATGACTTTTTTGCTGAAGCAGAGCTTAAATGTGGCTGTGTTCTAATCTACTCTATTCTATTCATCCAGTGCATCAAACCTGGCCTGGGACACGGAAAGTGACTTTTTGGCGTCCGATTCGCCGTCCATGATGAGCAGCAGACTACATGGACAGCAAGAGCACAAAGGAAGCATCATTTCTGAGGTGAGTCGGAAATGGAAGCTTTTCCATTTCCAACTCACTCAAGTTCATCTCATCCGTGGTGCGGTTTATCCTCTGAGGAAGAGGGGGTGGAATCGGGTGCCACCCCCCAGTGCATCAGACCGGGCCAAGGGCCCGGGAAGTGACTTTTCGGCGTCCGATTTGGCGTCCATGATGAGCAGCACATTTCGTGGACGGCAAGAGCGGGAGGACAGCAACATTCCAGCAGTTCAACATTTGGAAGAATCTATCCCCAACTTGCAGCCCCTTTCTGGTAAGCGGCGGACTGCCAGGACACGGAGATGGCCGCAGGCTAGATGGGCATACCGCCCAGTCCCACTACTGCCTACCCAGGCGTTGGAGGCCTGCACGGCGATGGACAAGGGGCGGGCCCACGTCTACAAACGGATGAATGGAGCACTCCGGGTGAGGCTTGAGATGTCGCCAGAGACTTGTTGTCGGCGCTTCCGCTCTGTTGGGGTGCCATCCGTGGTGAGGCCAGTGGGAGCGTATAACCGAATGAAAGGCCTTTGCCTTTGCTGGATCCGACCAGAGAGACGCACCGAAGAGCAGATCAGAAGGGTCGTCATCATGGAGCAGCTGCTGCATGTGCTTTCATCCGACGTAGGGACATTAGTGAAGGAGCTTGAGCCAGAGGGGGGCCCTGCTGATTCCTGGCTTGCCCTGCAGTGCATCAACGTTGGACGAGGCGCCTCTGTGGAGCTTTCTGGTTGGGAAGGACGTAGTGCCAGCGCGGTGGCGGATTGCCGGTCCGGATTCCAGCACATCGTCAATCTCGCAGGAGGGGGATCTTCGAGATTGAGGATGTAAAACAATCCAGACCGGCAATCCATTACGGCGCTGTCACCACGTCAATCCCCACCAGACAGCACCGCAGAATCCCCTCATTCGACATTGAGTCACGGCATGGAAAGCCGGGCACCAGCGAGGCCTCCCTCTTTCTCGTGCTCCTCCACCGACATCCGTACGTTGGATAAAATCACATACGGCAGCTGCTCCAGCATGACGACCCTTCTGATCTGCTCTTCGGTGCGTCTCTCTGGTCGGATCCAGCAACGGCAAAGGCCCCTCAGTCGGCTACACGTCTCCGCCGGCCTCTCCCCGGATGGGACCCCAACAGAGCGAAAACCGCCGACAACAAGTCTCTGGCGACATCTCAAGCCTCACCCGGAGTGCTCCATTCATCCGTTTGTAGACGTGGGCCCGCCCCTTGTCCATCGCCGTGCAGGCCTCCAACGCCTGGGTAGGCAGTAGTGGGACTGGGCGGTATGCCCATCTAGCCTGCGGCCATCTCCGTGTCCTGGCAGTCCGCCGCTTACCAGAAAGGGGCTGCAAGTTGGGGATAGATTCTTCCAAATGTTGAACTGCTGGAACGTTGCTGTCCTCCCGCTCTTGCCGTCCACGAAATGTGCTGCTCATCATGGACGCCAAATCGGACGCCGAAAAGTCACTTCCCGGGCCCTTGGCCCGGTCTGATGCACTGGGGGGTTGCACCCGATTCCACCCCCTCTTCCTCAGAGGATAAACCGCACCACGGATGAGATGAACTTGAGTGAGTCGGAAATGGAAAAGCTTCCATTTCCGACTCACCTCAGAAATGATGCTTCCTTTGTGCTCTTGCTGTCCATGTAGTCTGCTGCTCATCATGGACGGCGAATCGGACGCCAAAAAGTCACTTCCCGTGTCCCAGGCCAGGCTTGATGCACTGGATGAATAGAATAGAGTAGATTAGAACACAGCCACATTTAAGCTCTGCTTCAGCAAAAAAGTCATAATTCCATAACGAATTTTGGAAAAACTTAGAGAAGAACCTTCTAAAATTTGTCTTTTTTGCCCCGAATGTTTTTAGAAAAACATTTAGTAAACTAAAGAGAAAAACGAAAACATCAGCCCAGCGGCCAAAACAAGAAATAAAGAACTTATAGGTTGAAGATCTTCCTGAAGTAGTTTAGAAATTGACTCATTGGGAAGCGTTGCACTTCCAAACCCCCCTTGCTCTGCCATCTTTCAGGATTCTGACTGGACGTAGTGCTACACCAGTAACGTCTTTGTTCTGTTCTTTGTGTAATTGAGGTCCAGTTCATTTTCCTGAACAAGTGCCGGATTTCCAGCAAGGAATTCTGGGAAGTAAAGCAGAATTAGATTAGAGCCACATTCAAGCATTTCAACGCAAATTAAATTTGCCAGCAAACACAAAGCAAATTAAATTCCCAACGCAAATAAGATTCACAAAAGCAATGCAAATAAGCTTTTCAATGCAAACGCCACTCAAATGATATTCTAAATTAAAACGCATTGAAAAAGATTTTCACCCCGAAAATGCATTGAAAATGAAATTTGCACTGAAAATACATTGAAAGTAGAATTCATAATAAAAAAATGCCTTGGATATGTAATGAAAATGCAATGAAAATGAAATGTTCTATGATAATGCATCAAAAATGAAATTTGCCATGAAAATGCAATGAAAGTGATCTTGTTCTGGAATAAAAAGGAACGTTCTAACCTTGGGTCCTCTACTTGCTTTATTTCCCATAGGGACCCGCCTGGGATGAGAAGAACACTGCAGTCCATGCTCCAAGTTGGATCCGGTTGCCCCTTCCCCCAGTGAATCAGACCTGGCCAAGGGCCCGGAAAGTGATTTTTCCGGGTCCGATTCGGCGTCCATGATGAGCAGCAGATTTTGTGGACAGCAAGAGCAGGACAGCATCCTTTCAGCGGTTCAACGTTTGGAGGCATCTATTAAAACAAGGGGGGGCCCACGTCTACAAATGGATGAATGGAGCACTGCGGGTGAGGCTTGAGATGTCTCCAGAGACTTGTTGTTGGCGATTCCGCTCTGCTGGGGTGCCATCCGGGGAGAGGCCGGTAGGGGCCTGTTGCCGACTGAAGGGCCTTTGCCGTAGCTGGAAACGACCAGAGCGACGCACCAAAGAGCTGATCAGAAGGGTCGCATCCTGGAGCAGCTGCCGTATGTGCTTTCATCCGACGTACAGATGTTGGTGGAGGAGCACGAGCAAGAGGGAGGCCTCGCTCATGCCCGGCTTTCCATGCCGTGACTCAATGTCGGATGACCTCAAAAACTTAAGACATTGGTAATGGTACTCCCAGTTACTGGGATGGGGTTCGATTCCCTACAATGTCCATGTACTGAGGTCTTAACCCCTAACCCTATAACTCTGTATTTACAAATTTCTATAAATCTCAAGAGACGACTGAAAACAACTGAAGAATTCCAGCACAAATTGAAAAGATTCCAGTAGTGGCTATGCATGGCTCGTTTGTGTGTTTCAATTGGAGGAGTTTGGAGGAGTGCTGTGTGGATTTTTCACACAGAAATCTATTCTGTTATTCTATTCTGCTCATAGTATCTACTATTGCAAACATGAATGATAACTGTCAGAAGTCAGAACCAGCAGGAACCATCTCCAGAGTCCTTAACCCTAATCCTGGATGCTGCACACCTGATTCTGAATTCTCAATCAACCACAGCACTGCACTGAGCTCAATGTGAAGTGTTGTTTTGCCTCTCTTACAGAGTGTTTTATCTGGACCTGATCTTCTGCTCCCATCCTTGCCTGGATTTTGACCACCTTGAGTCTGTTATCGACTCTGATTTAGCTTTGTTTAGCTGAGCTATTACTCACAATAATCAACATAATAATTTTAATAAACCTTGTATGCCAATTTCAATAAAATAAAGGGCTACTTGACAAAGCTTCAGTATTTCTTGATTTGAAATGGTTTATTTCAAGCAATCAAATACACAAAAACAATACAATCATCAGTTATACATTCATACAATAACTAATCAAACTTTGGATAATTAGACATATATTAATAAATAAATATTGCTTGAAAGGGAGTGGAATGAAGCAAACTTATATAATCCCACCCCTGTTCTACAGTAACCATTTGATAACATGATTTATCATTTATCCGGTTCCAAACTTAAAGCACATGACAAAGATGAATTACTTATTTTGTAAAAATAAAAAACTTTTAGAAATCAACATGGAAATGTTGTATCCATAATACAAGCAGATTATGGTACTTATAAAAGTCATTGACATGATTAGAAAATAATAATATATCAGTTAAATAGACATAACACAAAATTTGATCAAATATCAAAAGTTAAAAATATGAGCAAAATTAGTTTGCTCATAAAAAATCATGAATCATATCAATTTGTTGGAGCAAGTGAAGTAATATCATTAAAAATTTAACCATTTTCAATGATTGATTACTCATTTGTTTTATAATTTTTTTATATTTTTTATTTATTTATTTTTATGATAAAGTAATGCTGTGAAGGGTCCATATTTTGTCGAATAACCAAGGTTGGCATTTCTTCTGCTGATTAACAGGTTTAAACAGTTTATAGTTCTCTTCGATGTTATGTCTGCAGACATTAAATGGAGGTCCATATCTTTCTTCAGCTGATATCATCAGCCCCTAAGAGTTGAGGTCAAATTGTCCGCAGGTCAGAACTCTGCTGAGAATCAGGTCACTTCAGACCAGACCTGATTCATTGGAGAAAATGATGAAAATCCAGGTGTCATATTTCTTGAAATTTTTTGACTCTTTGATTTATTGCTGCATGTGGTTTCAGACGACCGTGATCAAACACTTCCAACACTTCTTGTGAACACCATGAAGGCATGGTGTTCACAACCAGAACCTTGGACCGGTCCGGTGAACCGAGTGGTTTGACGTAAATCTTGCAGCCTTTAACCCAAGTGTTTTCAATATGCTTATGCTTCCTGAGAAGCCTGGCATGTTTGGAGATTTCAGCATTCCTTCTGGTCAGATTCCTCCTTTGATTCATCAGAGCTAACTTATGTTTGTGATTCACAAACCTGATGAGGATCGCTGGTTTATCCGTCTCCTTTCTCCTGGGGAGCAGGTGGCAGTATAATTGCAGTCTCAAAAAACTTGTGTTTAAAAATGATGGCAACGATGGAACAAATGGAAGAGATTTACTACTACTGACTTACTACTAACTCGATGTTGAATTTAAACACATTAGGCATCAGAGGAATTTATTAACATCATTTGCAAACACATGAAACAATTCACAACGCAAAGGAAATTTGCAAACAAAAATGAAATTCACAATACAAATGAAATTTGTAACACAACTTCACTAAATGCAATTAAAATATGCAAACACAATTGAAATTCCCAAAAGGAATGCAAATGAAATTTGCAAATGCAATGCAAATAAGATTCGCAACGACAAAGCAAATGAAATTCCTAACCGCAATGCAAGCCAAATTTACAAACGCAAACGCAATGCAATTCAAAAACGCAAACCCAACGCAATATAAACAATTGAAATGCGCAAAGGACAAGCAAAGGATATTCGCAAAAAACACGAATTCGCAGCGACAATTCAAATAAAATTCCCAACGACAACCCAACCGCAACTAAAACGAAATTCGAAATGCATATGAAATTCGCAAACGAAAACAAAATTCACAACACAAATGTAACGCATTTTTGGCTACATTAAAATTCGCAAGTCAGACTTAAGTAACCCTTGTGCTATCCTAGGCACTTTAACATTGGGAGTTGGGTCATCTAGACCCACTTGACAGTGCCCTGAACCTTTTTTCTTCAATGATTTGTGATCTTCACTGGTGTCCATGGATTCCCTGAAATCTTTCCACCTTTATCCACCTTTGTCATGGTAAGGAGAACACGTCAGTGTAAGGGTGGGGTCATCCAAGATAGCAAAAGGGCTAAATTGAAATTTGCAACGCAAATGAAATTTTCAAAGACAACGCAATTGAAATTTTCAAAGACAACGCAAATGAACTTCGCAACCACAAATCGAAATATACAAACACAATTAAAAATTTTCAAAGGCAAAGCAAACATAACGCATTTCTTAACGCAAATGAAATTCCTAATGTAAAGGAAACTTGCAACGCAAATAAAATTCGCAAACGCAAATGAAATTCCCAACCGCAACATAAACGAAATTCACAAACGCAAAGCAAAGCAAACGCAACCCAATTCAAAAACGCAAACTCAACGCAATACAAATAATTGAAATTCGCAAAGGCAACGTGAATGAGATTCTCAAAGGCAAAACAAATGAAAATCGCAATGCAAACTTAACTAAATTGAAATTTGTAATGAAAATTACATCTTCAAAGGCAACGCAATTGAAATTCTCAAAGGCAACGCAAATGAAAATCGCAAACGCAACTGAAATTCGCGAAAGCAACACAAGTAAGATTCACAATGACAAAGCAAATGCAAACTCAACACAATGTAAACAAATGAAATTCGCAAAGGCAACTCAACTTAAATCCACAAATGCAACACAAACAAAATTTGCACACCCAAAAGAAATTTGCAAAGCAACTGAAAGGCAATGCAATTGAAATTCACAAAGGCAATAGGAAACACAACGCAAATGATATTTGAAAAGGCAAAGCGATTGTAATTCGCAAAGACAACACAAATGAAATTCGCAATGCAAACTTAACTAAATTGAAATTTGCAACGAAAATTACATTTTCAAAGGCAACGCAATTGAAATTCTCAAAAGCAACACAAATGAACTTCACAACCGCAATTGAAATATGCCATCGCAATTGAAATTGTCAAAGGCAACGCAAATAATTGCAAACACAATGCAAATGAAATTTTTACTGCAAATGAAATTCGAAGAGCAAAAGAAATTTGCAACCCAAATGAAATACGCAAAGACAATGCAATTGAAATTCACAAAGGTAACGTAAATAAACTTCCCATCCGCAATTAAAATATGCAAATGCAAATGACATTCGCAAATGCAAACAAAAAATTCCCAACTCAAGTGAAATTCTTAACGCAAACTTAACACAATTTAAATTTGCAACGCAAATTACATTTTCAAAGACAACGCAATTGAAATTCTCAAAGGCAACGCTAATGAAGTTCTTAACGCAAATGAAATTCCCAACGCAATTGAAATTCGCAAAGGCAACTTAAATGAAAATTGCAAAAACACTATGCAAATGAAATTCTTACCGCAAATTGTCGTTGTGTTGCATTTGCCATTGCGATTTGAATTGCGTTGCGTTTCGTTGCGGTTCAATTGCGTTGCATTGCTAATTTCAATTTTCTTCTCCTTACCTCTTACCCTAATCCTTTTTTTTACAGTACAAATGCAGGCAACCATACGTTAGTACTGTTTGACGCAGTGTTACGGCAAAGGACCGCTCTTTTTGGTTCAACAAGTGACTTTTCGGCGTCCGATTTGGCGTCCATGATGAGCTGCACATTTCGTGGACGGCAAGAGCGGGAGGACAGCAACGTTCCAGCAGTTCAACATTTGGAAGAATCTATCCCCAACTTGCAGCCCCTTTCTGGTAAGCGGCGGACTGCCAGGACACGGAGATGGCCGCAGGCTAGATGGGCATACCGCCCAGTCCCACTACTGCCTACCCAGGCGTTGGAGGCCTGCACGGCGATGGACAAGGGGCGGGCCCACGTCTACAAACGGATGAATGGAGCACTCCGGGTGAGGCTTGAGATGTCGCCAGAGACTTGTTGTCGGCGGTTTTCGCAATGTTGGGGTCCCATCCGGGGAGAGGCCGGCGGGGACGTGTAGCCGACTGAGGGGCCTTTGCCGTTGCTGGATCCGACCAGAGTGACGCACCGAAGAACAGATCAGAAGGGTCGTCATCCTGGAGCAGCTGCCGTATGTGATTTTATCCAACGTACGGATGTCGGTGGAGGAGCACGAGCAAGAGGGAGGCATCGCTGGTGCCCGGCTTTCCATGCCGTGACTCAATGTCGAATGAGGGGATTCTGCGGTGTTGTCTGGTGGGGATTGACGTGGTGACAGCGCCGTAATGGATTGCCGGTCCGGATTGCTTTACATCCTCAATCTCGCAGATCCCCCCCCTGCGAGATTGACGATGTGCTGGAATCCGGACCGGCAATCCGCCACCGCGCTGGCACTACGTCCTTCCCAACCAGAAAGCTCCACAGAGGCGCCTCGTCCAACGTTGATGCACTGCAGGGCAAGCCAGGAATCAGCAGGGCCCCCCTCTGGCTCGAGCTCCTTCACTAATGTCCCTACGTCGGATGAAAGCACATGCAGCAGCTGCTCCATGATGACGACCCTTCTGATCTGCTCTTCGGTGCGTCTCTCTGGTCGGATCCAGCAAAGGCAAAGGCCTTTCATTCGGTTATACGCTCCCACTGGCCTCACCACGGATGGCACCCCAACAGAGCGGAAGCGCCGACAACAAGTCTCTGGCGACATGTCAAGCCTCACCTGGAGGGCTCCATTCATCCGTTTGTAGACGTGGGCCCGCCTCTAGTCCCTTGCCGTGCAGGATTCCAATGCCTGGGTAGACAGCAGTGGGACCGGGCGGTATGCCCATCCAGCCTCCGGCCTTCTCCGCGTTTTGGAAGTCCGCAGCCAACCAGAAAGGGGCTGCATGTAGGCGATAGAAGCCTCCAAACGTTGCATCGCTGAAACGTTGCTGTCCTCCCGCTCTTGCCGTCCACGAAATCTGCTGCTCATCATGGAGGCCGAATAGGACCCGGAAAATCACTTCTCAGGCCCTTGGCCCGGTCTGATGCACTGGGGGGGGGGGCACCCGGATCCAACTCAGAGGCTGGAATGCAAAACGGAGGGGCTGAGCTTGAGGTAGTGTCCTTCTCATCCCCAGACCTCTGCTTCTCCACCTTTTTGTGGCTGGCCATCTGTAATCCCAAATCTGACACCAGGTGGGTCCTTCATGGAAATAAAGCAAGCAGAGGAGACAAGGTGAGAACGTTCATTTTTTTATTCCAGAAAAAGAGCACTTTCATTGTATTTTCAATGCAAATTTCATTTTCAATGCATTTTCGGGGTGAAAATCTTTTTCAATGCGTTTTAATTTAGAATATCATTTGAGTGGCGTTTGCATTGAAAAGCTTATTTGCATTGCTTTTGTGAATCTTATTTGCGTTGCGAATTTAATTTGCTTTGTGTTTGCTGGCAAATTTAATTTGCGTTGAAATGCTTGAATGTGGCTCTAATCTAATTCTGCTTTACTTCCCAGAATTCCTTGCTGGAAATCCCGCACTTGTTCAGGAAAATGAACTGGACCTCAATTACACAAAGAACAGAACAAAGACGTTACTGGTGTAGCACTACGTCCAGTCAGAATCCTGAAAGATGGCAGAGCAAAGGGGGTTTGGAAGTGCAACTCTTCCCAATGAGTCAATTTCTAAACTACTTCAGGAAGATCTTCAACCTGTAAGTTCTTTATTTCTTGTTTTGGCCGCTGGGCTGATGTTTTCGTTTTTCTCTTTAGTTTACTAAATGTTTTTCTAAAAACATTCGGGGCAAAAAAGACAAATTTTAGAAGGTTCTTCTCTAAGTTTTTCCAAAATTCGTTATGGAATTATGACTTTTTTGCTGAAGCAGAGCTTAAATGTGGCTGTGTTCTAATCTACTCTATTCTATTCTATTCATCCAGTGCATCAAGCCTGGCCTGGGACACGGGAAGTGACTTTTTGGAGTCAGATTCGCCGTCCATGATGAGCAGCAGACTACATGGACAGCAAGAGCACAAAGGAAGCATCATTTCTGAGGTGAGTCGGAAATGGAAGCTTTTCCATTTCCAACTCACTCAAGTTCATCTCATCCGTGGTGCGGTTTATCCTCTGAGGAAGAGGGGGTGGAATCGCGTGCCACCCCCCAGTGCATCAGACCGGGCCAAGGGCCCGGGAAGTGACTTTTCGGCGTCCGATTTGGCGTCCATGATGAGCTGCACATTTCGTGGACGGCAAGAGCGGGAGGACAGCAACGTTCCAGCAGTTCAACATTTGGAAGAATCTATCCCCAACTTGCAGCCCCTTTCTGGTAAGCGGCGGACTGCCAGGACACGGAGATGGCCGCAGGCTAGATGGGCATACCGCCCAGTCCCACTACTGCCTACCCAGGCGTTGGAGGCCTGCACCGCGATGGACAAGGGGCGGGCCCACGTCTACAAACGGATGAATGGAGCACTCCGGGTGAAGCTTGAGATGTCGCCAGAGACTTGTTGTCGGCGGTTTTCGCTCTGTTGGGGTCCCATCCGGGGAGAGGCCGGCGGGGACGTGTAGCCGACTGAGGGGCCTTTGCCGTTGCTGGATCCGACCAGAGTGACGCACCGAAGAACAGATCAGAAGGGTCGTCATCCTGGAGCAGCTGCCGTATGTGATTTTATCCAACGTACGGATGTCGGTGGAGGAGCACGAGCAAGAGGGAGGCCTCGCTGGTGCCCGGCTTTCCATGCCGTGACTCAATGTCGAATGAGGGGATTCTGCGGTGTTGTCTGGTGGGGATTGACGTGGTGACAGCGCCGTAATGGATTGCCGGTCCGGATTGCTTTACATCCTCAATCTCGCAGATCCCCCCCCTGCGAGATTGACGATGTGCTGGAATCCGGACCGGCAATCCGCCACCGCGCTGGCACTACGTCCTTCCCAACCAGAAAGCTCCACAGAGGCGCCTCGTCCAACGTTGATGCACTGCAGGGCAAGCCAGGAATCAGCAGGGCCCCCCTCTGGCTCGAGCTCCTTCACTAATGTCCCTACGTCGGATGAAAGCACATGCAGCAGCTGCTCCATGATGACGACCCTTCTGATCTGCTCTTCGGTGCATCTCTCTGGTCGGATCCAGCAAAGGCAAAGGCCTTTCATTCGGTTATACGCTCCCACTGGCCTCACCACGGATGGCACCCCAACAGAGCGGAAGCGCCGACAACACGTCTCTGGCGACATGTCAAGCCTCACCTGGAGTGCTCCATTCATCCGTTTGTAGACGTGGGCCCGCCTCTAGTCCCTTGCCGTGCAGGATTCCAATGCCTGGGTAGACAGCAGTGGGACCGGGCGGTATGCCCATCCAGCCTCCGGCCTTCTCCGCGTTTTGGAAGTCCGCAGCCAACCAGAAAGGGGCTGCATGTAGGCGATAGAAGCCTCCAAACGTTGCATCGCTGAAACGTTGCTGTCCTCCCGCTCTTGCCGTCCACGAAATCTGCTGCTCATCATGGAGGCCGAATAGGACCCGGAAAATCACTTCTCAGGCCCTTGGCCCGGTCTGATGCACTGCGGGGGGGGCACCCGGATCCAACTCAGAGGCTGGAATGCAAAACGGAGGGGCTGAGCTTGATGTAGTGTCCTTCTCATCCCCAGACCTCTGCTTCTCCACCTTTTTGTGGCTGGCCATCTGTAATCCCAAATCTGACACCAGGCGGGTCCTTCATGGAAATAAAGCAAGCAGAGGAGCCAAGGTGAGAACGTTCATTTTTTTATTCCAGAAAAAGAGCACTTTCATTGTATTTTCAATGCAAATTTCATTTTCAATGCATTTTCGGGGTGAAAATCTTTTTCAATGCGTTTTAATTTAGAATATCATTTGAGTGGCGTTTGCATTGAAAAGCTTATTTGCATTGCTTTTGTGAATCTTATTTGCGTTGCGAATTTAATTATGGCCCGCAGCAGCAGTCACTGACTGCAAGGACCATATTGTTTTCGCAGTTGGAACGCCGACTTCGCCGCCTTTCAGCGAGAATTTGATCCCCGCCGCATGCTCGAAAAGTCACCAAAATGTGCACACACCTGGGATAAATTGCAAATGAATTTTCCACAAAGTCAACGTCACCCCCCCGAAGACGATGACATCACGGCCAGCGATCCCGTCAAAAAAATGAATGGGCCGAAAATCGCGTATGGGGCCGAACAAAATGTACTTCAAAATACAGTCGCGAAACCAAGACACACGTGTCGGGGATATCCCAAAGATGTTTTGAAATCATTATGGGACGGCCGCACGACCTACGGCTTGGCGGCCATTTTGTGGCGAACTCTGAGAACTGGCGATTTTCGTGTTTTCCCACAATATGGGGAAAAGACACTTTTGTTTGAACGATTTTCACGCAATTGCACACACTTGGTGCCAGCTCCAGTCTACAAACACCCCAGAACTGTCGTTGACCTTTGACCTTGGGAAAAGGCCGCCATCTGGAATTTTCTCAAAAAAGCACCTTTAGCACCAGATACAAACGAAAACTCGTCGTTGGAATTTTCATCAATCGTCTCGTAACTTTTCGGGCACCAACGGCCAGCTACTCTGGACAAAATGTTGGAATTAGAAGTTGTAGATTTTGAACGTCGTGCGCGTGGCGAGCTAGCAACCGTTGCCATCTTGGCTAGCTCGCACTTTTTCATCGGAACGTCGTGAAGAGGAAATATGCGATTCCTTGGCCCGCGCCGAACAAAACGATGCTACGCACAACAAGATCGATAAAGGAATGTGGGCGTGGTAAGCAAAAAACCGTCGCAAAAAAAAGTGCCGACTTGGCAAAAACGAAAAAATTCGGAACGTTTTTTTTGAGAATCGACTAACAAAACCAATATACCCTTGTCCGCGATATCCAAAGGACGTTTTGAAATCATTACGGGATGGTGATACGACCTACGGTTTGGCGGCCATTTTGTGCCAAAATCTGCCATTTTGCGTTTTTCGCGTTTTTACACAATATGGAAAAACGAACTTTTCTTCGAGCGATTTTCACGAAATTTGACTCACATGTTGCTAGAGCCAGTCCACAACTACCTCTGGAGTTTCGTCCACCTTTGACCTCGGGAAAAGGCCGCCATCTTGAACTTTCTATAAAAAACGCATTTACCCCTGGATTCAATCGTAAACTTGTCGTTGGAATTTTCCGCGATCGTCTCGAAACTTTTTGGGCATCAACGGCAAGCTACTGTGAAAAAAATGTTGCAATTAGAAGTTGTAGATTTTGAACGGCGTCCGCGTGGCGAGCTCGCAAAGTCGCGCACTGCTATTCCTCATACCTTATTATGGCCCGCAGCAGCAGTCACTGACTGCAAGGACCATATTGTTTTCGCAGTTGGAACGACGACTTCGCCGCCTTTCAGCGAGAATTTGACCCCCGCCGCATGCTCGAAAAGTCACCAAAACGTGCACACACCTGGGATAAATTGCAAATGAATTTTCCACAAAGTCAACGTCACCCCCCCGAAGACGATGACATCACGGCCAGCGATCCCGTCAAAAAAATGAATGGGCCGAAAATCGCGTATGGGGCCGAACAAAATGTACTTCAAAATACGGCCGCGAAACCAAGACACACGTGTCGGGGATATCCCAGAGATGTTTTGAAATCATTATGGGACGGCCACACGACCTACGGCTTGGCGGCCATTTTGTGGCGAACTCTGAGAATTGGCGATTTTCGTGTTTTCCCACAAAATGGGGAAAAGACACTTTTGTTTGAACGATTTTCACGCAATTGCACACACTTGCTGCCAGCTCCAGTCTACAAACACCCCAGAACTGTCGTTGACCTTTGACCTTGGGAAAAGGCCGCCATCTGGAATTTTCTCAAAAAAGCACCTTTAGCACCAGATACAAACGAAAACTCGTCGTTGGAAATTTCATCAATCGTCTCGTAACTTTTCGGGCACCAACGGCCAGCTACTCTGGACAAAATGTTGGAATTAGAAGTTGTAGATTTTGAACGGCGTGCGCGTGGCGAGCTAGCAACCGTTGCCATCTTGGCTAGCTCGCACATTTTTCATCGGAACGTCGTGAAGAGGAAATATGCGATTCCTTGGCCCGCGCTGAACAAAACGATGCTACGCACGACAAGATCGATAAAGGAATGTGGGCGTGGTAAGCAAAAAACCGTCGCAGAAAAATGTGCCGACTCAGCAAAAACAAAAAAATTCGGAACTTTTTTTTTGAGAATCGACTAACGAAACCAATAACCAACGTTGGGCATCAATGGCAAGCTACTGTGGAAAAAATGTTGGAATTAGAAGTTGTAGATTTTGAATGGCGTGCGCGTGGCAAGCTAGCAAATTGGCGCAGTGTTATAACTCCCATGCATTTCAATACAATACAATGAAAATTGAATGCATGCATTAATGCCTACAACTGAATACATAGAAAAACACTGGATATGGACATATAAGGAATGTGGGCGTGGTTAGCATAAAACCACTGTTGCTAAGGACAACAAAAATTTTACTTTTACCGATTTGTCCGAAACTTACGTCAATCTGTTCGTCCTCCCGAGGGGACCAAAACATAAAATGGTTGCTATGGAGATAAAATCAACAGAAAAGCCGTCATTTTGGAAAAAGTGGGTTTTTTATCAACTTATGACATATAGCTCTCACCAATGGAGGAATGTGTTTTTCTGAGTCAGTTGATGATGCTGATCGCTATGCTAGCACTTTTAGCTACATTAGCATAGCTAGCATAGTTAGCATTATTAGCATTTTAGGTAATGTGTTTTTCTGAGTCAGTTGATGATGCTGATCGCTATGCTAGCACTTTTAGCTATGTTAGCATAGCTAGCATAGTTAGCATAATTAGCATTTTAGGTAATAGTTTTTTCTGAGTCAGTTGATGATGCTGATCGCTATGCTAGCACTTTTAGCCACATTAGCATAGCTAGCATAGATAGCATAATTAGCATTTTAGGTAATGTGTTTTTCTGAGTTAGTTGATAATGCTGATCGCATGGTAGCACTTTTAGCCACATTAGCATAGTTAGCATTGTTAGCATAATTAGCAAATCCAGCCTTGACTAGCTTTTAATTTGCGGGCTGTGAGGGCGGTGAGGGCAGCGGTGGTGCGTAGAGTTTGGCGTGGAAGGCGGGTTGCGTCTGCGGGCCATACAAAGCCGCTTGCAGCTTTAATTATGGCCCGCAGCAGCAGTCACTGACTGCAAGGACCATATTGTTTTCGCAGTTGGAACGACGACTTCGCCGCCTTTCAGCGAGAATTTGACCCCCGCCGCATGCTCGAAAAGTCACCAAAACGTGCACACACCTGGGATAAATTGAAAATGAATTTTCCACAAAGTCAACGTCACCCCCCCGAAGACGATGACATCACGGCCAGCGATCCCGTCAAAAAAATGAATGGGCCGAAAATCGCGTATGGGGCCGAACAAAATGTACTTCAAAATACGGCCGCGAAACCAAGACACACGTGTCGGGGATATCCCAGAGATGTTTTGAAATCATTATGGGACGGCCGCACGACCTACGGCTTGGCGGCCATTTTGTGGCGAACTCTGAGAATTGGCGATTTTCGTGTTTTCCCACAATATGGGGAAAAGACGCTTTTGTTTGAGCGATTTTCACGCAATTGCACACACTTGCTGCCAGCTCCACTCTACAAACACCCCAGAAGTGTCGTTGACCTTTGACCTTGGGCAAAGGCCGCCATCTGGAATTTTCTCAAAAAAGCACCTTTAGCACCAGATACAAACGAAAACTCGTCGTTGGAATTTTCATCAATCGTCTCGTAACTTTTCGGGCACCAACGGCCAGCTACTCTGGACAAAATGTTGGAATTAGAAGTTGTAAACAAAAAATGATCGCAAAAAAAAGTGCTGACTCGGCAAAAAAGAAATTTTTCGGATTTTATTTTTAAGAATCGGCTAACGAAACCCAGATAACTTTGTCGGGTATATCCAAAGAAAGTTTTGAAATCATTACGTGATGGCGACACGACCTACGGTTTGGCGGCCATTTTGTGCCAAAATCTGCCATTTTGTGTTTTTCGCGATTTTACACAATATGGAAAAATGAACTTTTTTTCGAGCGATTTTGACGAAATTTGACTCCAATGTCCCTAGCGTAAGTCTACAATCACCTTTGGAGTTTCGTCGACCTTTGACCTCGGGAAAAGGCGGCCATCTTGAATTTTCTATAAAAAACACCTTTACCACCAGATTCAAACGTAAACTTGTCGTTGGAATTTTCATCGATCGTCTCTAAACGTTTCGGGCATCAATGGCAAGCTACTCTGGAAAAAATGTTGGAATTAGAAGTTGTAGATTTTGAACGGCGTGCGCGTGGCAAGCTAGCAAAGTGGCGCAGTGTTATAACTCCCATGCATTTCAATACAATACAATGAAAATTGAATGCATGCATTAATGCCTGAAACTGAATACATTGAAAAACACTGGATATGGACATATAAGGAATGTGGGCGTGGTTAGCATAAAACCACTGTTGCTAAGGTCAACAAAAACTTTACTTTTACCGATTTGTCCGAAACTGACGTCAATCTGTTCGTCCTCCCGAGGGGACCAAAACATAGAATAGTTGCTATGGAGATAAAATCAACAGAAAAGCCGCCATTTTGGAAAAAGTGGGTGTTTTATCAACTTATGACATATAGCTCTCACCAATGGAGGAATGTGTTTTACTGAGTTAGTTGATGATGCTGATCACTATGCTAGCACTTTTAGCCACATTAGCATAGCTAGCATAGTTAGCATAATTAGCATTTTAGATAATTTGTTTTTCTGAGTCAGTTGATGATGCTGATCGCTATGCTAGCACTTTTAGCCACATTAGCATAGCTAGCATAGTTAGCATAATTAGCATTTTAGATAATGTGTTTTTCTGAGTCAGTTGATGATGCTGATCGCTATGCTAGCACTTTTAGCCACATTAGCATAGCTAGCATAGTTAGCATAATTAGCATTTTAGGTAATGTGTTTTTCTGAGTCAGTTGATGATGCTGATCGCAATGCTAGCACTTTTAGCCACATTAGCATAGCTAGCATAGTTAGCATAATTAGCATTTTAGATAATTTGTTTTTCTAAGTCAGTTGATGATGCTGATCGCAATGCTAGCACTTTTAGCCACATTAGCATAGTTAGCATAATTAGCAAACCAAGCCTTGACTAGCTTTTTATTTGCGGGCAGTGAGCGCGGTGAGGGCAGCGGTGGTGCGTAGAGTTGGGCGTGGAAGGCGGGTTGCGTCTGCGGGCCATACAACGCCGCTTGCGGCTTTAATTTGCTTTGTGTTTGCTGGCAAATTTAATTTGCGTTGAAATGCTTGAATGTGGCTCTGATCTAATTCTGCTTTACTTCCCAAGATTCCTTGCTGGATATCCGGCACTTGTTCAGGAAAATGAACTGGACCTCAATAACACAAAGAACAGAACAAAGACGTTACTGGTGTAGCACTACGTCCAGTCAGAATCCTGAAAGATGGCAGAGCAAGGGGGGTTTGGAAGTGCAACGCTTCCCAATGAGTCAATTTCTAAACTACTTCAGGAAGATCTTCAACCTGTAAGTTCTTTATTTCTTGTTTTGGCCGCTGGGCTGATGTTTTCGTTTTTCTCTTTAGTTTACTAAATGTTTTTCTAAAAACATTCGGGGCAAAAAAGACAAATTTTAGAAGGTTCTTCTCAAAGTTTTTCCAAAATTCGTTATGGAATTATGACTTTTTTGCTGAAGCAGAGCTTAAATGTGGCTGTGTTCTAATCTACTCTATTCTATTCATCCAGTGCATCAAACCTGGCCTGGGACACGGAAAGTGACTTTTTGGCGTCCGATTCGCCGTCCATGATGAGCAGCAGACTACATGGACAGCAAGAGCACAAAGGAAGCATCATTTCTGAGGTGAGTCGGAAATGGAAGCTTTTCCATTTCCAACTCACTCAAGTTCATCTCATCCGTGGTGCGGTTTATCCTCTGAGGAAGAGGGGGTGGAATCGGGTGCCACCCCCCAGTGCATCAGACCGGGCCAAGGGCCCGGGAAGTGACTTTTCGGCGTCCGATTTGGCGTCCATGATGAGCAGCACATTTCGTGGACGGCAAGAGCGGGAGGACAGCAACATTCCAGCAGTTCAACATTTGGAAGAATCTATCCCCAACTTGCAGCCCCTTTCTGGTAAGCGGCGGACTGCCAGGACACGGAGATGGCCGCAGGCTAGATGGGCATACCGCCCAGTCCCACTACTGCCTACCCAGGCGTTGGAGGCCTGCACGGCGATGGACAAGGGGCGGGCCCACGTCTACAAACGGATGAATGGAGCACTCCGGGTGAGGCTTGAGATGTCGCCAGAGACTTGTTGTCGGCGCTTCCGCTCTGTTGGGGTGCCATCCGTGGTGAGGCCAGTGGGAGCGTATAACCGAATGAAAGGCCTTTGCCTTTGCTGGATCCGACCAGAGAGACGCACCGAAGAGCAGATCAGAAGGGTCGTCATCATGGAGCAGCTGCTGCATGTGCTTTCATCCGACGTAGGGACATTAGTGAAGGAGCTTGAGCCAGAGGGGGGCCCTGCTGATTCCTGGCTTGCCCTGCAGTGCATCAACGTTGGACGAGGCGCCTCTGTGGAGCTTTCTGGTTGGGAAGGACGTAGTGCCAGCGCGGTGGCGGATTGCCGGTCCGGATTCCAGCACATCGTCAATCTCGCAGGAGGGGGATCTTCGAGATTGAGGATGTAAAGCAATCCAGACCGGCAATCCATTACGGCGCTGTCACCACGTCAATCCCCACCAGACAGCACCGCAGAATCCCCTCATTCGACATTGAGTCACGGCATGGAAAGCCGGGCACCAGCGAGGCCTCCCTCTTTCTCGTGCTCCTCCACCGACATCCGTACGTTGGATAAAATCACATACGGCAGCTGCTCCAGCATGACGACCCTTCTGATCTGCTCTTCGGTGCGTCACTCTGGTCGGATCCAGCAACGGCAAAGGCCCCTCAGTCGGCTACACGTCTCCGCCGGCCTCTCCCCGGATGGGACCCCAACAGAGCGAAAACCGCCGACAACAAGTCTCTGGCGACATCTCAAGCCTCACCCGGAGTGCTCCATTCATCCGTTTGTAGACGTGGGCCCGCCCCTTGTCCATCGCCGTGCAGGCCTCCAACGCCTGGGTAGGCAGTAGTGGGACTGGGCGGTATGCCCATCTAGCCTGCGGCCATCTCCGTGTCCTGGCAGTCCGCCGCTTACCAGAAAGGGGCTGCAAGTTGGGGATAGATTCTTCCAAATGTTGAACTGCTGGAACGTTGCTGTCCTCCCGCTCTTGCCGTCCACGAAATGTGCTGCTCATCATGGACGCCAAATCGGACGCCGAAAAGTCACTTCCCGGGCCCTTGGCCCGGTCTGATGCACTGGGGGGTGGCACCCGATTCCACCCCCTCTTCCTCAGAGGATAAACCGCACCACGGATGAGATGAACTTGAGTGAGTCGGAAATGGAAAAGCTTCCATTTCCGACTCACCTCAGAAATGATGCTTCCTTTGTGCTCTTGCTGTCCATGTAGTCTGCTGCTCATCATGGACGGCGAATCGGACGCCAAAAAGTCACTTCCCGTGTCCCAGGCCAGGCTTGATGCACTGGATGAATAGAATAGAGTAGATTAGAACACAGCCACATTTAAGCTCTGCTTCAGCAAAAAAGTCATAATTCCATAACGAATTTTGGAAAAACTTAGAGAAGAACCTTCTAAAATTTGTCTTTTTTGCCCCGAATGTTTTTAGAAAAACATTTAGTAAACTAAAGAGAAAAACGAAAACATCAGCCCAGCGGCCAAAACAAGAAATAAAGAACTTATAGGTTGAAGATCTTCCTGAAGTAGTTTAGAAATTGACTCATTGGGAAGCGTTGCACTTCCAAACCCCCCTTGCTCTGCCATCTTTCAGGATTCTGACTGGACGTAGTGCTACACCAGTAACGTCTTTGTTCTGTTCTTTGTGTAATTGAGGTCCAGTTCATTTTCCTGAACAAGTGCCGGATTTCCAGCAAGGAATTCTGGGAAGTAAAGCAGAATTAGATTAGAGCCACATTCAAGCATTTCAACGCAAATTAAATTTGCCAGCAAACACAAAGCAAATTAAATTCCCAACGCAAATAAGATTCACAAAAGCAATGCAAATAAGCTTTTCAATGCAAACGCCACTCAAATGATATTCTAAATTAAAACGCATTGAAAAAGATTTTCACCCCGAAAATGCATTGAAAATGAAATTTGCACTGAAAATACATTGAAAGTAGAATTCATAATAAAAAAATGCCTTGGATATGTAATGAAAATGCAATGAAAATGAAATGTTCTATGATAATGCATCAAAAATGAAATTTGCCACGAAAATGCAATGAAAGTGATCTTGTTCTGGAATAAAAAGGAACGTTCTAACCTTGGGTCCTCTACTTGCTTTATTTCCCATAGGGACCCGCCTGGGATGAGAAGAACACTGCAGTCCATGCTCCAAGTTGGATCCGGTTGCCCCTTCCCCCAGTGAATCAGACCTGGCCAAGGGCCCGGAAAGTGATTTTTCCGGGTCCGATTCGGCGTCCATGATGAGCAGCAGATTTTATGGACAGCAAGAGCAGGACAGCATCCTTTCAGCGGTTCAACGTTTGGAGGCATCTATTAAAACAAGGGGGGGCCCACGTCTACAAATGGATGAATGGAGCACTGCGGGTGAGGCTTGAGATGTCTCCAGAGACTTGTTGTTGGCGATTCCGCTCTGCTGGGGTGCCATCCGGGGAGAGGCCGGTAGGGGCCTGTTGCCGACTGAAGGGCCTTTGCCGTAGCTGGAAACGACCAGAGCGACGCACCAAAGAGCTGATCAGAAGGGTCGCATCCTGGAGCAGCTGCCGTATGTGCTTTCATCCGACGTACAGATGTTGGTGGAGGAGCACGAGCAAGAGGGAGGCCTCGCTCATGCCCGGCTTTCCATGCCGTGACTCAATGTCGGATGACCTCAAAAACTTAAGACATTGGTAATGGTACTCCCAGTTACTGGGATGGGGTTCGATTCCCTACAATGTCCATGTACTGAGGTCTTAACCCCTAACCCTATAACTCTGTATTTACAAATTTCTATAAATCTCAAGAGACGACTGAAAACAACTGAAGAATTCCAGCACAAATTGAAAAGATTCCAGTAGTGGCTATGCATGGCTCGTTTGTGTGTTTCAATTGGAGGAGTTTGGAGGAGTGCTGTGTGGATTTTTCACACAGAAATCTATTCTGTTATTCTATTCTGCTCATAGTATCTACTATTGCAAACATGAATGATAACTGTCAGAAGTCAGAACCAGCAGGAACCATCTCCAGAGTTCTTAACCCTAATCCTGGATGCTGCACACCTGATTCTGAATTCTCAATCAACCACAGCACTGCACTGAGCTCAATGTGAAGTGTTGTTTTGCCTCTCTTACAGAGTGTTTTATCTGGACCTGATCTTCTGCTCCCATCCTTGCCTGGATTTTGACCACCTTGAGTCTGTTATCGACTCTGATTTAGCTTTGTTTAGCTGAGCTATTACTCACAATAATCAACATAATAATTTTAATAAACCTTGTATGCCAATTTCAATAAAATAAAGGGCTACTTGACAAAGCTTCAGTATTTCTTGATTTGAAATGGTTTATTTCAAGCAATCAAATACACAAAAACAATACAATCATCAGTTATACATTCATACAATAACTAATCAAACTTTGGATAATTAGACATATATTAATAAATAAATATTGCTTGAAAGGGAGTGGAAGGAAGCAAACTTATATAATCCCACCCCTGTTCTACAGTAACCATTTGATAACATGATTTATCATTTATCCGGTTCCAAACTTAAAGCACATGACAAAGATGAATTACTTATTTTGTAAAAATAAAAAACTTTTAGAAATCAACATGGAAATGTTGTATCCATAATACAAGCAGATTATGGTACTTATAAAAGTCATTGACATGATTAGAAAATAATAATATATCAGTTAAATAGACATAACACAAAATTTGATCAAATATCAAAAGTTAAAAATATGAGCAAAATTAGTTTGCTCATAAAAAATCATGAATCATATCAATTTGTTGGAGCAAGTGAAGTAATATCATTAAAAATTTAACCATTTTCAATGATTGATTACTCATTTGTTTTATAATTTTTTTATATTTTTTATTTATTTATTTTTATGATAAAGTAATGCTGTGAAGGGTCCATATTTTGTCGAATGACCAAGGTTGGCATTTCTTCTGCTGATTAACAGGTTTAAACAGTTTATAGTTCTCTTCGATGTTATGTCTGCAGACATTAAATGGAGGTCCATATCTTTCTTCAGCTGATATCATCAGCCCCTAAGAGTTGAGGTCAAATTGTCCGCAGGTCAGAACTCTGCTGAGAATCAGGTCACTTCAGACCAGACCTGATTCATTGGAGAAAATGATGAAAATCCAGGTGTCATATTTCTTGAAATTTTTTGACTCTTTGATTTATTGCTGCATGTGGTTTCAGACGACCGTGATCAAACACTTCCAACACTTCTTGTGAACACCATGAAGGCATGGTGTTCACAACCAGAACCTTGGACCGGTCCGGTGAACCGAGTGGTTTGACGTAAATCTTGCAGCCTTTAACCCAAGTGTTTTCAATATGCTTATGCTTCCTGAGAAGCCTGGCATGTTTGGAGATTTCAGCATTCCTTCTGGTCAGATTCCTCCTTTGATTCATCAGAGCTAACTTATGTTTGTGATTCACAAACCTGATGAGGATCGCTGGTTTATCCGTCTCCTTTCTCCTGGGGAGCAGGTGGCAGTATAATTGCAGTCTCAAAAAACTTGTGTTTAAAAATGATGGCAACGATGGAACAAATGGAAGAGATTTACTACTACTGACTTAATACTAACTCGATGTTGAATTTAAACACATTAGGCATCAGAGGAATTTATTAACATCATTTGCAAACACATAAAACAATTCACAACGCAAAGGAAATTTGCAAACAAAAATGAAATTCACAATACAAATGAAATTTGTAACACAACTTCACTAAATGCAATTAAAATATGCAAACACAATTGAAATTCCCAAAAGGAATGCAAATGAAATTTGCAAATGCAATGCAAATAAGATTCGCAACGACAAAGCAAATGAAATTCCTAACCGCAATGCAAGCCAAATTTACAAACGCAAACGCAATGCAATTCAAAAACGCAAACCCAACGCAATATAAACAATTGAAATGCGCAAAGGACAAGCAAAGGATATTCGCAAAAAACACGAATTCGCAGCGACAATTCAAATAAAATTCCCAACGACAACCCAACCGCAACTAAAACGAAATTCGAAATGCATATGAAATTCGCAAACGAAAACAAAATTCACAACACAAATGTAACGCATTTTTGGCTACATTAAAATTCGCAAGTCAGACTTAAGTAACCCTTGTGCTATCCTAGGCACTTTAACATTGGGAGTTGGGTCATCTAGACCCACTTGACAGTGCCCTGAACCTTTTTTCTTCAATGATTTGTGATCTTCACTGGTGTCCATGGATTCCCTGAAATCTTTCCACCTTTATCCACCTTTGTCATGGTAAGGAGAACACGTCAGTGTAAGGGTGGGGTCATCCAAGATAGCAAAAGGGCTAAATTGAAATTTGCAACGCAAATGAAATTTTCAAAGACAACGCAATTGAAATTTTCAAAGACAACGCAAATGAACTTCGCAACCACAAATCGAAATATACAAACACAATTAAAAATTTTCAAAGGCAAAGCAAACATAACGCATTTCTTAACGCAAATGAAATTCCTAATGTAAAGGAAACTTGCAACGCAAATAAAATTCGCAAACGCAAATGAAATTCCCAACCGCAACATAAACGAAATTCACAAACGCAAAGCAAAGCAAACGCAACCCAATTCAAAAACGCAAACTCAACGCAATACAAATAATTGAAATTCGCAAAGGCAACGTGAATGAGATTCTCAAAGGCAAAACAAATGAAAATCGCAATGCAAACTTAACTAAATTGAAATTTGTAATGAAAATTACATCTTCAAAGGCAACGCAATTGAAATTCTCAAAGGCAACGCAAATGAAAATCGCAAACGCAACTGAAATTCGCGAAAGCAACACAAGTAAGATTCGCAATGACAAAGCAACTGCAAACTCAACACAATGTAAACAAATGAAATTCGCAAAGGCAACTCAACTTAAATCCACAAATGCAACACAAACAAAATTTGCACACCCAAAAGAAATTTGCAAAGCAACTGAAAGGCAATGCAATTGAAATTCACAAAGGCAATAGGAAACACAACGCAAATGATATTTGAAAAGGCAAAGCGATTGTAATTCGCAAAGACAACACAAATGAAATTCGCAATGCAAACTTAACTAAATTGAAATTTGCAACGAAAATTACATTTTCAAAGGCAACGCAATTGAAATTCTCAAAAGCAACACAAATGAACTTCACAACCGCAATTGAAATATGCCATCGCAATTGAAATTGTCAAAGGCAACGCAAATAATTGCAAACACAATGCAAATGAAATTTTTACTGCAAATGAAATTCGAAGAGCAAAAGAAATTTGCAACCCAAATGAAATACGCAAAGACAATGCAATTGAAATTCACAAAGGTAACGTAAATAAACTTCCCATCCGCAATTAAAATATGCAAATGCAAATGACAATCGCAAATGCAAACAAAAAATTCCCAACTCAAGTGAAATTCTTAACGCAAACTTAACACAATTTAAATTTGCAACGCAAATTACATTTTCAAAGACAACGCAATTGAAATTCTCAAAGGCAACGCTAATGAAGTTCTTAACGCAAATGAAATTCCCAACGCAATTGAAATTCGCAAAGGCAACTTAAATGAAAATTGCAAAAACACTATGCAAATGAAATTCTTACCGCAAATTGTCGTTGTGTTGCATTTGCCATTGCGATTTGAATTGCGTTGCGTTTCGTTGCGGTTCAATTGCGTTGCATTGCTAATTTCAATTTTCTTCTCCTTACCTCTTACCCTAATCCTTTTTTTTACAGTACAAATGCAGGCAACCATACGTTAGTACTGTTTGACGCAGTGTTACGGCAAAGGACCGCTCTTTTTGGTTCAACACCGGTCCTCACAAAACAACTTCAAGGCTTCTATTCTGAATGTGACAGATGACTTTATAACAACTGAGTACATTTTTATTTCATGTATAAATAAAGATGATGATTAAATAAATGAAAGAAAAAGCACAATGAGAATTTGATGTAGTTTCTGCTCTTGTAATGTGCTCTTTTCACCAGCAGTTGGCAAAAAAGTTCAGCTCTTGTTTAAACTTTCTCCAGTGTTTGTAGAAGTCACGTAAGATGATCCTTCAATGCTTTTGGAGGAATTTTTAGATATGATCCCTTTATGTCTCTTAATTTCTTGATGTTTCTGTAATTATGTTTGTACTAATTTTAAAGTCTTAATGCTATATTTGTAATAGACAAAACTGAGTTTAAAAAGTATATTTAATCATTATTTTGGCCATATTTTAATATAAACTTTAACGACCCTGCTGGTACATCACCGTAGTAGGAAATGAGAGCCGAGCTGCTAATTAACTGGCTACATTGGAGGGCTGTCCATGCTCCATTCACCGCACAGCTCTGCACAGGATAGTCTTATTATTTAATCACACCCACAAACAGCATGGACGTGACTTCTGCTTACAGCCCCCTCACTCATGGTTTTACACCCAAGAAACCCCCAGGTCGCCACACTGCCCCCACCTAAGAGGGTTAAGTGTCCCCACAACCCTCACATAGCTGAAAACCATACAAGACACATGAACACACTTATTCTCACAATTCTGGGTTACAACCACCACAGTAACAGTCTGTCAGCTAGCTGGGTTTGTTCATCCGTCAGTGACACAGTTCCATGCCAATAGGTGCCCAGCCAGCAGAATCAAACACTGCCCCCACAGCGGTGGCATCACAACCCTCTGGGTGCACATTACCTTGGGGGAGCAGACTCTATCCGGTTAACCACAAAGAAAGGTTTCTGTGTGTCGGTGTGTGGCCCTAAACTTTGGAACGGTTTAAGTAATGAGCTCAAAAAATGTTCAAATATTCAAATATTCAAGAAAATATATAAAGGTTATGAAGATAAGAGGATTTAAGGATCAACAGGTGTTGGAATAATTCCAAATACATGTGTGAACTTGACTATGGTGAAATAATCAAAGCTCTTTTAATTACACCCAATGAGTGTTACATTGTAATGTGCAATAATGATTACTGAAATGTTTGAATTACAATCAATAAGCTATTGATTTTATTTACTTGATCTGCAATGTGTAGCAATAATTACTAGTTTGATGTTATCATGTGTTCTAATGATAATCAATTATTATTACATATCGGTATCGTTACTGTTTACTGAAATCATGAATGAATGTTTTCTGAAGATCATCAATCATTTCTAGGCACTGGATTTTGTTACTTGAAGAGAATCTATCTGATCAGAACCGGATTTAAAAACACTGTTAAACTATCAAATGAATGAACTCAGTAGGGGTGGGATTATATGAGCTTGCTTCCTTTTCAAGCAATAAATCAAACTCTACTTATACCTCAGTTAATTATCACTGTATTTAATTAAGCATATATGATTTAAGTGACATTTTTGTTTTCTGTCTTTTTAATCAATGCATTTCATCATTTCTGTAATGAGTTTGATAAATATGTGTAAATTCTTTATTGCTTTGACTACAATGCTTGAAATAAATCAATAAAATCAAAAATCAAATCAACTGCTACTTCCGAGACTGGAATCATTCCTCTGCAGTCTCAGATTCCTGCAGGGCTGCCCCCAGGGTAGATGGCCTCACCAGCCGTGCATGCTGTGCAGACGTTTCAGAGCAAGTCCTCTGAGGAAGGCATGGAGGCTCAGATCCTCCACTGCTGCAGGTGGAACGGTTGGATAATCCAGCCAAACAAAGAGCTGCACATTGGCGGCGAAGGTCCCCAGGCGTTCGTCATCTCTACAGCTACGAGACTCCAGATGCTGTCGGTTCCGTTCTGTCAAACCCTGCTGTCCAAAGCATCGCTTCAATGCTGCTGTCAATGCTGACAGGTCCACAGAAAAGAGGTCCAGCAGTGCCTGGAGTGTAGGGCCCTCCAACGCCAGGCCTAGGTGTGTAACAAGTCTGTTCAGGACTTCAGCCCTCATAGCCGGCCGCCAAGTTGACCGGAGCGAGGTATGGTTCAACCTCGAGGTATGTTAAGCCATTGCATCGCAGAAGTTCGACTGGGCTGCGCACCGTCATCGCAGACTGCTCTGGACGGTTCATCACTGGCGATGAAAACGGACTCGCAGGGACAGGCTGCAGATGACGGTGGGTGCTCATACCATCAGGGAGATGATTTTGTCCTTGCTCCTGTTGGAAAATATAATCTGTCGCTTTGAGATTACTTTCCTTGTTGCATGTTCAATAAAGTCGAGAAGAAGAAAACCACGGGATTCGGCCGGATTAAGTTTAACAAATTTATTCCCTAACAATATTTCTAAAAACAGAGTAAAAACAGATCGATCTGGGTGTCCAAAATCAAGGCCTGCAATACGCAAGAGGTTACATTCCGAATTCACATGCAGCTTGTCTGGAGACACAGTAAAGTTCCTTGAGTTCAGACTTTTAAGCATGTGGTCAGAACATCCTCCCCCGGGAGCAAGATGGCCGCCGAATCTCCGCCTCTGGTCGCTAGAGATTGGCTGACAGAGGAGCCCGCCTTCTTCCTTCAGCCCATCCTTAGAATCACAGCATCTGGTCTCTGGGGGGGAACCTCACAGATAGACATGGTACGGAATCCCCATGGGTGGCAGGAACTGTCACCGCAGGAAGTCGATCCTAGAGCTTTGTTCCCCACACGGGAGCAGATGCCTGTGGCGATTCCCAGGGATGGAAATCAGTTTCAGAGATGATTGATTTATGATCCAAGTCAGACCTACAACCAAATGGCCTCAGAAGATCAAAGACCGTTTTCTCCTGAAGGGGGTTGGAGGTTGGAGCTGCATTCCTGAAACCTCTTTACATATGCAATTATCAGGAAGTCCCTTTTAATTGAAATGACTGAAACCCACACACAGTAAACCAGAAAGAAAACCTTCAATGAAATAAAGATAAGATAAAAACCTAGGAGAAATGAGGACCACAAAAAATAAATTCCTTCACTCCTCGCTTGTCCCGAGTTGCATCCAGGATGCAAATTTCTTGCTCCATCTCAGCCATCTCTTGCTCCACAGTGTTGCAGCACCGGCTAAATGATCCCACATTTTTGAATCGATTTATCAATTTTTGGAGAAAGTGAAGTAATATTATTAAAAGTCAATCAATTTAACAATTTTCAATAAGTCTTCTTCTTTCTCTTTCGACTTTTCCCATCAGGGGTCGCCACAGCGAATCATCCTTTTCCACCTCACTCTATCATGAACATCTTCTACCCTAACATTAGCCAACTTCATGTCCTCTGTTAAGACATCCATGTATCTCCTCTTTGGCCGTCCTCTTGCCCTCCTGCCAGGCAGCTCCATCTCCAACATCCTTCTAACAATATATCCACTATCCCTCCTCTGAACATGTCCAAACCATCTCAGTCTGGCTTCTCTGACTGTGTCGCTAACACAGGCAACATGAGCCGTCGCTCTGATGTACTCGTTCCTTATCCTGTCTAACCTGGTCACTCCTAAGGAGAACCTCAACATCTTCATCTCCGCTACCTCCATATCAGCCTCTTGTCTCTGTCTCACTGCTACCGTCTCTAACCCATAGAGCAGAGCTGGTCTCACCACTGTCTTGTACACCTTTCCTTTGAGTCTTGCTGACACTCTTCTGTCACACAACACTCCTGAAACTTTCCTTCACCCGCTCCAACCTGCCTGCACTCGCCTCTTCACCTCTTTTCCACACTCCCCATCACACTGAACTGTTGACCCCAAGTACTTAAAGTCCTGCACCTTCTTCACCTCAGTCCCCTGTAACCTAACGCTTCTACCTTGATCCCTCTCGTTCAGACACATGTATTCTGTCTTACTACGACTGACCTTCATGCCTCTTCTTTCCAGAGCAAACCTCCACCTCTCTAGCTGTTCCTCCACCTGCTCTCTACTCTCACTGCAAATTACAATGTCATCCGCAAACATCATTGTCCAGGGAGATTCCTGTCTTACCTCGTCTGTCAGCCTGTCCATCAGCATAGCAAACTAAAAGGGACTCAAAGCTGATCCTTGGTGTAGTCCCACCTCCACCTTGAACTCCTCTGTCTGACCTACAGCACATCTCACCACCGTCATACTTCTCTCATACATGTCCTGAACTACTCTGACATACTTCTCTGCCACTCCAGATGACCTCATACAGTACCACAGCACCTCGGCACCCTGTCATACGCCTTCTCTAAATCTACGAACACACAATGCAGCTCCTTCTGACCATCTCTGTACTTTTCCATCAACATTCTCAAAGCAAAAATGGCATCAGTGGTGCTCTTACGGGGCATGAAACCATACTGCTGCTCACAAATCTCCACCTTCTTCCTAAGCCTGGCTTCCACTACTCTTTCCCACAGCTTCATTGTGTGGCTCATCAACTTTATTCCTCTATAGTTGCTGCAGTTCTGCGTGTCACCCTTGTTCTTAAAGATCGGGACCAGAACGCTTCTCCTCCATTCCTCAGGCATCTTCTCACTCTCTAAAATCCTATTGAACAACCTCGTTAGAAATTCCACCGCTGTCTCTCTTAAGCACTTCCATACCTCCACAGGTAGGTCATCAGGACCAGCGACCTTTCCGCTCTTCATCCTTTTCAGAGCCTTCCTAACCTCATCCTTTCCAATCTCTGCTACTTCCTGCTCCACAACAACCACATCTTCCTCCCTTCTTTCCCTGTCATTTTCCTCGTTCATCAGCTCCTCAAAATACTCCTTCCATCTTTTCTGTACACTCTCTTGGGTTGTTAGCACCTTTCCATCTCTGTCCTTAATCACCCTTATCTGTTGCACGTCCTTCCCATCTCTGTCTCTCTGTCTTGCTAGCCTGTACAAGTCTTTCTCTCCTTCCTTTGTGTCTAACCTGTCATATAGCTCATCGTAAGCTTTCTGTTTGGCCTTTGCCACCTCTCTCTTCACTCTACGCTGCGCTTCCTTGTACTCCTGTCTACCTTCCTCAGTCCTTTCTACATCCCATTTCCTTTTAGCCAACCTCTTCCTCTGGACGCATTCCTGTACTTCCTCATTCCACCACCAAGTGTCTTTACCGTCTTTCCTCTTTCCAGATGACACACCTAGCACCTTCCTACCTGTTTCCCTGATAATCTCTGCTGTAGTTTCCCAGTCCTCTGGAAGCTCATCCTGACCACCCAGGACCTGTCTCAACTTCTGCCTAAATTCCTCACAAGTTTCTTCATTCTGTAGCTTCCACCACTTGGTCTTCTTTTCTGTTTTCCCTCTCTTCTTCTTCCTGACCTCCAGAGTCATCTTACACACCACCATGCGGTGCTGTCTGGCTACACTTTCTCCTACCACCACTTTGCAGTCATTAACCTCTCTCAAATGACCTCGTCTACATAGGATGTAGTCCACCTGAGTACTCCTACCTCCACTTCTGTATGTCACTCTATGTGACATACAGAAGAAATTTTCAATAAGTGATTACCGTAATTTCCGGACTATAAACCGCTACTTTTTTCCTGCGCTTACAGCCGTGTGGGTTATTCAGTGACGCGGCTAATTTATGGTTTTAATTGGCGGCCGCGATGTACGTATTTTCAGATACAGTGAATGGTTTGAATTTCTCTATCTAACACCAAGCACAAGTCATTTGTTTTTCAACACACCTCTAAGCAGCCAAACAGCATGTCCTTGACTTCAGGTCTTAGACACTTCAGTCATGGTTCAACAAAACGAAACACGCATGCCCGGCCGCATCCCAGAATCCTTTGGTGCCATTAGACCCAACATGCACGTGATCGCCACTACAATATGATGAAGCTTTCAAGTTAAAAGCAATCGTTAAAAGCAGCGTGAAAAAATCCACCATCACCAACGGGTTTGGAAAAGCTGGTCAGCTGTGTGACAAAGAGAACAGCGCATGGAGTGAATTTACCTCTGAGTCATTGTGACTCGGCTGGCTGCACGTAAATATGTGGGAATAACATCAGCCTTTATTTTGTCGGGACACGACTGGAAACACAAATTCCCGTGGTCGTTTTAACTGTTTCTAAGGACTGAGCGGAGTTTTGCATTGAAACGCTCACAGCCTCCGTGTGAGCTGGAGACTGCGTGTCGTGTGAGCTGCAGGGCCGATGGCAGTCTGAAGGCTCCCACACGTAACAACGCATCCGCCCCTCATACACAAAACTTACAGTATTAAGTCCGATTGCTCTGCACAGACACGATTTGCTCCGTTCACCGGCGCAATGGGGACGAAGCGCTCCTCCTTGAAGCCGCCCTGGCCAGAGGTGTCGGAGTAGATAGGTAGGGGAGACAAGGGGAGCGCGAAGCGCAGAGGCGTCAAGCCATTCTGCAGGCTGCAGCCAGGGCTTACTCGAGGCGTCCGCGGAGCAACAGTGTTTGTTGTGGAAGGAAACTTCTGACACACGCGCCGCAAGGAGGCGCACGTATCGCGCTGAGGCGCGCGCTTTTTAGTCGTCGCTGCTTTATTTTACTAGTGTGTTTTTTAACCAGCCCTGTTACTCCCATAACGCTGCCGCGACACAAGCAGAAGGAGAGCTTTACCCGTTCACCCCTCCATCCACTGGTGCTCCTTGCTCATTCTTAAACACGTACAACAGAATGGCGAGCCGGGCATTGGCCCCGTATTTAGCCCCTAAGACTCATGGGAAATGGGGAATCACAGATGTAAATTTCCTCATCATAACTGAGGGATGTAATGTTGATTATATGGTTACTGTTTGTAATTTTATGTATGATACCTAGATTGTCAATAAGTTAAAAAAATAAAAAATAAAAAAATGAATAAAATAAACCATAACTGAGGAACTTGTGAACAGAATAGAGTTCCATGCTGTTTGGCAGATGTAGATATATTCAAATACATGAGCCTGAGGCAAAGCTGGCTCCACCCACTCTGTGCTAACGGATCACACTTACTCTGGGAGTCAGGACGTGATTTGTCAGGATGACAATGTTGCCTAATACTTGCGGCTTGTACTCCGACGCGGCTTGTGTATGTATAAAAGTAGTTAACCACGTGAAAATGGGTGGGTGCGGCTAGTAATCGGGTGCACTTTGTAGTCCGGAATTTACGGTAATCATTTGTTTTACTTTTTTAATATTTTTTTTTGTATTTTTATTTTTTATAATAAAGTAATGCTGTAGGGGAAAAGTAAAAAGGGTCCATAACTGTCGATTGTCCAAGGTTGGTATTTCTTCTTTTACTGATAACAGCCGTTCTTCTGGGTTCAAAACAACTGTTTTGAATAGTTCTCTTCGATGTTATGTCTGGTCAGATGGTCGTTCAGATAAGCAGCCGAACCTTTCAGGTGTTTCCTTTGGGTCATCAAAGCTAGCTTGTGTTTGTGATTCACAAACCTGATGAGGATCGCTGGTTTATCCGTCTCCTTTCTCCTGGGGAGCAGGTGGCAGGTCTCGATGGTATTGAGATCCAGGGAAATCCCTTTAGATGTGAGAAATGAATGTATTTGCTGCTCCAGAGACTCTGCACCGATCTCCGTATTAGCACTGCTAGCTACGCTAGCGCTAGCATTAGCAGTGCTGGCTCCTGCTGCTGTCAGCTTCGCTCGAGGCTTGATTGGTACTCCAGTGAGAATGACATTATTCATCCTTACTTGCTGTTTCACATCGTCCAGTCTTTTCTCCAGAATCTCGACCCGGTTTTCTCGCTGCTCGTTTTGAGCCCGAAATCTTCGGAACTCTTCCATCATTTCCCAAAGTGGCGTTAGCTTAGCCAACACTTGATCCATAAAACTTTTCAGCGTTTCTTGAGTAATGTCAAGAGTCTTTTTGAGGTCTTCGTATTCCTGGGGGCATGGTCAGCTCTCTTTTTTGGGGAAAATCAACCTTTTAAGTAATTTGAAGACAGTAGTATTCGCAGAGAGGCACGCCACGCGTCCTGCTGTGTAACCCTGAACCGGAAAAAAAACTGATCCCTGTGACTGGTAAAGAGGAGGACTTCATTGGGTTTGAAGACTTTTTTCTGTTTGTCAGATGTTTGTATATATATATATATATATATATATATATATATATATATATTTTTATTTATATATATGTCAGATAAATGCATCTAAACATTAAAGAAAAACACAATTAGAAATAATAGACCACAGCAAGAATCAAGTTTCTCATGCACGAGGGAGGAGAAGCCAGTGTGACAGAAGACAACCAACACGCTGCTCTTCTCAAAGGTTCTGCCTCTCCCTGTGCACCTTTTATTAAGAACACAAGAAGGAGGTAACAGTTTCAAAACAAAGAGGAAAAGTTCATTAGGGGGTGTTGTATAATGACCCATTTGGTGGATTCTAACTTCAAACAGTATCCCTTATCAGCTCAGGACAGTGTGTCGTAAACCCCCCTCTCTTCCTTGCTGGGATGAGAAGCAGATGAACAAACACACAACTGTTTTCAGAAGAGGTAAAAAGGTCAATCTGAGTTAACATTTAACCCTTGTGCTATCTTAGATGACCCCACCCTTACATTGACATGTTATTCCCACCATGACAAAGGTGGATAAAGGTGGAAAGATTTCATGTAATCTATGGACACCAGTGAAGATCACAAATCATTGAAGAAAAAAGGTTCAGAGCACTGTCTAGTAGTGGGTCTAGATGACCCAACTCCCGATGTTAAAGTGCCTAGGATAGCACAAGGGTTAAAGAAATACATTTAAACAATGATAATAATAAAACAAATTCCTTCACATACTCCCACCTGTTTATCATTGATAAATGTCAAAATCTCACATCCAATATCACATCTCTTTTCAGTTTTCTGTGACATCTTCATTTTCATAACACTTTCAATTTACACTCAGATGAGAAGTTTTTTTTTTTTTTTTTTTTTTTCTCAAGTCATTTCAATTTCAAAATCATTACAGTCATCTTGTTCTCCCTTTAATAACAAGTTGTATTCTTGACTCAGAAGAACACTCTGTACTCCACCATTCACTGCTCTGGAAATCATAGATTGAATACAAGGAAAAATGCACATAGTGAACACACAACATATGATCAGTACCATAAGAATAGGTGTCACTATTTTTAACAAAAGTTGCCACCAGGAACCAAAAGCAAACCAGGAGAAGAAATCCCAAGATTGGGGTTTCCTGTCATCCTGCATTGCCTGCTGAACCTTTTCAAGTTGATGTAATGCTTCAGTGACGCTGTGACCTTCATCGGTGTTGTCAGGAATAAATGTACAACAGGTATCATTTAACATTTTACAAACACCTCCCTCCTGAGCAACCAATAATTCCAAAACCAATCTGTTCTGTAGAACCATAAGTCTCATGCTTGACATTTCTTCACTATAGCCTTTAAATGCTTTAATTGTAGCGTTCAAAAATAAACCTAATCGATAATCAATGGTCTCAATTCTGAGAGCGTTTTTAGCAGTTCCTACCCAGGGAAACAATGCCATAGTTACCTTTTGCCCCGTATTCCAGAGTTTATGGTCTTCAGGTACATCTGATCCCCAAATGGAATCATGTGGCTTGACATCAATAAGGTTACGTCTGTGGCGGAGGTGAGGCTCATGGACTGCAGAAACTATGAAAGTGTGATCTGTGACCTTTACGGGAGCACAAATCCCACTCCAGTCTCTAGGCAGACTGAGGTAGAGGGCCTGCCCACATAACCAAAACATTTGATCAACCACATAAGTACCATTGTTACCTGGCATCAAATCTGGATTAGATCCAACACAACGTCCTCTGGGGCAGGGAACAGCATAACCATGGGAAACTCTGTCATTGATTATCTGGACTGTGAAGGGAACAAGAAGTTCATGACACATCTTTGTCGGCAAAGTTCCTAAAAACTCTGTGCCATTGTTAGTTACGCAATGTGGAAACACAGTTCCTGGTTCCACACTAGCATATGGAGCTAATGATTTTGTCAATTTCAGTTTTTTAAACTGATACAAACTCTTGCAACTCGGTCTTACAAGCGTACCATTTGAAGTGGTGACGGCTCCAGTACTAATATACCCTCTGGTACGATATTCAATAACACAGTCGCTTTTCCACTCAGAAAATTTCTTTGCCTGTAAATTAGGATGTAGGGATGAAGCTTCAATTACAGAACAAACATAGCAATCAGATCTATTCCTTTCTTTAGTCAGTAACATAACATACCTATACCAAGAATTTGTCATATACAGGTGAGTTATGTTCATTTTTGGACTATTCAAAACATCATGTTCATCAATACTCAGCCATCGTCGAGAAACATTTAGTCTTTCCTCGTTGGTGGTTCTTCTTGCAGGTGGATAATGATTCCAAAAGAACCAAATCCATGTGGTTGCTCCTGTCAGGAATAGCAGGAACAGTAAACAAATTAAACTGTCTCTTAGCCCAGTTGGACACGCCATGGTGGATATGTACCTATCTTCGGGAGGGAGAGGTTACTAGCACATCACCTCCTCAAGTCCTCTAACAGTGTAGGATTCGTGTAGTGCAAAAGAGATCTGGTGTGCTTTCTTCCCTAAGACTAGGTGGATTCCCCTGCTTCGCTGACGTTGAGACAAGCAGCTTCTATACAGCTGCCTCCCTTTGTAGTCAGACTTCCCCACCTAGCAGTTGGAATTAGCCTCACCCAGATGCTTTTTTTTGCAGTGTGACAGGTGGATCCAAGACGTCCATTCAGCAATCTTGACAGCTGTTGGTGTAGTCAGCAGGACTTGGAATGGCCCTTCCCACCGTGGGCTGGACCAACACTTCCTTTTTATGGCCTCCACAAACACCCAGTCACCAACCTGCACTGGTGAAGTGTCCTGTGGAGATAAAAAGGAATCTGGCACTTGATTTGTCCTTTGCACATCTTTAGTGGTAAACGTTTTTCTCAAATAATCCACTAAATTTGCATCATCATCTGGAGAATGTTGCTGTGTAGGATCAAGGTCTGGTAACCTATAAGAACGTCCATACAACATTTCAAAAGGCGTTAAAGGTTGACCTGCTGTGCGTGTGATACGCATGCTTAGTTGAACTATGTCTATGCAGTCAGGCCACTGTCTGTTTGTCTCTTCCATGCATTTCTTTAACTTTGATTTGATAGTGCCATTAGTTCTCTCAACTAATCCTGCACTCTGTGGGTGATAACTACAATGTCTCTTTAAATCAATACAAAGATGTTGAGCCATTTTGTCTATCACTTGATTTACAAAATGTGTACCATTATCACTTCTTATCACTTGTGGTATGCCAAAAGTTGGGATTATTCTTTTACAAATAGCTTTAGCTACTGTAATAGCATCTTGTGTTGCACATGGAAAAATTTCAACCCATTTGGAAAATGCATCAATAATCACTAAACAATATTTCAATCCCTTCCTTTTATTCAATTCAATAAAATCCATATGGATTGTATGGAAAGGAAAAGGTGGTTCAGGAAATTTTCCTTTCTTAGGTCTAACATTGCCTTGGGGATTATGACGCATACATGTTACACATTGTTTACAAAAAAATTTTGAATAGAGAATATATCCATAAGTTGTATAATATTTCTCTAATAAGTTCATCATCCCCCCTGTTGAGACATGGCAAGGCCCATGACTCAAAATTGCTGCCCATTTGTACATGGATTTTGGTAAAATAGGTTTACCTTCTGTGCTGATATAAAGACCTTGTTCCAACTTTGCTCCCTTTTTCAACCATAAATCTTTTTCTTGTTTCGGTGCGCTGTGTTGCATTTCCTTTAAAACATCAGCGGTTGCATCTGCAGTCACATCGTCATTTGTGCATATTTCTACATCTTTTGTTGCAGCTTGCTTTGCTGTTGCATCTGCAAAGGCATTTCCTTTAGAAATATCATCTGTTTTTCGTGTGTGTCCCTCGCATTTACATATTGCCACTTTAGATGGTAACATTACAGCAGTCAATAATTCTTTCAGTAAGTCTACATGCGTTACTGGTTTTCCTGTTGACGTTTTAAACCCTCTGTTCTTCCACTGTTGACAAAACAAATGCACTGTAGCAAACGCATATTGGCTATCAGTATAGATCGTAACTGGCTTATCTTTAAACAGTTTGCATGCTTCAGTTAAGGCTGTCAACTCTGCTGATTGTGCTGAGTAATTTCCGGGCAGGGGTCCTGCCTTCAAAACCTTATCTTGAGTTACAACAGCAAAACCCACTTTGTTCCTGCTTGTCTCATCTTTCTTTGCTGACCCATCAACAAAAACTATTTCCCCCTCAGTTAGTGGTACATCTGATAAGTCTGGTCTCGGCTTGTAAACTAAAGTTGTTTCTTGTAAGCAATTGTGAGGTTCTCCATCTTCTGGTGTAGGCATCAGCGTAGCTGGATTCAATGTAGTACACCTTTCAACAGTCAGGTGAGGCTGTGAAACTAATGTAGCTAAACATGATAAGTGTCTTGCTGGTGATAAAAATGTCATTTTAGTTTGTAATAGTAAAACTGAAACTGCATGCGGCACATACAGAGTAAGCTTGTGGAAAAGCACTACTTCAGCTGAGCTTTCCACTGCCATTGCTGCTGCTATCACTGCTTGAACACAAGGAGGTGTTGCTCTTGCTACAGGATCTAATTTTGAAGAATAAAATGCCACAGGTCTCTGTTTATCTCCATATTCTTGTAACAAAACAGATGTCATAAATCCATCTCTACAGTCTACAGTTTGACTGAAAGGTTTACTGTAATCTGGAAGAGCTAACACTGTTGTTCTGGCTAATGCTTGTTTTAATTCACAAAATGCTTTTACACCTTGTTCTGTCCATTTAATTTTATCATAAGCTGCCATAGGTGCTTCATAAATCAATTCTTGTAGTGGGGCTGCTATTTCAGCATAGGTTGGAATCCACATGCGACAGTAATTACATAACCCTAAAAATGACATCATTTGTTTCTTTGTTAAGGGTTGTGGTGCTGATAAAATCGCCACTTTTCTGTCTTCATTTAATTTTCTACCCTGAGATGTTAAAGTATGGCCTAAATATTTAACTTGTGGGGTCCATAGCTGTAATTTATCTTTGTTTACTTTGTTTCCAGTCTCTGCCAAATAAGTCAATAAAGCTATGGTGTCTTTTTTACAAAACTCCTGTGAGGTTGATGCTATGAGAATGTCATCTACATAAGTTATCATTTGACTTTTCATAGGTGGCTCAAATCCCGCTAAACAGTTTGAAATAGCATCAGAAAAAATGGTAGGACTTTCTGCATAGCCCTGAGGTAGTCTTGTATAAGTGTATTTCTTTCCTTCAAAAGTAAATGCAAACCAATATTGACTATCTGGGTGTAAGGGCACTGAGAAAAATGCATTGCTTAGATCGATTACTGAGAACCATTCTGCTCTTGGATCTAAGGTATTTAACAAAGTGTGTGGATCTGGTACATTAGGTGCTCTTTGTACAACTGCATCATTTACTGGTCTCAGATCTTGAACCATCCTCCAAGATGTAGAAGGAGGAGCCTTTTTAACTGGGAAAATTGGTGTGTTACAAGGTGACTCTGGGCACTGTACTAACACTCCTGCTTTGTACAGTTCATCTATCACAGGCCTTATTCCCTCTTTTGCATCATCCTTTAAAGGATATTGTTTTTTCCGTGGAGTATATTCTGTCTTCCCTCTAATGACCACTGGTGGCACTTGAGGGCTTTTTTGGGCTTTTTTGTGTTTTTGTCGTCATTTTTGCGACTACAATTTTTACGTTTGTGCGTTGGTGTTGTGCGTGTGTGTGTGTATTTTTGTTGCGTTACACAATTGTCGTGTCGTTTTGTGCTTTGGGCGACTTTTGACCCCATTTTTTGGCGTTTTGACGTGTTTTTTTTGACGTTTTGGACCTTTTTGAGTGTTCGACCCTCGTACCAGTTACAATATGGTCCTTGCAGTCTATGACTGCTGCGGGCCATAATAATGAAACGAAGCAGAAACAATATAGAAGTTTTTGCAGTCAGGTGGCCTATGTATTTCAATGCGGCCTGTCTTTTACTATAGGCTGGGCATGTCTTTTTGGCTTTAAACCCGTCCTTTGAGGGCTTTTTGGGGCTTTTTTGTGTTTTTGTCGTCATTTTTGCGACTACAATTTTTACGTTTGTGCGGGTGTGTTGTGCGTGTGTGTGTATATTTTTGTTGCATTACACAATTGTCATGTCGTTGTGTGCTTTGGGTGACTTTTGACCCCATTTTTTGGCGTTTTGACTCGTTTTTTTGACGTTTTGGACTTTTTGAGTGTTCGACCCTCGTAGCAGTTACAATATGGTCCTTGCACTCTGTGAGTGCTGCGGGCCATAATAATGAAACAAAGCAGAAACAATATAGAAGTTTTTGCGGTTAGGATTTCCTATGTATTTCAATGCGGCCTGTCTTTTACTATAGGCTGGGCATGTCTTTTTGGCTTTAAACCCGTCTTTTGAGGGCTTTTTGGGGCTTTTTTGTGTTTTTGTCGTCATTTTTGCGACTACAATTTTTACGTTTTTGCGTTGGTGTTGTGCGTGTGTGTATTTTTGTTGCGTTACACAATTGTCGTGTTGTTTTGTGTTTTGGGCGACTTTTGACCCCATTTTTTGGCGTTTTGACGCGTTTTTTTGACGTTTTGGACCTTTTTGAGTGTTCGACCCTCGTAGCAGTTGCAATATGGTCCTTGCAGTCTATGACTGCTGCGGGCCATAATTAAAGCCACAAGCGGCGTTGTATGGCCCGCAGACGCAACCCGCCTTCCACGCCCAACTCTACGCACCACCGCCCTCACCGCCCTCACCGCCCACTTTTGATGAAGGCTAGTTAAAACTGCATATGCTAATTATGCTAACTATGCTAGCTATGCTAAGGTGGCTAAAAGTGCTAGCATAGCGATCAGCATCATTAACTGACTCAGAAAAACACATTACCTAAAATGCTTAATATGCTAACTATGCTAGCTATGCTAATGTGGCTAAAAGTGCTAGCATAGCGATCAGCATCATCAACTGGCTCAGAAAAACACATAACCCAAAATGCTAATTATGCTAACTATGCTAGTTGTGCTAACATAGCTAAAAGTGCTAGCATAAAGATCAGCATCATCAAGTGACTCAGAAAAACACATTCCTCCATTGGTGAGAGCTATATGTCATATCTTGATAAAAAAAAACACTTTTTCCAAAATGGCGGCTTTTCTGTTGATTTTATCTCCATAGCAACCATTTTATGTTTTGGTCCCCTCGGGAGGACGAACAGATTGACGTCAGTTTCGGACAAATCGGCAAAAGTAAACTTTTTGTTGTCCTTAGCAATAGTGGTTTTATGCTAACCACGCCCACATTCCTTATATGTCCATATCCAGTGTTTTTCAATGTATTCAGTTCCTGCTATGGATGCATGCATTCAATTTTCACTGTATTCCAATGAAAAGCATGGGAGTTACAACAGTGCGCCACTTTGCTAGCTCACCACGCGGATGCTGTTTAAAATCTACAACTTCTAATTCCAACATTTTTTCCACAGTAGCTTGTCATTGATGCCCAAAAAGTTTCGAGACAATCGTTGAAAATTCCAACGACAAGTTTACGTTTGAATCTGCCAATAAAGGTAATATTTATAGAAAATTCAAGATGGCCTCCTTTTCCTGAGGTCAAAGGTCGACGAAACTCCAGAGGTAATTGTAGACTTATGTTACGGACATACGAGTCAAATTTCGTGAAAATCGCTCAAAAAAAAGTTCCTTTTTCCATATTGTGTAAAAACGCGAAAACTCAAAATGGTCGATTTTGGCACAAAATGGCCGCCAAACCGTAGGTCGTGTCGCCATCACGTAATGATTTCAAAACTTTCTTTGGATATACCCGACAAAATTTACTGGGTTTCGCTAGCCGATTCATAAAAAAAAAAATCCGATTTTTTTTTTTTTTGCCGAGTCAGCACTTTTTTTTGCGATCGTTTTTTGATTACCACGGCCGCATTCCTTTATAGATTTTGTCGTATGTGATATCGTTTTGTTCAGTGTGGGTCAGGGAATCGCATATTTCAGTTTCAGGACATTCCGATAAAATATGTGCAAGCTAGCTAAAATGGCGACGGTTGCGAATTCGCCACACGCACGCGTTTCAAATTCTACAACTTCTAATTCCAACATTTTGTCCACAGTAGCTTGCCATTGATGCCCGAGAAGTTTCAAAAAGATCGATAAAAATTCCTAGGACGAGTTTTCGTTTGTATCCGTTACTAAAGGTGCTTTTTTTTGAAAATTCAAGATGGCCGCCTTTTCCCAGGGTCAAAGGTCAACAAAACTTCTTTGGTAGTTGTAGAATCATGTATGTGGCATGTGTATGCAATTTCGTGAAAATCGCTTAAATAAAAGTTTTGTTTTCCCATATTGTCAAAAAACACGAAAATCGTTTTTTCGAAATCGAGAATTTTTTGGCGTTTTGACGCGTTTTTTTGACGTTTTGGACCTTTTTGAGTGTTCCTCCCTCGTACCAGTTACAATATGGTCCTTGCACTCTGTGAGTGCTGCGGGCCATAATAATGAAACAAAGCAGAAACAATATAGAAGTTTTTGCGGTTAGGATTTCCTATGTATTTCAATGCGGCCTGTCTTTTACTATAGGCTGGGCATGTCTTTTTGGCTTTAAACCCGTCTTTTGAGGGCTTTTTGGGGCTTTTTTGTGTTTTTGTCGTCATTTTTGCGACTACAATTTTTACGTTTTTGCGTTGGTGTTGTGCGTGTGTGTATTTTTGTTGCGTTACACAATTGTTGTGTCGTTTTGTGCTTTGGGCGACTTTTGACCCCATTTTTTGGCGTTTTGACGCGTTTTTTTGACGTTTTGGACTTTTTGAGTGTTCGACCCTCGTAGCAGTTACAATATGGTCCTTGCACTCTGTGAGTGCTGCGGGCCATAATAATGAAACAAAGCAGAAACAATAAAGAAGTTTTTGCGGTTAGGATTTCCTATGTATTTCAATGCGACCTGTCTTTTACTATAGGCTGGGCATGTCTGTTTGGCTTTAAACCCGTCTTTTGAGGGCTTTTTGGGGCTTTTTTGTGTTTTTGTCGTTTTTTTTGCGACTACAATTTTGACGTTTTTGCGTTGGTGTTGTGCGTGTGTGTGTCTATTTTTGTTGCGTTACACAATTGTCGTGTTGTTTTGTGTTTTGGGCGACTTTTGACCCCATTTTTTGGCGTTTTGACGCGTTTTTTTGACGTTCTGGACCTTTTTGAGTGTTCGACCCTCGTACCAGTTACAATATGGTCCTTGCTGCGGGACTGCTTAGGGCCATAATTAAAAAAGTGTCCACTTCACAGCCATGAGGCCGAAAAATTAGTGGCAGAACTGAGGTCGAGGTGCAGACGCTCAGGCAGAGAAAGAATGAAAAGGCTGCAGGAGCAGTCGCAGAGCGCAGGGCCCCCTGCTCTTCAAGGTCACCCAGCTGCTGTGTAAAGCCGTGTAGGCAGCTCTTTTGTGTTGCTCCACAAAACCTGCGCTCTGAAACATGCATTTGGTTTGTGTAATGCTGCAAACACAGATTCTTCAGCAGGGCGAATCACCCCCACCGCTTCTCCTCGGTTCTGTCGAGACAGGACTGTCGAGATGCAGTCTGACACTGGTCGGACAGACGGCATTGCTGTCTGATCGTCTGAATGCCCGTCGGTCGGGTGGGAATCTGACCGGACCCACTCGCTCCCTTCCCGATCTCACAGCAGCAGCTTTGCACGTGAGATTTCAGCTGCAGTCTTCTCTAAGCTCTACGAAGAGAACTCCTTCACAGAGAGGATTTAGTGGCTGTTCCGGTGGGGATGTTCCCTGCCGAAGAACGTGACGGTCTGAGCGAGGCACTTGGAGTGCACCGCAGTCTCAGAAAAACCCCTTCCTTCTCTCATTCCTTTGTGAGTGAGGAAAGCGAACGGTTTCCGTGTTTCAAAGCAGTGAGGTTCTCAGGGAACACGGAGCAGAGAGCACCCTGCAACAAAAGTGTCTCTTAGCTGTGCTGAGGCAGGATTTTCAGGATCACTAATCACGAAGATAAAAATAAATGAGCTTGATCCAAGCTGGTTTTGTTTCAGACACACGTGAATGATTTCTTTCACTAGATTTACCGAAACACTGAAAAGGGTTTTTCTATCCTATGACTGAAACAGCGCTAAATGATGATGGAAGCTGCTCTTATGGGCAGACGGTGCAGTCAGGAGCTGCAGGCCTCCTAGTATCAGCTGGACGAAGACTGGGCAGGACGCAATGTGCATTTTTACTTTTTAAAACAAAATATAGTAGTATGAAGTATGAAGACGTGTGTGGGACAGTGCAGTCAGGTCTCCTAGTCTGAGATGGGAGGCTCAGAAGTCACTTTTAACTGTACCTGTTTTACATGAGCTCTCACTCTTATTCATTTCTATGTTTTTAATGTTGAAACATCTATTTTAAATGTAATTTATTGTTCTTCCCCTAGCCAAGACTCCCTTGAAAAAGAGATTCTTAATCTCAATGGGACGATTCCTAAGTAAATTAAAGTTAAATTAAAAAAGTGTCCACTTCACAGCCATGAGGCTGAAAAGTTAGTGGCAGAACTGAGGTCGAGGTGCAGACGCTCAGGCAGAGAAAGAATGAAAAGGCTGCAGGAGCAGTCGCAGAGCGCAGGGCCCCCTGCTCTTCAAGGTCACCCAGCTGCTGTGTAAAGCCGTGTAGGCAGCTCCTTTGTGTTGCTCCACAAAACCTGCGCTCTGAAACATGCATTTGGTTTGTGTAATGCTGCAAACACAGATTCTTCAGCAGGGCGAATCACCCCCACCGCTTCTCCTCGGTTCTGTCGAGACAGGACTGTCGAGATGCAGTCTGACACTGGTCGGACAGACAGCATTGCTGTCTGATCGTCTGAATGCCCGTCGGTCGGGTGGGAATCTGACCGGACCCGCTCGCTCCCTTCCCGACACAGCAGCTTCCCGACACAGCAGCAGCTTTGCACGTGAGATTTCAGCTGCAGTCTTCTCTAGGCTCTACGAAGAGAGCTCCTTCACAGAGAGGATTTAGTGGCTGTTCCGGTGGGGATTTCCGGTAAGGTAGTTTAAAAATAAACTTGCAATTACAATTCTGCCTCAGTTTTTCTTTTGTAAGAATGGCCCTGACTAAGAAGGATAAATAAGACTAGTTTAGACTGATTAATTTTAAGTTGAGATATATTAAAGTTTTTTAGTTAATTAACTAATGTATTAAGGTTCAATAAAAACAAAATATTCTAGTTCAGTAAAGTAAGAATATTTAAGTTATTTAAATAAAAAGTTATAGTTCAAGTTTAGTTAAATTGTTTTATTTTATTCAACTCAAAAATTTTAAGTTCAAATTACTTATACTTTTTAAGTAAGTCAACTTAAAAATTATTATGTAATGTTTCCTCAAAAATTTTGAGTTCACTGAACTTATTCAGGTTTACAGTGTATATATATATATATATATATATATATATATATATATATATATATATATATATATATATATATATATATATATATATATATATATATATATTGTGAAGGAATTTGTTTTATTATTATCATTGTTTAAATGTATTTCTTTAAATGTTAACTCAGATTGACCTTTTTACCTCTTCTGAAAACAGTTGTGTGTTTGTTCATCTGCTTCTCATCCCAGCAAGGAAGAGAGGGGGGACACACTGTCCTGAGCTGATAAGGGATACTGTTTGAAGTTAGAATCCACCAAATGGGTCATTATACAACACCCCCTAATGAACTTTTCCTCTTTGTTTTGAAACTGTTACCTCCTTCTTGTGTTCTTAATAAAAGGTGCACAGGGAGAGGCAGAACCTTTGAGAAGAGCAGCGTGTTGGTTGTCTTCTGTCACACTGGCTTCTTCTCCCTCGTGCATGAGAAACTTGATTCTTGCTGTGGTCTATTATTTCTAATTGTGTTTTTCTTTAATGTTTAGATGCATTTGTCTGACATTCTTTGGTCCTTCGAGCCGGATGACAACATCTCTGCGTCCTTGGGGGGAGGACCACGCCGATTGAAGTCTGTCGACAGCCCGTGAGACTAGGTCTGCGGAGGAAAGTCCGTCGTAGTGAATTCTACGCCGGCCAATCGACTGGTCTGATCCCTGGGTCCGGATTGACGTTATCCGTAAACCAGTCAGACCACAACAACAAGGCAAGTAAAGCGCTTTTACAGGGGTTCGAGTCCCCGAAGTGGCCCAGAATTCTGAGGGACAGGTTCAAGTCCTGTTGCCTGAAACACGTGTGGGTTTGAAGTCCTGAAAAGGTCCAGAATTCTGTATAAAGGTGTAGGTTCGAGTCCTGCAGCCTAAAACGCGTTAGAGGGTTCAAGTCCCTAAAAGGCCTATTAAAATTTAAAAATAAATAAATAAAAAAAAGCTTGGTAACGCTTTATAATAGGTGTCCTTAATAAACTATTTATAAGACATTAACAAGCACTTTTAATGTTGTAGTAAGCTGCTTATAAAGACATTTATTAGCAGTTGTAAATGTCTTACAACTGACTCACAAGTTCAAATAAGCTGCTTATAAACACATTAAAGGACTCATTAATAAACTATTTATAAGACATGAACAAGCACTAGAAAGGTTGTATGAAGCTGCTTATAAACACATTTATAAGCAGGTGTAATTGTCCTTAATAAACTATTTATAAGACATTAACAAGAACTTTTAATGTTGTATTAAGCTGCTTATAAAGATATCTATTAGCAGTTGTAAATTTCTTACAACTGACTTACAAGTTCAAATAAGAGACTTATAAACACATTAAAAGACTCATTAATAAACTATTTATAAGACATGAACAAGCACTAGTAATGTTGTATTAAGCTGCTTATAAAGACATTTATTAATCCTTCATAAAATGCCTTATGAAATAATAACAGTGTTGCTATTAACAGTTTATTAAGTGTTTTGCAGCCCCCCAATCTAAAGCGTGATCAAATAGGGGTTCATATTCACAAGCCATTTATAAACTGCTTGTATGGGATTAATAAATATATTTACAGTGTTCTTATTAACAGTTTATTAAGTGTTTTGCAGCCCCCCAATCTAAAGCGTGATCAAATAGGGGTTCATATTCACAAGCCATTTATAAACTGCTTGTATGGGATTAATAAATATATTTACAGTGTTCTTATTAACAGTTTATTAAGTGTTTTGCAGCCCCCCAATCTAAAGCGTGATCAAATAGGGGTTCATATTCACAAGCCATTTATAAACTGCTTGTATGGGATTAATTAATATATTTACAGGTCCCATGTTAAGTGGACTTACATTTTCTTAAGTCCAGCTGCTATGACTTAACCTCAAAACTACACCACCTGGATGAATGAGAACCTTTACTGACAGTTTGAGTGTTTTGCAGCCTCCTAAAGTGTGGGCTATGTTTTGCCACAAACAAAAGCAAAGTACAGAATATGAAAAATGCCCTTTATAACATTAACCAAAGCCACAAACATATAACAACTCTAACACATCACAACAACATTGTGGATAACATTTTAAACTTTCAACAAACTTAAAAAAAAAAAAAAAATCAATATCTGCCCTTCCCAAGGGGCAGTAACTGTCCACTTTTTTTAAAAGTGTCGATTGTGTCTTCAATTTGTGAATTTGCATCAATTGTGTCGATGCAAGCTTTTGTAAAGTCGCTAAGTTTCTTTTTGGGATTTTGAAACTGTTTTAGCTCGGAGTACTTCTGTGGGGCTGCAATGGCAAGTTCTGCCACCGCAGCACTGCACACAACGGTGTTCCGATCTACTCCCACTTTTCTGAATGCTGCAGTTAATGTTTGTCCTTTGTTGAAGGCCTTGAGGACCTTTCTGTAACGCTCCACCACCTCATCTGGGACACGTGCTGAAACATAGAAAGGATGGTCAAGCAATGTTTTGAAATTGTGTACTCTGCATGTTTGCATGACATATATTAATTATCAAACATATATGTTCCTGATTTGATGGTCTAAAACTCTCTGTGTGCTGCCCCCTAGAGGTTAAAACAAGGTACTAAAGTTGAATTTTACGATTGGTCTATTTATGCCTATGTCCCATGTCAATTCAGAGCATTCGTGTCATACTTTACATCTCCAGCATATAAAAGCCCTGCCCATCTTAGATTGTGTAACGGTCGGACGTGAAAGTTAGACAACAGATGTTAAGTGTAATTGTCATTTAATCCAGAAAACTCTGTCCTGGTGATGGGATTTGGAATGAACTTTCACTCAGGATTCTTTGCTACTATGTTAGCTTCATTTTATCACTCAGACATGGTTCTGCAAACCCTCAGCTGTGCAAGCAGCCCCACTGTTGGGCATTGCTGAGGTCAGTATCACTCCCCATACTAAATAGGCAGTGTGAGTGTAACCAACCCTCGCCCCGCCACTTTTTTTCCCCATTTTTTAAATCCGGGCTGGGAGTGGAGTCTCCAACTGTCCTGTTGTGTTACCCTTTAATGGAATACACATCTCATCATTTTTATATGTTAACTATCTATACCTGTCACATTTGGGTTTCTGTCTATGTTATTACCTCTCTGTAAGGGGACACACCATAGCAATTATTTCTCAAGAAAAATTGAAAATCTGAAGTTACCTCTTCTGACATGTTTGCGGGCTTTGATTTGTCTCTTCTTTCCACTCTTGCCTCTTTTTTTCTTCTTTTTTGGTGTTCCCTTCTTCTTCTTTCCATTCTTCTTCTTCTTCTTCTTCTCTTCATCTGAAGATGAAGACTCAGACGAAGAGTCAGATGAAGAATTGCTGCATGAAGAGTCACTCGAGTCTGAAGAACTGCCTGATGTACTTGCAGATGAACTTGACTGAACTTGGGAAGTTTTTTGTTGTTTCCCATGCAGCATTATGTCATTTGTGGAGGCTTGTGGAGGATGTTTTGCTGCAGAACAAAAATATAATTGTTGCAACCCAAAAGCACAGTGTAATTTTTAAGCTACTACTTTTATTAAGAAAAGGCAACAACACTACTTGTAGTATGTGGTGTTGCTTGCACATACCTAGCTGTTCTTTCAGAAAATCTTTTTCTGCTGACAGCTCTTTGATGAGCTCCTCCTGCCTCTGAATTTTTTCTGTCAGCTTTTTGATTTGTTGTTGCTGTTGTTTTGTAACAAGCTGGGCAGTAGGTGACACTTCAGCCTGATCTGTTAGGGGGAAAAAAATAAAAGTTTATCATTTAAAAGACTATTTGGGATTGGTAGACAACATTAAAACAACATTTTGAAGAATACATTTTTTGTTTTGCAAATATTAAGTAACATTATTATGGTACAATTTTTAAGGGATGGTCAGCGCCAAACACACAAATCCGTATGACTGCTTCACGATCTCACTCAGATTTTTATGATGAAGGAAGTCAAGATAAGTGGGAGATTTTCCTAAAAAATCCTCCATGGCGTACATTGCAGTCAGCTTTGTTTTTAACTAGGACACATCAGAAAGTGCTCCGCAGCTCTGTGTCAAACTGGACAAGGCTGCGTGTGACTTCCTGAAACTTATGTCCAATCAAAAGGTCCGAATACCGTGACGTTGTCTTAGCCTGCTAGAAGTGCGTGCTGCAGCAGTTTTTATTTCGACTGAACTTGAGAAATCCGCGATGGGAGGGTTAGGGTTAGTGAAATGTTAATACAATAGTACATATTTCACCATTAATTTTGTGACATTATATGGGAAGCCGAGCTTCCCTTGCACTCTTAAAGAAATCGCCACTGGTTTAAACGCTCCAATGTGAAAATACGTCTGTCTGAAAGCAGCATAACCGTTAGGGGTGTAACGATACGCTAAAATCTCATTTCGGTTTGATTCAGAGTTTCTTAGGGCTCGGTTCGATACGTTTCGGTTTGGTACTGATGTTTAACAAATCTGCCTGATATGAACTGATATTTTATAAAGTATTATCTTATTGTTATTTATTGTGTGTGTTTTTCTCCCTTGGGAGATTAATAAAGCTTTAATTCATATATTTTGGTATTTTTACTGTACAAAAAGCCAGAAAATAATTTCTTGCAAAATGCATTTATTGGTTTTATATAAGAATAAATAAAATTGACCTCTCTAGGGGATCTGCTTAATAAAATAAGAAAAACTATTAGCTGCCAGGAACTAAAAACTTTGAATAATTAATACTGGCATGAAAAATTAACTTGCACATTTATTTTCTTGTAGACTGAAACAGTCGGGTCATGCCGTTTTAAGAGCATTAACAGATCTATTCTGTGGCATACACTATCTTTGAGTAACGATGTCAACACAACAGAGCATTCCCCACAGGAGAGCGTAAGCTAAGCATTAGCCATCCTGATCCTGTGGACATGCGCACTGTCACCTCCATCACCTGATAGCTGTTGAAGCTGAAGTGCAATGACGTTTTTGGCCGTGGAAGGCGGATCTTCCTTCGGGGTTCACTTACCCGGGTGGACTTATTGCAGTTCTCCATAACTGAGCTACACAAACTAAACGCGCGGTCACAGAAACTGTTGCGCTGCGCGCGACAACCTCTGCCCCCGCCCCCCCCCGCCCCCTTTCCTACAGGCGCGCGAGTGCAGAAACCAGTGAGAGTCTCGGTGGAATACCACGAATAACATTAGTTCCGCCTCAACGCAAAGTTAATACATTTGCGGGGGAAAAATAAAAAAATAAACAAACCGAAAACCGAAACGGTACGAACGTGAACCGAACCGAAAGTGCCGTACCGAAACGTTTCGGTCCAACTACGTGTACCGTTACACCCCTAATAACACGTCATAAACAAAATAAATATTAATGGACTGACCCATTTTGAGTTATTTGACAAAATATAATTAAAACACGATTCAGCTATTTTAGGTCTTCAGAGAAGGACTTGACATATTTGTTTGTAGCTTACCAGGGAGACGTGCTTCATCTGTTTGCTTCCTCTTCATACTTTTCTTCAGCTCGGGCGACTTCGCCCTTCCAGCTCCAGAGCGGGTGTACATGCGGCTTCGGACTTGTGGGACAGACACAGTGGATAACTATAGCAAGCAGCAAACTCTTACTAAGCTTAGCAACGATTGAACAAAAGCTGGGCCTGCGCACTAAGAAAATGTAAGCAACCAATCCAGTAGCGTTTAATTTGTACGACAGTCCGTTTCGTAGTGGGGGGATCGAAGTTGTCGATAATGATTGGAGATTAAAACTGGCGGCAAAAGACTGGCGGCAATAAATTCAAACTGGTTGTATGAAACTCAGGAAGGCGCTTTTATTAACGTAAGAAATGACCTTAGTTACCAGACTGCGGAGGCTCATTTTTGCGGGCAAATCTAAAAGAAAAGCCTTAAAACTGATCAAATGGATGCAAAAAAATCATCTTTTAAGAAGGGAAATGAAATGCAGCATCTGTCACAAGCGAATGAAATTGAAAAAATGGAAGACAAAAGACCATTATGCTTGGTAAGTATGATTGTTGTTGTTTTTTCAGTACATAATGGCTGCAGTTATTAAAAGAAAAATGTTGTGTTGGAAATTTTGGTTGAAGCCGATTAAGTTGATATAATTTGACTTTGCAGGAAATGTCAGCGTGCTGTGCATAGAGGAAAAAAAAGGGTGAAATCGATTCGACACAAGTCTCTATTCCAGCGTTCAAAAATATCCCTTTTTGAATGGATGCAGTTCATATACAGGTATGTGACTGTCTCCAACTATGATATTCACATCATTGCTTTTTAAGGTGGTACACATAAAACCAGGAAACTCTTCAGCTTCATACACGTTCCATTGATTAAACTGCTCTTGTACATTTTGTTGACCTTTCTTTTGTTTAGGTTTAAAGATGTTCAAAGGTTGTACCAATATGTTACATAAAGTATGCTTTTGGCGTAGGAGCAAGCATGCAAAAAAGAATAAAATAATAACTGAATAAAATATCATAAAATTGAATTACATTAATCTAACATAAGAAATTAATTTGGTATGGCAGCTAGAAAAATATTTTAATATATTTTTTGATATTAACTAATTTCACATACTAATACATCTATGTATTAATACCAAAGTAGTAAAGTATTGATTTTTTAAATTCATACTTTGTATTTAATACATAAAGGTATTAATGTACAAGTTTTCTCAGAGAAATGCCAAATGCTAAATAAATTAAAAATAAATTTTTGCTGGTTTAAAAAAATTTAAACCACAAGTTTTGGTCTGTTCCTGATCCATCACAATTTGAATAAAGAAAGTCATTAAATTTTAATTTTAAATTATTTTCTAAAAGTCCTTCAGCATGAGAAAAATTCTACAAGAACATGTTAAAAACACACAACAAAGCTGTTTATTGGAGTGTGTCTTTAAGGCAATTTGAGCTTGTTTGACATAAAAACATTAATTGTCTGAGGTTGTACTTGTTTTCTCTTCTTCAGATTTTCCCAAGGTTTGCGTCTACGGCAGATTGATATGATAGCAGATAACATAGCAGCAAGTTCTACCACTCTCACAAAAATGGCAAAAAAACTACGCCAGGTCTGCATTACTGCTGTTAAAAGAATGAGGCGACACAAGGGACAAATCATTGGTGGACGACATGAATTTGTTGTGATTGATGAGAGTCACTTCCGACATAAAAGAAAGGTAAGCAGAAGGCAGCATAGAATACACAGAAAGTGACTATTCGCACATAAATTTCTAAATACGTGTGACCAGTGCTGAAAGTTTTTCTTGGCTGCATGAACCCAGAAGAGGGTTTTGGGATATGGTTAGGATAAGGGTCAGATTAATTCACCACGTGGTTTCCAAGCACAGCTGTTTCTGCAACTCACCTCTCCCCCAGGAGATGGGTCAACTATAAGAGTAAATTTCACACACTTAGGGTGTGTAACAGCTAATATAACTTTGACTTTAACTTCAAAAGCATGCAACCATCAACAAAATCCAGCCTTGGACGCACTTAAAATAAATGCTGGCATGTAGAAATGTGCATCTTGGTTGCACGAATTACGTGTGGCTAATGTGAATTTCCATCAGTTTTTGTGCTTGAACTCACATAAATATGTATGAATAACATCAGCCTTTAAAAAAAGCCCCAAAGAAAGACATCTATACTGAAACAAGCAAAGGCATTTGTGTTTGGAAATAACAACTGTCATACAAACAGTATTCATTCAAAATAGTATTTGGGGTATAATAATCATCAAATACTAACTTTCACATATGGTGCAACCAGCACAAAAAAGTGATGGAAATTTATATTGGCCACACGTAAAATGTGCAGCCAAGGTGCGCATCAGTGTGTTGCCTGCATGTATTTTAAGTGGCTGAATGTTGTTGTTGGCTGCAAGTATTTAACGTTAAACATAAAGTTAAAGTCCCATTAGCTGTAACGTACATAGGTGTGTGAAATGTGCTCTCCTGGAGGAGCGGTGAGCTGCAGAAACATCTGCAGTCAGGAATCACTTGGTTTAACCCTAACTCGTAATCTTAACCTTAACCCCTTCATCTGGGAAGGGAAAGGGGTTAAGGTTTCATCTTATTTTGAAAATTGCCTGCAAATAGTCACTTTCTATTTTTTAAAAGATGTTTTCTGTTACATTTTTCAATACGTACACATGTAATGTTTTTGTAATTTGTAATGTAGTTGTTAATAACCAGTGTGTAATATTAAAAGAAGTATAATTTATCACCAATTCTTGATCCAATACAGTAGGTGTCCATATAATGAAAATCTCAGAATATTTATTCTTGCACCATTAGTCAGTCATCTTTTTTTACATTAAAAAAAATCATTAGCCTAAAATTTTTGTGTTTACTGTTTTTGTGTTAATCCTTTTCTTTCATTTTTTTAAACAGTATGGGAAAGGAAGAATGGCGGGAGCATGGAAGAGAAAGATGTGGGTTTTTGGTATGCTAGGAGTCCAGGGGCAGAGGAGTGGAAAGCCAGTTTTGAGACTTGTGAAGAAATGTACTCGCAGAGAACTTGTACCACTCATTGCCCGCCACGTGAAACCCGGGTCCACTATTATGAGTGATGAGTGGCGAGCATATCGCATCCTTCCTGCTCTTGGGTACAAACACTTCACTGTTAATCACAGTCAGTTTTACGTAAATCCACAGAACGGTGCTCACACACAACATATAGAAAGGGCATGGCGGACCTATAAAGAGCAAGTATGGAGGCTTCGGGGGAATCAAACTGAAGATATGCTACGTGATCACCTCTGTTTGATTGAATGGAATGAATGGCTTGCAAAAAAATATCACAGTGGTCCACTTGGACGGTTACTACACGACATTAAGAAAAAGTACTCAAACACACATACACGCACACACATTTTGCAAGGAAGGTGGGACCTAGGACCATCTGTCCCCTGCCTCTTCCCTGGTGGGGGGTACGGGCCCCTTTGCAACGGCGGCTGTGTCCCCGGGGTGCTGGCTTCCTGGGCCCGGCGGTGCTCTCTCCGCGCGGTGGGGGGGTTCACATTACATCTGAGCCGGGGGTGTTCGTGTCCCTGGGGGGTGGGTTCTGGTCCTTGCTCCTGAGTGCTGGGCCCCGCCAAATTTCCAACTGTGGCCGAGCCTGGTCGGGCCATATTTACAACACCCCTTGTGGGCCCTCTTTTTTCCCCGGGGTTCCCCCCTCCTGGGCGGGGGCGGCGGGCCCCTGCCTCGCTCCTCCCTGGACCAACCGTTGGCCGGGCGGATGGCTGCCTGGAGTGCGGAGTGGGTCTCCCTTGGGGGGTCCTGGCCCGTACCTGGGGTTGGGGCGGGGGGATGCCCTGAACTCCTGGGTGGTGGTGGGGTGCTCGTCTGGGGCTGTGGGCGTCCTTCTCCGGTGGGGCCCTGCGTTGGGTTCTCCCGGCGCGGCGGGGGGGCTGCTCTCCTGGTTGGGCTGGGGCGGCGCCCTCTTTCCCTCCGTGCCTCCCTGCTCTCTGGCTCTGGGGGCCTTGCGGCGGCCCTGCTGGCCCTGGCCTGGGTGGCGGGCTTGGTCGCCCGGGCGGCGGTTGTTCCCTGCCGGTTCCCGTGTGGTGTTGGGGGGAGTCCGGCTGCCGCTGCTGGTGCGGTGGGGGTCTTGGGGTGGGGATGGCTGGGCACTCTCCCTCCTTCTTTTCACGTTCCACCATCCATTTTAGAAGAACATAAACACTCACCTGAGCACAGGTGTCAGCTCAACAGACTGAATGACTGAAATATTTCACACTAGTTGGTTTTAAGGCATAAGTATGCGTGTGAACACTATCTGTTTTGTGTACATGTCGACAGGTGGACATTTTTGCAACTAACAAGTGTGTTTATAACATTTGAGTGTGTGTGTGGACAGGCTCCGCCCTTTTTTTTTGTGTTTTTTTTTTACATTTGAACCTTACCATAATGATTAACAACCAGTAAACTTGTTGCTTTATGCTGCTTCATGGTCTTATCCCCCTTCCCCTCCTATTATCACCCCCTACCCCCCCTCTCTCTAACGTCCCTCTTTCTTCTTCCCCTCTTTCCTTTTCCGTCCGGTCCAACACCAAAGATTTTCAGACATGTTTGAAATTAATAAAGTTTGGCCTCAATTACAAAAGGGGTTTATTCAGACATACCTTTGGTTTGTCTGAAGATTAATAACCCCTCTTGTTAAAGTAAAATATGTCCAACCCAAGAGGCCCTCAGCTCTCATCTGTCTGCCTAGCTGTTGGACAGGACAAGTTAAAAAAAAAAAAAAAAAAAAAAAAAAAAAAAAAAGAAAAAGTACAATTGATCCACTTAATGTTTTTTTTGTAATGTAGGAAGGGCAGATATTGATTTTTTTTTTTTTAAGTTTGTTGAAAGTTTAAAATGTTATCCACAATGTTGTTGTGATGTGTTAGAGTTGTTATATGTTTGTGGCTTTGGTTAATGTTATAAAGGGCATTTTTCATATTCTGTACTTTGCTTTTGTTTGTGGCAAAACATAGCCCACACTTTAGGAGGCTGCAAAACACTCAAACTGTCAGTAAAGGTTCTCATTCATCCAGGTGGTGTAGTTTTGAGGTTAAGTCATAGCAGCTGGACTTAAGAAAATGTAAGACCACTTAACATGGGACCTGTAAATATATTTATTAATCCCATACAAGCAGTTTATAAATGGCTTGTGAATATGAACCCCTATTTAATCACGCTTTAGATTGGGGGGCTGCAAAACACTTAATAAACTGTTAATAAGAACACTGTAAATATATTTATTAATCCCATACAAGCAGTTTATAAATGGCTTGTGAATATGAACCCCTATTTGATCACGCTTTAGATTGGGGGGCTGCAAAACACTTAATAAACTGTTAATAGCAACACTGTTATTATCTCATAAGGCATTTTATGAAGGATTAATAAATGTCTTTATAAGCAGCTTAATACAACATTACTAGTGCTTGTTCATGTCTTATAAATAGTTTATTAATGAGTCTTTTAATGTGTTTATAAGTCTCTTATTTGAACTTGTAAGTCAGTTGTAAGAAATTTACAACTGCTAATAGATATCTTTATAAGCAGCTTAATACAACATTAAAAGTTCTTGTTAATGTCTTATAAATAGTTTATTAAGGACAATTACACCTGCTTATAAATGTGTTTATAAGCAGCTTCATACAACCTTTCTAGTGCTTGTTCATGTCTTATAAATAGTTTATTAATGAGTCCTTTAATGTGTTTATAAGCAGCTTATTTGAACTTGTGAGTCAGTTGTAAGACATTTACAACTGCTAATAAATGTCTTTATAAGCAGCTTACTACAACATTAAAAGTGCTTGTTAATGTCTTATAAATAGTTTATTAAGGACACCTATTATAAAGCGTTACCAAGCTTTTTTTTATTTATTTATTTTTAAATTTTAATAGGCCTTTTAGGGACTTGAACCCTCTAACGCGTTTTAGGCTGCAGGACTCGAACCTACACCTTTATACAGAATTCTGGACCTTTTCAGGACTTCAAACCCACACGTGTTTCAGGCAACAGGACTTGAACCTGTCCCTCAGAATTCTGGGCCACTTCGGGGACTCGAACCCCTGTAAAAGCGCTTTACTTGCCTTGTTGTTGTGGTCTGACTGGTTTACGGATAACGTCAATCCGGACCCAGGGATCAGACCAGTCGATTGGCCGGCGTAGAATTCACTACGACGGACTTTCCTCCGCAGACCTAGTCTCACGGGCTGTCGACAGACTTCAATCGGCGTGGTCCTCCCCCCAAGGACGCAGAGATGTTGTCATCCGGCTCGAAGGACCAAAGAATGTCAGACAAATGCATCTAAACATTAAAGAAAAACACAATTAGAAATAATAGACCACAGCAAGAATCAAGTTTCTCATGCACGAGGGAGAAGAAGCCAGTGTGACAGAAGACAACCAACACGCTGCTCTTCTCAAAGGTTCTGCCTCTCCCTGTGCACCTTTTATTAAGAACACAAGAAGGAGGTAACAGTTTCAAAACAAAGAGGAAAAGTTCATTAGGGGGTGTTGTATAATGACCCATTTGGTGGATTCTAACTTCAAACAGTATCCCTTATCAGCTCAGGACAGTGTGTCCCCCCTCTCTTCCTTGCTGGGATGAGAAGCAGATGAACAAACACACAACTGTTTTCAGAAGAGGTAAAAAGGTCAATCTGAGTTAACATTTAAAGAAATACATTTAAACAATGATAATAATAAAACAAATTCCTTCACAATATATATATATATATATATATATATATATATATATATATATATATATATATATATATATATATATATATATATATATATATATATATATATATATATATATATATATATATATATATACACTGTAAACCTGAATAAGTTCAGTGAACTCAAAATTTTTGAGGAAACATTACATAATAATTTTTAAGTTGACTTACTTAAAAAGTATAAGTAATTTGAACTTAAAATCTTTGAGTTGAATAAAATAAAACAATTTAACTAAACTTGAACTATAACTTTTTATTTAAATAACTTAAATATTCTTACTTTACTGAACTAGAATATTTTGTTTTTATTGAACCTTAATACATTAGTTAATTAACTAAAAAACTTTAATATATCTCAACTTAAAATTAATCAGTCTAAACTAGTCTTATTTATCCTTCTTAGTCAGGGCCATTCTTACAAAAGAAAAACTGAGGCAGCATTGTAATTGCAAGTTTATTTTTAAACTACCTTACCGGAAATCCCCACCGGAACAGCCACTAAATCCTCTCTGTGAAGGAGCTCTCTTCGTAGAGCCTAGAGAAGACTGCAGCTGAAATCTCACGTGCAAAGCTGCTGCTGTGTCGGGAAGCTGCTGTGTCGGGAAGGGAGCGAGCGGGTCCGGTCAGATTCCCACCCGACCGACGGGCATTCAGACGATCAGACAGCAATGCTGTCTGTCCGACCAGTGTCAGACTGCATCTCGACAGTCCTGTCTCGACAGAACCGAGGAGAAGCGGTGGGGGTGATTCGCCCTGCTGAAGAATCTGTGTTTGCAGCATTACACAAACCAAATGCATGTTTCAGAGCGCAGGTTTTGTGGAGCAACACAAAGGAGCTGCCTACACGGCTTTACACAGCAGCTGGGTGACCTTGAAGAGCAGGGGGCCCTGCGCTCTGCGACTGCTCCTGCAGCCTTTTCATTCTTTCTCTGCCTGAGCGTCTGCACCTCGACCTCAGTTCTGCCACTAACTTTTCAGCCTCATGGCTTTGAAGTGGACACTTTTTTAATTTAACTTTATTTTACTTAGGAATCGTCCCATTGAGATTAAGAATCTCTTTTTCAAGGGAGTCTTGGCTAGGGGAAGAACAATAAATTACATTTAAAATAGATGTTTCAACATTAAAAACATAGAAATGAATAAGAGTGAGAGCTCATGTAAAACAGGTACAGTTAAAAGTGACTTCTGAGCCTCCCATCTCAGACTAGGAGACCTGACTGCACTGTCCCACACACGTCTTCATACTTCATACTACTATATTTTGTTTTAAAAAGTAAAAATGCACATTGCGTCCTGCCCAGTCTTCGTCCAGCTGATACTAGGAGGCCTGCAGCTCCTGACTGCACCGTCTGCCCATAAGAGCAGCTTCCATCATCATTTAGCGCTGTTTCAGTCATAGGATAGAAAAACCCTTTTCAGTGTTTCGGTAAATCTAGTGAAAGAAATCATTCACGTGTGTCTGAAACAAAACCAGCTTGGATCAAGCTCATTTATTTTTATCTTCGTGATTAGTGATCCTGAAAATCCTGCCTCAGCACAGCTAAGAGACACTTTTGTTGCAGGGTGCTCTCTGCTCCGTGTTCCCTGAGAACCTCACTGCTTTGTAACACGGAAACCGTTCGCTTTCCTCACTCACAAAGGAATGAGAGAAGGAAGGGGTTTTTCTGAGACTGCGGTGCACTCCAAGTGCCTCGCTCAGACCGTCACGTTCTTCGGCAGGGAACATCCCCACCGGAACAGCCACTAAATCCTCTCTGTGAAGGAGCTCTCTTCGTAGAGCCTAGAGAAGACTGCAGCTGAAATCTCACGTGCAAAGCTGCTGCTGTGAGATCGGGAAGGGAGCGAGTGGGTCCGGTCAGATTCCCACCCGACCGACGGGCATTCAGACGATCAGACAGCAATGCCGTCTGTCCGACCAGTGTCAGACTGCATCTCGACAGTCCTGTCTCGACAGAACCGAGGAGAAGCGGTGGGGGTGATTCGCCCTGCTGAAGAATCTGTGTTTGCAGCATTACACAAACCAAATGCATGTTTCAGAGCGCAGGTTTTGTGGAGCAACACAAAAGAGCTGCCTACACGGCTTTACACAGCAGCTGGGTGACCTTGAAGAGCAGGGGGCCCTGCGCTCTGCGACTGCTCCTGCAGCCTTTTCATTCTTTCTCTGCCTGAGCGTCTGCACCTCGACCTCAGTTCTGCCACTAATTTTTCGGCCTCATGGCTGTGAAGTGGACACTTTTTTAATTATGGCCCTAAGCAGTCCCGCAGCAAGGACCATATTGTAACTGGTACGAGGGTCGAACACTCAAAAAGGTCCAAAACGTCAAAAAAACGTGTCAAAACGCCAAAAAATGGGGTCAAAAGTCGCCCAAAACACAAAACAACACGACAATTGTGTAACGCAACAAAAATAGACACACACACGCACAACACCAACGCAAAAACGTCAAAATTGTAGTCGCAAAAAAAACGACAAAAACACAAAAAAGCCCCAAAAAGCCCTCAAAAGACGGGTTTAAAGCCAAACAGACATGCCCAGCCTATAGTAAAAGACAGGCCGCATTGAAATACATAGGAAATCCTAACCGCAAAAACTTCTTTATTGTTTCTGCTTTGTTTCATTATTATGGCCCGCAGCACTCACAGAGTGCAAGGACCATATTGTAACTGGTACGAGGGAGGAACACTCAAAAAGGTCCAAAACGTCAAAAAAACGCGTCAAAACGCCAAAAAATTCTCGATTTCGAAAAAACGATTTTCGTGTTTTTTGACAATATGGGAAAACGAAACTTTTATTTAAGCGATTTTCACGAAATTGCATACACATGCCACATACATGATTCTACAACTACCAAAGAAGTTTTGTTGACCTTTGACCCTGGGAAAAGGCGGCCATCTTGAATTTTCAAAAAAAAGCACCTTTAGTAACGGATACAAACGAAAACTCGTCCTAGGAATTTTTATCGATCTTTTTGAAACTTCTCGGGCATCAATGGCAAGCTACTGTGGACAAAATGTTGGAATTAGAAGTTGTAGAATTTGAAACGCGTGCGTGTGGCGAATTCGCAACCGTCGCCATTTTAGCTAGCTTGCACATATTTTATCGGAATGTCCTGAAACTGAAATATGCGATTCCCTGACCCACACTGAACAAAACGATATCACATACGACAAAATCTATAAAGGAATGCGGCCGTGGTAATCAAAAAACGATCGCAAAAAAAAGTGCTGACTCGGCAAAAAAAAAAAAATTCGGATTTTTTTTTTTATGAATCGGCTAGCGAAACCCAGTTAACTTTGTCGGGTATATCCAAAGAAAGTTTTGAAATCATTACGTGATGGCGACACGACCTACGGTTTGGCGGCCATTTTGTGCCAAAATCGACCATTTTGAGTTTTTCGCGTTTTTACACAATATGGAAAAAGGAACTTTTTTTTGAGCGATTTTCACGAAATTTGACTCGTATGTCCGTAACATAAGTCTACAATTACCTCTGGAGTTTCGTCGACCTTTGACCTCAGGAAAAGGAGGCCATCTTGAATTTTCTATAAATATTACCTTTATTGGCAGATTCAAACGTAAACTTGTCGTTGGAATTTTCAACGATTGTCTCGAAACTTTTTGGGCATCAATGACAAGCTACTGTGGAAAAAATGTTGGAATTAGAAGTTGTAGATTTTAAACAGCATCCGCGTGGTGAGCTAGCAAAGTGGCGCACTGTTGTAACTCCCATGCTTTTCATTGGAATACAGTGAAAATTGAATGCATGCATCCATAGCAGGAACTGAATACATTGAAAAACACTGGATATGGACATATAAGGAATGTGGGCGTGGTTAGCATAAAACCACTATTGCTAAGGACAACAAAAAGTTTACTTTTGCCGATTTGTCCGAAACTGACGTCAATCTGTTCGTCCTCCCGAGGGGACCAAAACATAAAATGGTTGCTATGGAGATAAAATCAACAGAAAAGCCGCCATTTTGGAAAAAGTGTTTTTTTTTATCAAGATATGACATATAGCTCTCACCAATGGAGGAATGTGTTTTTCTGAGTCAGTTGATGATGCTGATCGTTATGCTAGCACTTTTAGCTATGTTAGCACAACTAGCATAGTTAGCATAATTAGCATTTTGGGTTATGTGTTTTTCTGAGCCAGTTGATGATGCTGATCGCTATGCTAGCACTTTTAGCCACATTAGCATAGCTAGCATAGTTAGCATATTAAGCATTTTAGGTAATGTGTTTTTTTGAGTCAGTTAATGATGCTGATCGCTATGCTAGCACTTTTAGCCACCTTAGCATAGCTAGCATAGTTAGCATAATTAGCATATGCAGTTTTAACTAGCCTTCATCAAAAGTGGGCGGTGAGGGCGGTGAGGGCGGTGGTGCATAGAGTTGGGCGTGGAAGGCGGGTTGCGTCTGCGGGCCATACAACGCCGCTTGTGGCTTTAATTATGGCCCGCAGCAGTCATAGACTGCAAGGACCATATTGCAACTGCTACGAGGGTCGAACACTCAAAAAGGTCCAAAACGTCAAAAAAACGCGTCAAAACGCCAAAAAATGGGGTCAAAAGTCGCCCAAAACACAAAACAACACGACAATTGTGTAACGCAACAAAAATACACACACGCACAACACCAACGCAAAAACGTAAAAATTGTAGTCGCAAAAATGACGACAAAAACACAAAAAAGCCCCAAAAAGCCCTCAAAAGACGGGTTTAAAGCCAAAAAGACATGCCCAGCCTATAGTAAAAGACAGGCCGCATTGAAATACATAGGAAATCCTAACCGCAAAAACTTCTATATTGTTTCTGCTTTGTTTCATTATTATGGCCCGCAGCACTCACAGAGTGCAAGGACCATATTGTAACTGCTACGAGGGTCGAACACTCAAAAAGTCCAAAACGTCAAAAAAACGAGTCAAAACGCCAAAAAATGGGGTCAAAAGTCACCCAAAGCACACAACGACATGACAATTGTGTAATGCAACAAAAATATACACACACACGCACAACACACCCGCACAAACGAAAAATTGTAGTCGCAAAAATGACGACAAAAACACAAAAAAGCCCCAAAAAGCCCTCAAAGGACGGGTTTAAAGCCAAAAAGACATGCCCAGCCTATAGTAAAAGACAGGCCGCATTGAAATACATAGGCCACCTGACTGCAAAAACTTCTATATTGTTTCTGCTTCGTTTCATTATTATGGCCCGCAGCAGTCATAGACTGCAAGGACCATATTGTAACTGGTACGAGGGTCGAACACTCAAAAAGGTCCAAAACGTCAAAAAAAACACGTCAAAACGCCAAAAAATGGGGTCAAAAGTCGCCCAAAGCACAAAACGACACGACAATTGTGTAACGCAACAAAAATACACACACACACGCACAACACCAACGCACAAACGTAAAAATTGTAGTCGCAAAAATGACGACAAAAACACAAAAAAGCCCAAAAAAGCCCTCAAGTGCCACCAGTGGTCATTAGAGGGAAGACAGAATATACTCCACGGAAAAAACAATATCCTTTAAAGGATGATGCAAAAGAGGGAATAAGGCCTGTGATAGATGAACTGTACAAAGCAGGAGTGTTAGTACAGTGCCCAGAGTCACCTTGTAACACACCAATTTTCCCAGTTAAAAAGGCTCCTCCTTCTACATCTTGGAGGATGGTTCAAGATCTGAGACCAGTAAATGATGCAGTTGTACAAAGAGCACCTAATGTACCAGATCCACACACTTTGTTAAATACCTTAGATCCAAGAGCAGAATGGTTCTCAGTAATCGATCTAAGCAATGCATTTTTCTCAGTGCCCTTACACCCAGATAGTCAATATTGGTTTGCATTTACTTTTGAAGGAAAGAAGTACACTTATACAAGACTACCTCAGGGCTATGCAGAAAGTCCTACCATTTTTTCTGATGCTATTTCAAACTGTTTAGCGGGATTTGAGCCACCTATGAAAAGTCAAATGATAACTTATGTAGATGACATTCTCATAGCATCAACCTCACAGGAGTTTTGTAAAAAAGACACCATAGCTTTATTGACTTATTTGGCAGAGACTGGAAACAAAGTAAACAAAGATAAATTACAGCTATGGACCCCACAAGTTAAATATTTAGGCCATACTTTAACATCTCAGGGTAGAAAATTAAATGAAGACAGAAAAGTGGCGATTTTATCAGCACCACAACCCTTAACAAAGAAACAAATGATGTCATTTTTAGGGTTATGTAATTACTGTCGCATGTGGATTCCAACCTATGCTGAAATAGCAGCCCCACTACAAGAATTGATTTATGAAGCACCTATGGCAGCTTATGATAAAATTAAATGGACAGAACAAGGTGTAAAAGCATTTTGTGAATTAAAACAAGCATTAGCCAGAACAACAGTGTTAGCTCTTCCAGATTACAGTAAACCTTTCAGTCAAACTGTAGACTGTAGAGATGGATTTATGACATCTGTTTTGTTACAAGAATATGGAGATAAACAGAGACCTGTGGCATTTTATTCTTCAAAATTAGATCCTGTAGCAAGAGCAACACCTCCTTGTGTTCAAGCAGTGATAGCAGCAGCAATGGCAGTGGAAAGCTCAGCTGAAGTAGTGCTTTTCCACAAGCTTACTCTGTATGTGCCGCATGCAGTTTCAGTTTTACTATTACAAACTAAAATGACATTTTTATCACCAGCAAGACACTTATCATGTTTAGCTACATTAGTTTCACAGCCTCACCTGACTGTTGAAAGGTGTACTACATTGAATCCAGCTACGCTGATGCCTACACCAGAAGATGGAGAACCTCACAATTGCTTACAAGAAACAACTTTAGTTTACAAGCCGAGACCAGACTTATCAGATGTACCACTAACTGAGGGGGAAATAGTTTTTGTTGATGGGTCAGCAAAGAAAGATGAGACAAGCAGGAACAAAGTGGGTTTTGCTGTTGTAACTCAAGATAAGGTTTTGAAGGCAGGACCCCTGCCCGGAAATTACTCAGCACAATCAGCAGAGTTGACAGCCTTAACTGAAGCATGCAAACTGTTTAAAGATAAGCCAGTTACGATCTATACTGATAGCCAATATGCGTTTGCTACAGTGCATTTGTTTTGTCAACAGTGGAAGAACAGAGGGTTTAAAACGTCAACAGGAAAACCAGTAACGCATGTAGACTTACTGAAAGAATTATTGACTGCTGTAATGTTACCATCTAAAGTGGCAATATGTAAATGCGAGGGACACACACGAAAAACAGATGATATTTCTAAAGGAAATGCCTTTGCAGATGCAACAGCAAAGCAAGCTGCAACAAAAGATGTAGAAATATGCACAAATGACGATGTGACTGCAGATGCAACCGCTGATGTTTTAAAGGAAATGCAACACAGCGCACCGAAACAAGAAAAAGATTTATGGTTGAAAAAGGGAGCAAAGTTGGAACAAGGTCTTTATATCAGCACAGAAGGTAAACCTATTTTACCAAAATCCATGTACAAATGGGCAGCAATTTTGAGTCATGGGCCTTGCCATGTCTCAACAGGGGGGATGATGAACTTATTAGAGAAATATTATACAACTTATGGATATATTCTCTATTCAAAATTTTTTTGTAAACAATGTGTAACATGTATGCGTCATAATCCCCAAGGCAATGTTAGACCTAAGAAAGGAAAATTTCCTGAACCACCTTTTCCTTTCCATACAATCCATATGGATTTTATTGAATTGAATAAAAGGAAGGGATTGAAATATTGTTTAGTGATTATTGATGCATTTTCCAAATGGGTTGAAATTTTTCCATGTGCAACACAAGATGCTATTACAGTAGCTAAAGCTATTTGTAAAAGAATAATCCCAACTTTTGGCATACCACAAGTGATAAGAAGTGATAATGGTACACATTTTGTAAATCAAGTGATAGACAAAATGGCTCAACATCTTTGTATTGATTTAAAGAGACATTGTAGTTATCACCCACAGAGTGCAGGATTAGTTGAGAGAACTAATGGCACTATCAAATCAAAGTTAAAGAAATGCATGGAAGAGACAAACAGACAGTGGCCTGACTGCATAGACTTAGTTCAACTAAGCATGCGTATCACACGCACAGCAGGTCAACCTTTAACGCCTTTTGAAATGTTGTATGGACGTTCTTATAGGTTACCAGACCTTGATCCTACACAGCAACATTCTCCAGATGATGATGCAAATTTAGTGGATTATTTGAGAAAAACGTTTACCACTAAAGATGTGCAAAGGACAAATCAAGTGCCAGATTCCTTTTTATCTCCACAGGACACTTCACCAGTGCAGGTTGGTGACTGGGTGTTTGTGAAGGCCATAAAAAGGAAGTGTTGGTCCAGCCCACGGTGGGAAGGGCCATTCCAAGTCCTGCTGACTACACCAACAGCTGTCAAGATTGCTGAATGGACGTCTTGGATCCACCTGTCACACTGCAAAAAAAAGCATCTGGGTGAGGCTAATTCCAACTGCTAGGTGGGGAAGTCTGACTACAAAGGGAGGCAGCTGTATAGAAGCTGCTTGTCTCAACGTCAGCGAAGCAGGGGAATCCACCTAGTCTTAGGGAAGAAAGCACACCAGATCTCTTTTGCACTACACGAATCCTACACTGTTAGAGGACTTGAGGAGGTGATGTGCTAGTAACCTCTCCCTCCCGAAGATAGGTACATATCCACCATGGCGTGTCCAACTGGGCTAAGAGACAGTTTATTTTGTTTACTGTTCCTGCTATTCCTGACAGGAGCAACCACATGGATTTGGTTCTTTTGGAATCATTATCCACCTGCAAGAAGAACCACCAACGAGGAAAGACTAAATGTTTCTCGACGATGGCTGAGTATTGATGAACATGATGTTTTGAATAGTCCAAAAATGAACATAACTCACCTGTATATGACAAATTCTTGGTATAGGTATGTTATGTTACTGACTAAAGAAAGGAATAGATCTGATTGCTATGTTTGTTCTGTAATTGAAGCTTCATCCCTACATCCTAATTTACAGGCAAAGAAATTTTCTGAGTGGAAAAGCGACTGTGTTATTGAATATCGTACCAGAGGGTATATTAGTACTGGAGCCGTCACCACTTCAAATGGTACGCTTGTAAGACCGAGTTGCAAGAGTTTGTATCAGTTTAAAAAACTGAAATTGACAAAATCATTAGCTCCATATGCTAGTGTGGAACCAGGAACTGTGTTTCCACATTGCGTAACTAACAATGGCACAGAGTTTTTAGGAACTTTGCCGACAAAGATGTGTCATGAACTTCTTGTTCCCTTCACAGTCCAGATAATCAATGACAGAGTTTCCCATGGTTATGCTGTTCCCTGCCCCAGAGGACGTTGTGTTGGATCTAATCCAGATTTGATGCCAGGTAACAATGGTACTTATGTGGTTGATCAAATGTTTTGGTTATGTGGGCAGGCCCTCTACCTCAGTCTGCCTAGAGACTGGAGTGGGATTTGTGCTCCCGTAAAGGTCACAGATCACACTTTCATAGTTTCTGCAGTCCATGAGCCTCACCTCCGCCACAGACGTAACCTTATTGATGTCAAGCCACATGATTCCATTTGGGGATCAGATGTACCTGAAGACCATAAACTCTGGAATACGGGGCAAAAGGTAACTATGGCATTGTTTCCCTGGGTAGGAACTGCTAAAAACGCTCTCAGAATTGAGACCATTGATTATCGATTAGGTTTATTTTTGAACGCTACAATTAAAGCATTTAAAGGCTATAGTGAAGAAATGTCAAGCATGAGACTTATGGTTCTACAGAACAGATTGGTTTTGGAATTATTGGTTGCTCAGGAGGGAGGTGTTTGTAAAATGTTAAATGATACCTGTTGTACATTTATTCCTGACAACACCGATGAAGGTCACAGCGTCACTGAAGCATTACATCAACTTGAAAAGGTTCAGCAGGCAATGCAGGATGACAGGAAACCCCAATCTTGGGATTTCTTCTCCTGGTTTGCTTTTGGTTCCTGGTGGCAACTTTTGTTAAAAATAGTGACACCTATTCTTATGGTACTGATCATATGTTGTGTGTTCACTATGTGCATTTTTCCTTGTATTCAATCTATGATTTCCAGAGCAGTGAATGGTGGAGTACAGAGTGTTCTTCTGAGTCAAGAATACAACTTGTTATTAAAGGGAGAACAAGATGACTGTAATGATTTTGAAATTGAAATGACTTGAGAAAAAAAAAAAAAAAAAAAAAAACTTCTCATCTGAGTGTAAATTGAAAGTGTTATGAAAATGAAGATGTCACAGAAAACTGAAAAGAGATGTGATATTGGATGTGAGATTTTGACATTTATCAATGATAAACAGGTGGGAGTATGTGAAGGAATTTGTTTTATTATTATCATTGTTTAAATGTATTTCTTTAACCCTTGTGCTATCCTAGGCACTTTAACATCGGGAGTTGGGTCATCTAGACCCACTACTAGACAGTGCTCTGAACCTTTTTTCTTCAATGATTTGTGATCTTCACTGGTGTCCATAGATTACATGAAATCTTTCCACCTTTATCCACCTTTGTCATGGTAGGAATAACATGTCAATGTAAGGGTGGGGTCATCTAAGATAGCACAAGGGTTAAATGTTAACTCAGATTGACCTTTTTACCTCTTCTGAAAACAGTTGTGTGTTTGTTCATCTGCTTCTCATCCCAGCAAGGAAGAGAGGGGGGTTTACGACACACTGTCCTGAGCTGATAAGGGATACTGTTTGAAGTTAGAATCCACCAAATGGGTCATTATACAACACCCCCTAATGAACTTTTCCTCTTTGTTTTGAAACTGTTACCTCCTTCTTGTGTTCTTAATAAAAGGTGCACAGGGAGAGGCAGAACCTTTGAGAAGAGCAGCGTGTTGGTTGTCTTCTGTCACACTGGCTTCTCCTCCCTCGTGCATGAGAAACTTGATTCTTGCTGTGGTCTATTATTTCTAATTGTGTTTTTCTTTAATGTTTAGATGCATTTATCTGACATATATATAAATAAAAATATATATATATATATATATATATATATATATATATATATATATATATATATATATATATATATATATATATATATATATATATATATACAAACATCTGACAAACAGAAAAAAGTCTTCAAACCCAATGAAGTCCTCCTCTTTACCAGTCACAGGGATCAGTTTTTTTTCCGGTTCAGGGTTACACAGCAGGACGCGTGGCGTGCCTCTCTGCGAATACTACTGTCTTCAAATTACTTAAAAGGTTGATTTTCCCCAAAAAAGAGAGCTGACCATGCCCCCAGGAATACGAAGACCTCAAAAAGACTCTTGACATTACTCAAGAAACGCTGAAAAGTTTTATGGATCAAGTGTTGGCTAAGCTAACGCCACTTTGGGAAATGATGGAAGAGTTCCGAAGATTTCGGGCTCAAAACGAGCAGCGAGAAAACCGGGTCGAGATTCTGGAGAAAAGACTGGACGATGTGAAACAGCAAGTAAGGATGAATAATGTCATTCTCACTGGAGTACCAATCAAGCCTCGAGCGAAGCTGACAGCAGCAGGAGCCAGCACTGCTAATGCTAGCGCTAGCGTAGCTAGCAGTGCTAATACGGAGATCGGTGCAGAGTCTCTGGAGCAGCAAATACATTCATTTCTCACATCTAAAGGGATTTCCCTGGATCTCAATACCATCGAGACCTGCCACCTGCTCCCCAGGAGAAAGGAGACGGATAAACCAGCGATCCTCATCAGGTTTGTGAATCACAAACACAAGCTAGCTTTGATGACCCAAAGGAAACACCTGAAAGGTTCGGCTGCTTATCTGAACGACCATCTGACCAGACATAACATCGAAGAGAACTATTCAAAACAGTTGTTTTGAACCCAGAAGAACGGCTGTTATCAGTAAAAGAAGAAATACCAACCTTGGACAATCGACAGTTATGGACCCTTTTTACTTTTCCCCTACAGCATTACTTTATTATAAAAAATAAAAATACAAAAAAAAATATTAAAAAAGTAAAACAAATGATTACCGTAAATTCCGGACTACAAAGTGCACCCGATTACTAGCCGCACCCACCCATTTTCACGTGGTTAACTACTTTTATACATACACAAGCCGCGTCGGAGTACAAGCCGCAAGTATTAGGCAACATTGTCATCCTGACAAATCACGTCCTGACTCCCAGAGTAAGTGTGATCCGTTAGCACAGAGTGGGTGGAGCCAGCTTTGCCTCAGGCTCATGTATTTGAATATATCTACATCTGCCAAACAGCATGGAACTCTATTCTGTTCACAAGTTCCTCAGTTATGGTTTATTTTATTCATTTTTTTATTTTTTATTTTTTTAACTTATTGACAATCTAGGTATCATACATAAAATTACAAACAGTAACCATATAATCAACATTACATCCCTCAGTTATGATGAGGAAATTTACATCTGTGATTCCCCATTTCCCATGAGTCTTAGGGGCTAAATACGGGGCCAATGCCCGGCTCGCCATTCTGTTGTACGTGTTTAAGAATGAGCAAGGAGCACCAGTGGATGGAGGGGTGAACGGGTAAAGCTCTCCTTCTGCTTGTGTCGCGGCAGCGTTATGGGAGTAACAGGGCTGGTTAAAAAACACACTAGTAAAATAAAGCAGCGACGACTAAAAAGCGCGCGCCTCAGCGCGATACGTGCGCCTCCTTGCGGCGCGTGTGTCAGAAGTTTCCTTCCACAACAAACACTGTTGCTCCGCGGACGCCTCGAGTAAGCCCTGGCTGCAGCCTGCAGAATGGCTTGACGCCTCTGCGCTTCGCGCTCCCCTTGTCTCCCCTACCTATCTACTCCGACACCTCTGGCCAGGGCGGCTTCAAGGAGGAGCGCTTCGTCCCCATTGCGCCGGTGAACGGAGCAAATCGTGTCTGTGCAGAGCAATCGGACTTAATACTGTAAGTTTTGTGTATGAGGGGCGGATGCGTTGTTACGTGTGGGAGCCTTCAGACTGCCATCGGCCCTGCAGCTCACACGACACGCAGTCTCCAGCTCACACGGAGGCTGTGAGCGTTTCAATGCAAAACTCCGCTCAGTCCTTAGAAACAGTTAAAACGACCACGGGAATTTGTGTTTCCAGTCGTGTCCCGACAAAATAAAGGCTGATGTTATTCCCACATATTTACGTGCAGCCAGCCGAGTCACAATGACTCAGAGGTAAATTCACTCCATGCGCTGTTCTCTTTGTCACACAGCTGACCAGCTTTTCCAAACCCGTTGGTGATGGTGGATTTTTTCACGCTGCTTTTAACGATTGCTTTTAACTTGAAAGCTTCATCATATTGTAGTGGCGATCACGTGCATGTTGGGTCTAATGGCACCAAAGGATTCTGGGATGCGGCCGGGCATGCGTGTTTCGTTTTGTTGAACCATGACTGAAGTGTCTAAGACCTGAAGTCAAGGACATGCTGTTTGGCTGCTTAGAGGTGTGTTGAAAAACAAATGACTTGTGCTTGGTGTTAGATAGAGAAATTCAAACCATTCACTGTATCTGAAAATACGTACATCGCGGCCGCCAATTAAAACCATAAATTAGCCGCGTCACTGAATAACCCACACGGCTGTAAGCGCAGGAAAAAAGTAGCGGTTTATAGTCCGGAAATTACGGTAATCACTTATTGAAAATTTCTTCTGTATGTCACATAGAGTGACATACAGAAGTGGAGGTAGGAGTACTCAGGTGGACTACATCCTATGTAGACGAGGTCATTTGAGAGAGGTTAATGACTGCAAAGTGGTGGTAGGAGAAAGTGTAGCCAGACAGCACCGCATGGTGGTGTGTAAGATGACTCTGGAGGTCAGGAAGAAGAAGAGAGGGAAAACAGAAAAGAAGACCAAGTGGTGGAAGCTACAGAATGAAGAAACTTGTGAGGAATTTAGGCAGAAGTTGAGACAGGTCCTGGGTGGTCAGGATGAGCTTCCAGAGGACTGGGAAACTACAGCAGAGATTATCAGGGAAACAGGTAGGAAGGTGCTAGGTGTGTCATCTGGAAAGAGGAAAGACGGTAAAGACACTTGGTGGTGGAATGAGGAAGTACAGGAATGCGTCCAGAGGAAGAGGTTGGCTAAAAGGAAATGGGATGTAGAAAGGACTGAGGAAGGTAGACAGGAGTACAAGGAAGCGCAGCGTAGAGTGAAGAGAGAGGTGGCAAAGGCCAAACAGAAAGCTTACGATGAGCTATATGACAGGTTAGACACAAAGGAAGGAGAGAAAGACTTGTACAGGCTAGCAAGACAGAGAGACAGAGATGGGAAGGACGTGCAACAGATAAGGGTGATTAAGGACAGAGATGGAAAGGTGCTAACAACCCAAGAGAGTGTACAGAAAAGATGGAAGGAGTATTTTGAGGAGCTGATGAACGAGGAAAATGACAGGGAAAGAAGGGAGGAAGATGTGGTTGTTGTGGAGCAGGAAGTAGCAGAGATTGGAAAGGATGAGGTTAGGAAGGCTCTGAAAAGGATGAAGAGCGGAAAGGTCGCTGGTCCTGATGACCTACCTGTGGAGGTATGGAAGTGCTTAAGAGAGACAGCGGTGGAATTTCTAACGAGGTTGTTCAATAGGATTTTAGAGAGTGAGAAGATGCCTGAGGAATGGAGGAGAAGCGTTCTGGTCCCGATCTTTAAGAACAAGGGTGACACGCAGAACTGCAGCAACTATAGAGGAATAAAGTTGATGAGCCACACAATGAAGCTGTGGGAAAGAGTAGTGGAAGCCAGGCTTAGGAAGAAGGTGGAGATTTGTGAGCAGCAGTATGGTTTCATGCCCCGTAAGAGCACCACTGATGCCATTTTTGCTTTGAGAATGTTGATGGAAAAGTACAGAGATGGTCAGAAGGAGCTGCATTGTGTGTTCGTAGATTTAGAGAAGGCGTATGACAGGGTGCCGAGGTGCTGTGGTACTGTATGAGGTCATCTGGAGTGGCAGAGAAGTATGTCAGAGTAGTTCAGGACATGTATGAGAGAAGTATGACGGTGGTGAGATGTGCTGTAGGTCAGACAGAGGAGTTCAAGGTGGAGGTGGGACTACACCAAGGATCAGCTTTGAGTCCCTTTTAGTTTGCTATGCTGATGGACAGGCTGACAGACGAGGTAAGACAGGAATCTCCCTGGACAATGATGTTTGCGGATGACATTGTAATTTGCAGTGAGAGTAGAGAGCAGGTGGAGGAACAGCTAGAGAGGTGGAGGTTTGCTCTGGAAAGAAGAGGCATGAAGGTCAGTCGTAGTAAGACAGAATACATGTGTCTGAACGAGAGGGATCAAGGTAGAAGCGTTAGGTTACAGGGGACTGAGGTGAAGAAGGTGCAGGACTTTAAGTACTTGGGGTCAACAGTTCAGTGTGATGGGGAGTGTGGAAAAGAGGTGAAGAGGCGAGTGCAGGCAGGTTGGAGCGGGTGAAGGAAAGTTTCAGGAGTGTTGTGTGACAGAAGAGTGTCAGCAAGACTCAAAGGAAAGGTGTACAAGACAGTGGTGAGACCAGCTCTGCTCTATGGGTTAGAGACGGTAGCAGTGAGACAGAGACAAGAGGCTGATATGGAGGTAGCGGAGATGAAGATGTTGAGGTTCTCCTTAGGAGTGACCAGGTTAGACAGGATAAGGAACGAGTACATCAGAGCGACGGCTCATGTTGCCTGTGTTAGCGACACAGTCAGAGAAGCCAGACTGAGATGGTTTGGACATGTTCAGAGGAGGGATAGTGGATATATTGTTAGAAGGATGTTGGAGATGGAGCTGCCTGGCAGGAGGGCAAGAGGACGGCCAAAGAGGAGATACATGGATGTCTTAACAGAGGACATGAAGTTGGCTAATGTTAGGGTAGAAGATGTTCATGATAGAGTGAGGTGGAAAAGGATGATTCGCTGTGGCGACCCCTGATGGGAAAAGTCGAAAGAGAAAGAAGAAGACTTATTGAAAATTGTTAAATTGATTGACTTTTAATAATATTACTTCACTTTCTCCAAAAATTGATAAATCGATTCAAAAATGTGGGATCATTTAGCCGGTGCTGCAACACTGTGGAGCAAGAGATGGCTGAGATGGAGCAAGAAATTTGCATCCTGGATGCAACTCGGGACAAGCGAGGAGTGAAGGAATTTATTTTTTGTGGTCCTCATTTCTCCTAGGTTTTTATCTTATCTTTATTTCATTGAAGGTTTTCTTTCTGGTTTACTGTGTGTGGGTTTCAGTCATTTCAATTAAAAGGGACTTCCTGATAATTGCATATGTAAAGAGGTTTCAGGAATGCAGCTCCAACCTCCAACCCCCTTCAGGAGAAAACGGTCTTTGATCTTCTGAGGCCATTTGGTTGTAGGTCTGACTTGGATCATAAATCAATCATCTCTGAAACTGATTTCCATCCCTGGGAATCGCCACAGGCATCTGCTCCCGTGTGGGGAACAAAGCTCTAGGATCGACTTCCTGCGGTGACAGTTCCTGCCACCCATGGGGATTCCGTACCATGTCTATCTGTGAGGTTCCCCCCCAGAGACCAGATGCTGTGATTCTAAGGATGGGCTGAAGGAAGAAGGCGGGCTCCTCTGTCAGCCAATCTCTAGCGACCAGAGGCGGAGATTCGGCGGCCATCTTGCTCCCGGGGGAGGATGTTCTGACCACATGCTTAAAAGTCTGAACTCAAGGAACTTTACTGTGTCTCCAGACAAGCTGCATGTGAATTCGGAATGTAACCTCTTGCGTATTGCAGGCCTTGATTTTGGACACCCAGATCGATCTGTTTTTACTCTGTTTTTAGAAATATTGTTAGGGAATAAATTTGTTAAACTTAATCCGGCCGAATCCCGTGGTTTTCTTCTTCTCGACTTTATTGAACATGCAACAAGGAAAGTAATCTCAAAGCGACAGATTATATTTTCCAACAGGAGCAAGGACAAAATCATCTCCCTGATGGTATGAGCACCCACCGTCATCTGCAGCCTGTCCCTGCGAGTCCGTTTTCATCGCCAGTGATGAACCGTCCAGAGCAGTCTGCGATGACGGTGCGCAGCCCAGTCGAACTTCTGCGATGCAATGGCTTAACATACCTCGAGGTTGAACCATACCTCGCTCCGGTCAACTTGGCGGCCGGCTATGAGGGCTGAAGTCCTGAACAGACTTGTTACACACCTAGGCCTGGCGTTGGAGGGCCCTACACTCCAGGCACTGCTGGACCTCTTTTCTGTGGACCTGTCAGCATTGACAGCAGCATTGAAGCGATGCTTTGGACAGCAGGGTTTGACAGAACGGAACCGACAGCATCTGGAGTCTCGTAGCTGTAGAGATGACGAACGCCTGGGGACCTTCGCCGCCAATGTGCAGCTCTTTGTTTGGCTGGATTATCCAACCGTTCCACCTGCAGCAGTGGAGGATCTGAGCCTCCATGCCTTCCTCAGAGGACTTGCTCTGAAACGTCTGCACAGCATGCACGGCTGGTGAGGCCATCTACCCTGGGGGCAGCCCTGCAGGAATCTGAGACTGCAGAGGAATGATTCCAGTCTCGGAAGTAGCAGTTGATTTGATTTTTGATTTTATTGATTTATTTCAAGCATTGTAGTCAAAGCAATAAAGAATTTACACATATTTATCAAACTCATTACAGAAATGATGAAATGCATTGATTAAAAAGACAGAAAACAAAAATGTCACTTAAATCATATATGCTTAATTAAATACAGTGATAATTAACTGAGGTATAAGTAGAGTTTGATTTATTGCTTGAAAAGGAGTGGGAAGAAGCAAGCTCATATAATCCCACCCCTACTGAGTTCATTCATTTGATAGTTTAACAGTGTTTTTAAATCCGGTTCTGATCAGATAGATTCTCTTCAAGTAACAAAATCCAGTGCCTAGAAATGATTGATGATCTTCAGAAAACATTCATTCATGATTTCAGTAAACAGTAACGATACCGATATGTAATAATAATTGATTATCATTAGAACACATGATAACATCAAACTAGTAATTATTGCTACACATTGCAGATCAAGTAAATAAAATCAATAGCTTATTGATTGTAATTCAAACATTTCAGTAATCATTATTGCACATTACAATGTAACACTCATTGGGTGTAATTAAAAGAGCTTTGATTATTTCACCATAGTCAAGTTCACACATGTATTTGGAATTATTCCAACACCTGTTGATCCTTAAATCCTCTTATCTTCATAACCTTTATATATTTTCTTGAATATTTGAATATTTGAACATTTTTTGAGCTCATTACTTAAACCGTTCCAAAGTTTAGGGCCACACACCGACACACAGAAACCTTTCTTTGTGGTTAACCGGATAGAGTCTGCTCCCCCAAGGTAATGTGCACCCAGAGGGTTGTGATGCCACCGCTGTGGGGGCAGTGTTTGATTCTGCTGGCTGGGCACCTATTGGCATGGAACTGTGTCACTGACGGATGAACAAACCCAGCTAGCTGACAGACTGTTACTGTGGTGGTTGTAACCCAGAATTGAGTAAATAAGTGTGTTCATGTGTCTTGTATGGTTTTCAGCTATGTGAGGGTTGTGGGGACACTTAACCCTCTTAGGTGGGGGCAGTGTGGCGACCTGGGGGTTTCTTGGGTGTAAAACCATGAGTGAGGGGGCTGTAAGCAGAAGTCACGTCCATGCTGTTTGTGGGTGTGATTAAATAATAAGACTATCCTGTGCAGAGCTGTGCGGTGAATGGAGCATGGACAGCCCTCCAATGTAGCCAGTTAATTAGCAGCTCGGCTCTCATTTCCTACTACGGTGATGTACCAGCAGGGTCGTTAAAGTTTATATTAAAATATGGCCAAAATAATGATTAAATATACTTTTTAAACTCAGTTTTGTCTATTACAAATATAGCATTAAGACTTTAAAATTAGTACAAACATAATTACAGAAACATCAAGAAATTAAGAGACATAAAGGGATCATATCTAAAAATTCCTCCAAAAGCATTGAAGGATCATCTTACGTGACTTCTACAAACACTGGAGAAAGTTTAAACAAGAGCTGAACTTTTTTGCCAACTGCTGGTGAAAAGAGCACATTACAAGAGCAGAAACTACATCAAATTCTCATTGTGCTTTTTCTTTCATTTATTTAATCATCACTTTATTTATACATGAAATAAAAATGTACTCAGTTGTTATAAAGTCATCTGTCACATTCAGAATAGAAGCCTTGAAGTTGTTTTGTGAGGACCGGTGTTGAACCAAAAAGAGCGGTCCTTTGCCGTAACACTGCGTCAAACAGTACTAACGTATGGTTGCCTGCATTTGTACTGTAAAAAAAAGGATTAGGGTAAGAGGTAAGGAGAAGAAAATTGAAATTAGCAATGCAACGCAATTGAACCGCAACGAAACGCAACGCAATTCAAATCGCAATGGCAAATGCAACACAACGACAATTTGCGGTAAGAATTTCATTTGCACAGTGTTTTTGCAATTTTCATTTAAGTTGCCTTTGCGAATTTCAATTGCGTTGGGAATTTCATTTGCGTTAAGAACTTCATTAGCGTTGCCTTTGAGAATTTCAATTGCGTTGTCTTTGAAAATGTAATTTGCGTTGCAAATTTAAATTGTGTTAAGTTTGCGTTAAGAATTTCACTTGAGTTGGGAATTTTTTGTTTGCATTTGCGAATGTCATTTGCATTTGCATATTTTAATTGCGGATGGGAAGTTTATTTACGTTACCTTTGTGAATTTCAATTGCATTGTCTTTGCGTATTTCATTTGGGTTGCAAATTTCTTTTGCTCTTCGAATTTCATTTGCAGTAAAAATTTCATTTGCATTGTGTTTGCAATTATTTGCGTTGCCTTTGACAATTTCAATTGCGATGGCATATTTCAATTGCGGTTGTGAAGTTCATTTGTGTTGCTTTTGAGAATTTCAATTGCGTTGCCTTTGAAAATGTAATTTTCGTTGCAAATTTCAATTTAGTTAAGTTTGCATTGCGAATTTCATTTGTGTTGTCTTTGCGAATTACAATCGCTTTGCCTTTTCAAATATCATTTGCGTTGTGTTTCCTATTGCCTTTGTGAATTTCAATTGCATTGCCTTTCAGTTGCTTTGCAAATTTCTTTTGGGTGTGCAAATTTTGTTTGTGTTGCATTTGTGGATTTAAGTTGAGTTGCCTTTGCGAATTTCATTTGTTTACATTGTGTTGAGTTTGCAGTTGCTTTGTCATTGCGAATCTTACTTGTGTTGCTTTCGCGAATTTCAGTTGCGTTTGCGATTTTCATTTGCGTTGCCTTTGAGAATTTCAATTGCGTTGCCTTTGAAGATGTAATTTTCATTACAAATTTCAATTTAGTTAAGTTTGCATTGGGAATTTCATTTGCGTTTGCGAATTTTATTTGCGTTGCAAGTTTCCTTTACATTAGGAATTTCATTTGCGTTAAGAAATGCGTTATGTTTGCTTTGCCTTTGAAAATTTTTAATTGTGTTTGTATATTTCGATTTGTGGTTGCGAAGTTCATTTGCGTTGTCTTTGAAAATTTCAATTGCGTTGTCTTTGAAAATTTAATTTGCGTTGCAAATTTCAATTTAGCCCTTTTGCTATCTTGGATGACCCCACCCTTACACTGACGTGTTCTCCTTACCATGACAAAGGTGGATAAAGGTGGAAAGATTTCAGGGAATCCATGGACACCAGTGAAGATCACAAATCATTGAAGAAAAAAGGTTCAGGGCACTGTCAAGTGGGTCTAGATGACCCAACTCCCAATGTTAAAGTGCCAAGGGTTACTTAAGTCTGACTTGCGAATTTTAATGTAGCTAAAAATGCGTTACATTTGTGTTGTGAATTTTGTTTTCGTTTGCGAATTTCATATGCATTTCGAATTTCGTTTTAGTTGCGGTTGGGTTGTCCTTGGGAATTTTATTTGAATTGTCGCTGCGAATTCGTGTTTTTTGCGAATATCATTTGCGATGTTTTTGCGATTATCCTTTGCTTGTCCTTTGCGCATTTCAATTGTTTATATTGCGTTGGGTTTGCGTTTTTGAATTGCATTGCGTTTGCGTTTGTAAATTTGGCTTGCATTGCGGTTAGGAATTTCATTTGCTTTGTCGTTGCGAATCTTATTTGCATTGCATTTGCAAATTTCATTTGCATTCCTTTTGGGAATTTCAATTGTGTTTGCATATTTTAATTGCATTTAGTGAAGTTGTGTTACAAATTTCATTTGTATTGTGAATTTCTTTTTTGTTTGCAAATTTCCTTTGCGTTGTGAATTGTTTCATGTGTTTGCAAATGATGTTAATAAATTCCTCTGATGCCTAATGTGTTTAAATTCAACATCGAGTTAGTAGTAAGTCAGTAGTAGTAAATCTCTTCCATTTGTTCCATCGTTGCCATCATTTTTAAACACAAGTTTTTTGAGACTGCAATTATACTGCCACCTGCTCCCCAGGAGAAAGGAGACGGATAAACCAGCGATCCTCATCAGGTTTGTGAATCACAAACATAAGTTAGCTCTGATGAATCAAAGGAGGAATCTGACCAGAAGGAATGCTGAAATCTCCAAACATGCCATGCATAGCCACTACTGGAATCTTTTCAATTTGTGCTGGAATTCTTCAGTTGTTTTCAGTCGTCTCTTGAGATTTATAGAAATTTGTAAATACAGAGTTATAGGGTTAGGGGTTAAGACCTCAGTACATGGACATTGTAGGGAATCGAACCCCATCCCAGTAACTGGGAGTACCATTACCAATGTCTTAAGTTTTTGAGGTCATCCGACATTGAGTCACGGCATGGAAAGCCGGGCATGAGCGAGGCCTCCCTCTTGCTCGTGCTCCTCCACCAACATCTGTACGTCGGATGAAAGCACATACGGCAGCTGCTCCAGGATGCGACCCTTCTGATCAGCTCTTTGGTGCGTCGCTCTGGTCGTTTCCAGCTACGGCAAAGGCCCTTCAGTCGGCAACAGGCCCCTACCGGCCTCTCCCCGGATGGCACCCCAGCAGAGCGGAATCGCCAACAACAAGTCTCTGGAGACATCTCAAGCCTCACCCGGAGTGCTCCATTCATCCATTTGTAGACGTGGGCCCCCCCTTGTTTTAATAGATGCCTACAAACGTTGAACCGCTGAAAGGATGCTGTCCTCCTGCTCTTGCTGTCCACAAAATCTGCTGCTCATCATGGACACCGAATCGGACCCGGAAAAATCACTTTCCGGGCCCTTGGCCAGGTCTGATTCACTGGGGGAAGGGGCAACCGGATCCAACTTGGAGGATGGACTGCAGTGTTCTTCTCATCCCAGGCGGGTCCCTATGGGAAATAAAGCAAGCAGAGGACCCAAGGTTAGAACGTTCCTTTTTATTCCAGAACAAGATCACTTTCATTGCATTTTCGTGGCAAATTTCATTTTTGATGCATTATCATAGAACATTTTATTTTCATTGCATTTTCATTACATATCCAAGGCATTTTTTTATTATGAATTCTATTTTCAATGTATTTTCAGTGCAAATTTCATTTTCAATGCATTTTCGGGGTGAAAATCTTTTTCAATGCGTTTTAATTTAGAATATCATTTGAGTGGCGTTTGCATTGAAAAGCTTATTTGCATTGCTTTTGTGAATCTTATTTGCGTTGCGAATTTAATTTTCTTTGTGTTTGCTGGCAAATTTAATTTGCGTTGAAATGCTTGAATGTGGCTCTAATCTAATTCTGCTTTACTTCCCAGAATTCCTTGCTGGAAATCCGGCACTTGGTCAGGAAAATGAACTGGACCTCAATTACACAAAGAACAGAACAAAGACGTTACTGGTGTAGCACTACGTCCAGTCAGAATCCTGAAAGATGGCAGAGCAAGGGGGGTTTGGAAGTGCAACGCTTCCCAATGAGTCAATTTCTAAACTACTTCAGGAAGATCTTCAATCTGTAAGTTCTTTATTTCTTGTTTTGACCGCTGGGCTGATGTTTTCGTTTTTCTCTTTAGTTTACTAAATGTTTTTCTAAAAACATTCGGGGCAAAAAAGACAAATTTTAGAAGGTTCTTCTCTAAGTTTTTCCAAAATTCGTTATGGAATTATGACTTTTTTGCTGAAGCAGAGCTTAAATGTGGCTGTGTTCTAATCTACTCTATTCTATTCTATTCATCCAGTGCATCAAGCCTGGCCTGGGACACGGGAAGTGACTTTTTGGAGTCCGATTCGCCGTCCATGATGAGCAGCAGACTACATGGACAGCAAGAGCACAAAGGAAGCATCATTTCTGAGGTGAGTCGGAAATGGAAGCTTTTCCATTTCCAACTCACTCAAGTTAATCTCATCCGTGGTGCGGTTTATCCTCTGAGGAAGAGGGGGTGGAATCGGGTGCCACCCCCCAGTGCATCAGACCGGGCCAAGGGCCCGGGAAGTGACTTTTCGGCGTCCGATTTGGCGTTCATGATGAGCTGCACATTTCGTGGACGGCAAGAGCGGGAGGACAGCAACGTTCCAGCAGTTCAACATTTGGAAGAATCTATCCCCAACTTGCAGCCCCTTTCTGGTAAGCGGCGGACTGCCAGGACACGAAGATGGCCGCAGGCTAGATGGGCATACCGCCCAGTCCCACTACTGCCTACCCAGGCGTTGGAGGCCTGCACGGCGATGGACAAGGGGCGGGCCCACGTCTACAAACGGATGAATGGAGCACTCCGGGTGAGGCTTGAGATGTCGCCAGAGACTTGTTGTCGGCGGTTTTCGCTCTGTTGGGGTCCCATCCGGGGAGAGGCCGGCGGGGACGTGTAGCCGACTGAGGGGCCTTTGCCGTTGCTGGATCCGACCAGAGGGACGCACCGAAGAGCAGATCAGAAGGGTCGTCATCCTGGAGCAGCTGCCGTATGTGATTTTATCCAACGTACGGATGTCGGTGGAGGAGCACGAGCAAGAGGGAGGCCTCGCTGGTGCCCGGCTTTCCATGCCGTGACTCAATGTCGAATGAGGGGATTCTGCGGTGCTGTCTGGTGGGGATTGACGTGGTGACAGCGCCGTAATGGATTGCCGGTCCGGATTGCTTTACATCCTCAATTTCGCAGATCCCCCTCCTGCGAGATTGACGATGTGCTGGAATCCGGACCGGCAATCCGCCACCGCGCTGGCACTACGTCCTTCCCAACCAGAAAGCTCCACAGAGGCGCCTCGTCCAACGTTGATGCACTGCAGGGCAAGCCAGGAATCAGCAGGGCCCCCCTCTGGCTCGAGCTCCTTCACTAATGTCCCTACGTCGGATGAAAGCACATGCAGCAGCTGCTCCATGATGACGACCCTTCTGATCTGCTCTTCGGTGCGTCTCTCTGGTCGGATCCAGCAAAGGCAAAGGCCTTTCATTCGGTTATACGCTCCCACTGGCCTCACCACGGATGGCACCCCAACAGAGCGGAAGCGCCGACAACAAGTCTCTGGCGACATGTCAAGCCTCACCTGGAGGGCTCCATTCATCCGTTTGTAGACGTGGGCCCGCCTCTAGTCCCTTGCCGTGCAGGATTCCAATGCCTGGGTAGACAGCAGTGGGACCGGGCGGTATGCCCATCCAGCCTCCGGCTTTCTCCGCGTTTTGGAAGTCCGCAGCCAACCAGAAAGGGGCTGCATGTAGGCGATAGAAGCCTCCAAACGTTGCATCGCTGAAACGTTGCTGTCCTCCCGCTCTTGCCGTCCACGAAATCTGCTGCTCATCATGGAGGCCGAATAGGACCCGGAAAATCACTTCTCAGGCCCTTGGCCCGGTCTGATGCACTGGGGGGGGGGCACCCGGATCCAACTCAGAGGCTGGAATGCAAAACGGAGGGGCTGAGCTTGATGTAGTGTCCTTCTCATCCCCAGACCTCTGCTTCTCCACCTTTTTGTGGCTGGCCATCTGTAATCCCAAATCTGACACCAGGCGGGTCCTTCATGGAAATAAAGCAAGCAGAGGAGCCAAGGTGAGAACGTTCATTTTTTTATTCCAGAAAAAGAGCACTTTCATTGTATTTTCAATGCAAATTTCATTTTCAATGCATTTTCGGGGTGAAAATCTTTTTCAATGCGTTTTAATTTAGAATATCATTTGAGTGGCGTTTGCATTGAAAAGCTTATTTGCATTGCTTTTGTGAATCTTATTTGCGTTGCGAATTTAATTTTCTTTGTGTTTGGTGGTAAATTTAATTTGCGTTGAAATGCTTGAATGTGGCTCTAATCTAATTCTGCTTTACTTCCCAGAATTCCTTGCTGGAAATCCAGCACTTGGTCAGGAAAATAAACTGGACCTCAATTACACAAAGAACAGAACAAAGACGTTACTGGTGTAGCACTACGTCCAGTCAGAATCCTGAAAGATGGCAGAGCAAGGGGGGTTTGGAAGTGCAACGCTTCATAATGAGTCAATTTCTAAACTACTTCAGGAAGATCTTCAATCTGTAAGTTCTTTATTTCTTGTTTTGGCCGCTGGGCTGATGTTTTTGTTTTTCTCTTTAGTTTACTAAATGTTTTTCTAAAAACATTCGGGGCAAAAAAGACAAATTTTAGAAGGTTCTTCTCTAAGTTTTTCCAAAATTCGTTATGGAATTATGACTTTTTTGCTGAAGCAGAGCTTAAATGTGGCTGTGTTCTAATCTACTCTATTCTATTCTATTCATCCAGTGCATCAAGCCTGGCCTGGGACACGGGAAGTGACTTTTTGGAGTCCGATTCGCCGTCCATGATGAGCAGCAGACTACATGGACAGCAAGAGCACAAAGGAAGCATAATTTCTGAGGTGAGTCGGAAATGGAAGCTTTTCCATTTCCAACTCACTCAAGTTCATCTCATCCGTGGTGCGGTTTATCCTCTGAGGAAGAGGGGGTGGAATCGGGTGCCACCCCCCAGTGCATCAGACCGGGCCAAGGGCCCGGGAAGTGACTTTTCGGCGTCCGATTTGGCGTCCATGATGAGCTGCACATTTCGTGGACGGCAAGAGTGGGAGGACAGCAACGTTCCAGCAGTTCAACATTTGGAAGAATCTATCCCCAACTTGCAGCCCCTTTCTGGTAAGCGGCGGACTGCCAGGACACAGAGATGGCCGCAGGCTAGATGGGCATACCGCCCAGTCCCACTACTGCCTACCCAGGCGTTGGAGGCCTGCACGGCGATGGACAAGGGGCGGGCCCACGCCTACAAACGGATGAATGGAGTACTCCGGGTGAGGCTTGAGATGTCGCCAGAGACTTGTTGTCGGCGGTTTTCGCTCTGTTGGGGTCCCATCCGGGGAGAGGCCGGCGGGGACGTGTAGCCGACTGAGGGGCCTTTGCCGTTGCTGGATCCGACCAGAGTGACGCACCGAAGAACAGATCAGAAGGGTCGTCATCCTGGAGCAGCTGCCGTATGTGATTTTATCCAACGTACGGATGTCGGTGGAGGAGCACGAGCAAGAGGGAGGCCTCGCTGGTGCCCGGCTTTCCATGCCGTGACTCAATGTCGAATGAGGGGATTCTGCGGTGCTGTCTGGTGGGGATTGACGTGGTGACAGCGCCGTAATGGATTGCCGGTCCGGATTGCTTTACATCCTCAATTTCGCAGATCCCCCTCCTGCGAGATTGACGATGTGCTGGAATCCGGACCGGCAATCCGCCACCGCGCTGGCACTACGTCCTTCCCAACCAGAAAGCTCCACAGAGGCGCCTCGTCCAACGTTGATGCACTGCAGGGCAAGCCAGGAATCAGCAGGGCCCCCCTCTGGCTCGAGCTCCTTCACTAATGTCCCTACGTCGGATGAAAGCACATGCAGCAGCTGCTCCATGATGACGACCCTTCTGATCTGCTCTTCGGTGCATCTCTCTGGTCGGATCCAGCAAAGGCAAAGGCCTTTCATTCGGTTATACGCTCCCACTGGCCTCACCACGGATGGCACCCCAACAGAGCGGAAGCGCCGACAACAAGTCTCTGGCGACATGTCAAGCCTCACCTGGAGGGCTCCATTCATCCGTTTGTAGACGTGGGCCCGCCTCTAGTCCCTTGCCGTGCAGGATTCCAATGCCTGGGTAGACAGCAGTGGGACCGGGCGGTATGCCCATCCAGCCTCTTGCTTTCTCCGCGTTTTGGAAGTCCGCAGCCAACCAGAAAGGGGCTGCATGTAGGCGATAGAAGCCTCCAAACGTTGCATCGCTGAAACGTTGCTGTCCTCCCGCTCTTGCCGTCCACGAAATCTGCTGCTCATCATGGAGGCCGAATAGGACCCGGAAAATCACTTCTCAGGCCCTTCGCCCGGTCTGATGCACTGGGGGGGGGGGCACCCGGATCCAACTCAGAGGCTGGAATGCAAAACGGAGGGGCTGAGCTTGATGTAGTGTCCTTCTCATCCCCAGACCTCTGCTTCTCCACCTTTTTGTGGCTGGCCATCTGTAATCCCAAATCTGACACCAGGCGGGTCCTTCATGGAAATAAAGCAAGCAGAGGAGCCAAGGTGAGAACGTTCATTTTTTTATTCCAGAAAAAGAGCACTTTCATTGTATTTTCAATGCAAATTTCATTTTCAATGCATTTTCGGGGTGAAAATCTTTTTCAATGCGTTTTAATTTAGAATATCATTTGAGTGGCGTTTGCATTGAAAAGCTTATTTGCATTGCTTTTGTGAATCTTATTTGCGTTGCGAATTTAATTTGCTTTGTGTTTGCTGGCAAATTTAATTTGCGTTGAAATGCTTGAATGTGGCTCTAATCTAATTTTGCTTTACTTCCCAGAATTCCTTGCTGGAAATCCGGCACTTGTTCAGGAAAATGAACTGGACCTCAATTACACAAAGAACAGAACAAAGACGTTACTGGTGTAGCACTACGTCCAGTCAGAATCCTGAAAGATGGCAGAGCAAGGGGGGTTTGGAAGTGCAACGCTTCCTAATGAGTCAATTTCTAAACTACTTCAGGAAGATCTTCAATCTGTAAGTTCTTTATTTCTTGTTTTGGCCGCTGGGCTGATGTTTTTGTTTTTCTCTTTAGTTTACTAAATGTTTTTCTAAAAACATTCGGGGCAAAAAAGACAAATTTTAGAAGGTTCTTCTCTAAGTTTTTCCAAAATTCGTTATGGAATTATGACTTTTTTGCTGAAGCAGAGCTTAAATGTGGCTGTGTTCTAATCTACTCTATTCTATTCTATTCATCCAGTGCATCAAGCCTGGCCTGGGACACGGGAAGTGACTTTTTGGAGTCCGATTCGCCGTCCATGATGAGCAGCAGACTACATGGACAGCAAGAGCACAAAGGAAGCATCATTTCTGAGGTGAGTCGGAAATGGAAGCTTTTCCATTTCCAACTCACTCAAGTTAATCTCATCCGTGGTGCGGTTTATCCTCTGAGGAAGAGGGGGTGGAATCGGGTGCCACCCCCCAGTGCATCAGACCGGGCCAAGGGCCCGGGAAGTGACTTTTCGGCGTCCGATTTGGCATCCATGATGAGCTGCACATTTCGTGGACGGCAAGAGTGGGAGGACAGCAACGTTCCAGCAGTTCAACATTTGGAAGAATCTATCCCCAACTTGCAGCCCCTTTCTGGTAAGCGGCGGACTGCCAGGACACGGAGATGGCCGCAGGCTAGATGGGCATACCGCCCAGTCCCACTACTGCCTACCCAGGCGTTGGAGGCCTGCACGGCGATGGACAAGGGGCGGGCCCACGTCTACAAACGGATGAATGGAGCACTCCGGGTGAGGCTTGAGATGTCGCCAGAGACTTGTTGTCGGCGGTTTTCGCTCTGTTGGGGTCCCATCCGGGGAGAGGCCGGCGGGGACGTGTAGCCGACTGAGGGGCCTTTGCCGTTGCTGGATCCGACCAGAGTGACGCACCGAAGAGCAGATCAGAAGGGTCGTCATCCTGGAGCAGCTGCCGTATGTGATTTTATCCAACGTACGGATGTCGGTGGAGGAGCACGAGCAAGAGGGAGGCCTCGCTGGTGCCCGGCTTTCCATGCCGTGACTCAATGTCGAATGAGGGGATTCTGCGGTGCTGTCTGGTGGGGATTGACGTGGTGACAGCGCCGTAATGGATTGCCGGTCCGGATTGCTTTACATCCTCAATTTCGCAGATCCCCCTCCTGCGAGATTGACGATGTGCTGGAATCCGGACCGGCAATCCGCCACCGCGCTGGCACTACGTCCTTCCCAACCAGAAAGCTCCACAGAGGCGCCTCGTCCAACGTTGATGCACTGCAGGGCAAGCCAGGAATCAGCAGGGCCCCCCTCTGGCTCGAGCTCCTTCACTAATGTCCCTACGTCGGATGAAAGCACATGCAGCAGCTGCTCCATGATGACGACCCTTCTGATCTGCTCTTCGGTGCGTCTCTCTGGTCGGATCCAGCAAAGGCAAAGGCCTTTCATTCGGTTATACGCTCCCACTGGCCTCACCACGGATGGCACCCCAACAGAGCGGAAGCGCCGACAACAAGTCTCTGGCGACATGTCAAGCCTCACCTGGAGGGCTCCATTCATCCGTTTGTAGACATGGGCCCGCCTCTAGTCCCTTGCCGTGCAGGATTCCAATGCCTGGGTAGACAGCAGTGGGACCGGGCGGTATGCCCATCCAGCCTCCGGCTTTCTCCGCGTTTTGGAAGTCCGCAGCCAACCAGAAAGGGGCTGCATGTAGGCGATAGAAGCCTCCAAACGTTGCATCGCTGAAACGTTGCTGTCCTCCCGCTCTTGCCGTCCACGAAATCTGCTGCTCATCATGGAGGCCGAATAGGACCCGGAAAATCACTTCTCAGGCCCTTGGCCCGGTCTGATGCACTGGGGGGGGGGGCACCCGGATCCAACTCAGAGGCTGGAATGCAAAACGGAGGGGCTGAGCTTGATGTAGTGTCCTTCTCATCCCCAGACCTCTGCTTCTCCACCTTTTTGTGGCTGGCCATCTGTAATCCCAAATCTGACACCAGGCGGGTCCTTCATGGAAATAAAGCAAGCAGAGGAGCCAAGGTGAGAACGTTCATTTTTTTATTCCAGAAAAAGAGCACTTTCATTGTATTTTCAATGCAAATTTCATTTTCAATGCATTTTCGGGGTGAAAATCTTTTTCAATGCGTTTTAATTTAGAATATCATTTGAGTGGCGTTTGCATTGAAAAGCTTATTTGCATTGCTTTTGTGAATCTTATTTGCGTTGCGAATTTAATTTGCTTTGTGTTTGCTGGCAAATTTAATTTGCGTTGAAATGCTTGAATGTGGCTCTAATCTAATTTTGCTTTACTTCCCAGAATTCCTTGCTGGAAATCCGGCACTTGGTCAGGAAAATGAACTGGACCTCAATTACACAAAGAACAGAACAAAGACGTTACTGGTGTAGCACTACGTCCAGTCAGAATCCTGAAAGATGGCAGAGCAAGGGGGGTTTGGAAGTGCAACGCTTCCTAATGAGTCAATTTCTAAACTACTTCAGGAAGATCTTCAATCTGTAAGTTCTTTATTTCTTGTTTTGGCCGCTGGGCTGATGTTTTTGTTTTTCTCTTTAGTTTACTAAATGTTTTTCTAAAAACATTCGGGGCAAAAAAGACAAATTTTAGAAGGTTCTTCTCTAAGTTTTTCCAAAATTCGTTATGGAATTATGACTTTTTTGCTGAAGCAGAGCTTAAATGTGGCTGTGTTCTAATCTACTCTATTCTATTCTATTCATCCAGTGCATCAAGCCTGGCCTGGGACACGGGAAGTGACTTTTTGGAGTCCGATTCGCCGTCCATGATGAGCAGCAGACTACATGGACAGCAAGAGCACAAAGGAAGCATCATTTCTGAGGTGAGTCGGAAATGGAAGCTTTTCCATTTCCAACTCACTCAAGTTAATCTCATCCGTGGTGCGGTTTATCCTCTGAGGAAGAGGGGGTGGAATCGGGTGCCACCCCCCAGTGCATCAGACCGGGCCAAGGGCCCGGGAAGTGACTTTTCGGCGTCCGATTTGGCGTCCATGATGAGCTGCACATTTCGTGGACGGCAAGAGTGGGAGGACAGCAACGTTCCAGCAGTTCAACATTTGGAAGAATCTATCCCCAACTTGCAGCCCCTTTCTGGTAAGCGGCGGACTGCCAGGACACGAAGATGGCCGCAGGCTAGATGGGCATACCGCCCAGTCCCACTACTGCCTACCCAGGCGTTGGAGGCCTGCACGGCGATGGACAAGGGGCGGGCCCACGCCTACAAACGGATGAATGGAGCACTCCGGGTGAGGCTTGAGATGTCGCCAGAGACTTGTTGTCGGCGGTTTTCGCTCTGTTGGGGTCCCATCCGGGGAGAGGCCGGCGGGGACGTGTAGCCGACTGAGGGGCCTTTGACGTTGCTGGATCCGACCAGAGTGACGCACCGAAGAGCAGATCAGAAGGGTCGTCATCCTGGAGCAGCTGCCGTATGTGATTTTATCCAACGTACGGATGTCGGTGGAGGAGCACGAGCAAGAGGGAGGCCTCGCTGGTGCCCGGCTTTCCATGCCGTGACTCAATGTCGAATGAGGGGATTCTGCGGTGCTGTCTGGTGGGGATTGACGTGGTGACAGCGCCGTAATGGATTGCCGGTCCGGATTGCTTTACATCCTCAATTTCGCAGATCCCCCTCCTGCGAGATTGACGATGTGCTGGAATCCGGACCGGCAATCCGCCACCGCGCTGGCACTACGTCCTTCCCAACCAGAAAGCTCCACAGAGGCGCCTCGTCCAACGTTGATGCACTGCAGGGCAAGCCAGGAATCAGCAGGGCCCCCCTCTGGCTCGAGCTCCTTCACTAATGTCCCTACGTCGGATGAAAGCACATGCAGCAGCTGCTCCATGATGACGACCCTTCTGATCTGCTCTTCGGTGCGTCTCTCTGGTCGGATCCAGCAAAGGCAAAGGCCTTTCATTCGGTTATACGCTCCCACTGGCCTCACCACGGATGGCACCCCAACAGAGCGGAAGCGCCGACAACAAGTCTCTGGCGACATGTCAAGCCTCACCTGGAGGGCTCCATTCATCCGTTTGTAGACGTGGGCCCGCCTCTAGTCCCTTGCCGTGCAGGATTCCAATGCCTGGGTAGACAGCAGTGGGACCGGGCGGTATGCCCATCCAGCCTCCGGCTTTCTCCGCGTTTTGGAAGTCCGCAGCCAACCAGAAAGGGGCTGCATGTAGGCGATAGAAGCCTCCAAACGTTGCATCGCTGAAACGTTGCTGTCCTCCCGCTCTTGCCGTCCACGAAATCTGCTGCTCATCATGGAGGTCGAATAGGACCCGGAAAATCACTTCTCAGGCCCTTGGCCCGGTCTGATGCACTGGGGGGGGGGCACCCGGATCCAACTCAGAGGCTGGAATGCAAAACGGAGGGGCTGAGCTTGATGTAGTGTCCTTCTCATCCCCAGACCTCTGCTTCTCCACCTTTTTGTGGCTGGCCATCTGTAATCCCAAATCTGACACCAGGCGGGTCCTTCATGGAAATAAAGCAAGCAGAGGAGCCAAGGTGAGAACGTTCATTTTTTTATTCCAGAAAAAGAGCACTTTCATTGTATTTTCAATGCAAATTTCATTTTCAATGCATTTTCGGGGTGAAAATCTTTTTCAATGCGTTTTAATTTAGAATATCATTTGAGTGGCGTTTGCATTGAAAAGCTTATTTGCATTGCTTTTGTGAATCTTATTTGCGTTGCGAATTTAATTTGCTTTGTGTTTGCTGGCAAATTTAATTTGCGTTGAAATGCTTGAATGTGGCTCTAATCTAATTTTGCTTTACTTCCCAGAATTCCTTGCTGGAAATCCGGCACTTGGTCAGGAAAATGAACTGGACCTCAATTACACAAAGAACAGAACAAAGACGTTACTGGTGTAGCACTACGTCCAGTCAGAATCCTGAAAGATGGCAGAGCAAGGGGGGTTTGGAAGTGCAACGCTTCCTAATGAGTCAATTTCTAAACTACTTCAGGAAGATCTTCAATCTGTAAGTTCTTTATTTCTTGTTTTGGCCGCTGGGCTGATGTTTTCGTTTTTCTCTTTAGTTTACTAAATGTTTTTCTAAAAACATTCGGGGCAAAAAAGACAAATTTTAGAAGGTTCTTCTCTAAGTTTTTCCAAAATTCGTTATGGAATTATGACTTTTTTGCTGAAGCAGAGCTTAAATGTGGCTGTGTTCTAATCTACTCTATTCTATTCTATTCATCCAGTGCATCAAGCCTGGCCTGGGACACGGGAAGTGACTTTTTGGAGTCCGATTCGCCGTCCATGATGAGCAGCAGACTACATGGACAGCAAGAGCACAAAGGAAGCATCATTTCTGAGGTGAGTCGGAAATGGAAGCTTTTCCATTTCCAACTCACTCAAGTTAATCTCATCCGTGGTGCGGTTTATCCTCTGAGGAAGAGGGGGTGGAATCGGGTGCCACCCCCCAGTGCATCAGACCGGGCCAAGGGCCCGGGAAGTGACTTTTCGGCGTCCGATTTGGCGTCCATGATGAGCTGCACATTTCGTGGACGGCAAGAGTGGGAGGACAGCAACGTTCCAGCAGTTCAACATTTGGAAGAATCTATCCCCAACTTGCAGCCCCTTTCTGGTAAGCGGCGGACTGCCAGGACACGGAGATGGCCGCAGGCTAGATGGGCATACCGCCCAGTCCCACTACTGCCTACCCAGGCGTTGGAGGCCTGCACGGCGATGGACAAGGGGCGGGCCCACGTCTACAAACGGATGAATGGAGCACTCCGGGTGAGGCTTGAGATGTCGCCAGAGACTTGTTGTCGGCGGTTTTCGCTCTGTTGGGGTCCCATCCGGGGAGAGGCCGGCGGGGACGTGTAGCCGACTGAGGGGCCTTTGCCGTTGCTGGATCCGACCAGAGTGACGCACCGAAGAGCAGATCAGAAGGGTCGTCATCCTGGAGCAGCTGCCGTATGTGATTTTATCCAACGTACGGATGTCGGTGGAGGAGCACGAGCAAGAGGGAGGCCTCGCTGGTGCCCGGCTTTCCATGCCGTGACTCAATGTCGAATGAGGGGATTCTGCGGTGCTGTCTGGTGGGGATTGACGTGGTGACAGCGCCGTAATGGATTGCCGGTCCGGATTGCTTTACATCCTCAATTTCGCAGATCCCCCTCCTGCGAGATTGACGATGTGCTGGAATCCGGACCGGCAATCCGCCACCGCGCTGGCACTACGTCCTTCCCAACCAGAAAGCTCCACAGAGGCGCCTCGTCCAACGTTGATGCACTGCAGGGCAAGCCAGGAATCAGCAGGGCCCCCCTCTGGCTCGAGCTCCTTCACTAATGTCCCTACGTCGGATGAAAGCACATGCAGCAGCTGCTCCATGATGACGACCCTTCTGATCTGCTCTTCGGTGCGTCTCTCTGGTCGGATCCAGCAAAGGCAAAGGCCTTTCATTCGGTTATACGCTCCCACTGGCCTCACCACGGATGGCACCCCAACAGAGCGGAAGCGCCGACAACAAGTCTCTGGCGACATGTCAAGCCTCACCTGGAGGGCTCCATTCATCCGTTTGTAGACGTGGGCCCGCCTCTAGTCCCTTGCCGTGCAGGATTCCAATGCCTGGGTAGACAGCAGTGGGACCGGGCGGTATGCCCATCCAGCCTCCGGCCTTCTCCGCGTTTTGGAAGTCCGCAGCCAACCAGAAAGGGGCTGCATGTAGGCGATAGAAGCCTCCAAACGTTGCATCGCTGAAACGTTGCTGTCCTCCCGCTCTTGCCGTCCACGAAATCTGCTGCTCATCATGGAGGCCGAATAGGACCCGGAAAATCACTTCTCAGGCCCTTGGCCCGGTCTGATGCACTGGGGGGGGGGGGGCACCCGGATCCAACTCAGAGGCTGGAATGCAAAACGGAGGGGCTGAGCTTGATGTAGTGTCCTTCTCATCCCCAGACCTCTGCTTCTCCACCTTTTTGTGGCTGGCCATCTGTAATCCCAAATCTGACACCAGGCGGGTCCTTCATGGAAATAAAGCAAGCAGAGGAGCCAAGGTGAGAACGTTCATTTTTTTATTCCAGAAAAAGAGCACTTTCATTGTATTTTCAATGCAAATTTCATTTTCAATGCATTTTCGGGGTGAAAATCTTTTTCAATGCGTTTTAATTTAGAATATCATTTGAGTGGCGTTTGCATTGAAAAGCTTATTTGCATTGCTTTTGTGAATCTTATTTGCGTTGCGAATTTAATTTGCTTTGTGTTTGCTGGCAAATTTAATTTGCGTTGAAATGCTTGAATGTGGCTCTAATCTAATTCTGCTTTACTTCCCAGAATTCCTTGCTGGAAATCCGGCACTTGGTCAGGAAAATGAACTGGACCTCAATTACACAAAGAACAGAACAAAGACGTTACTGGTGTAGCACTACGTCCAGTCAGAATCCTGAAAGATGGCAGAGCAAGGGGGGTTTGGAAGTGCAACGCTTCCCAATGAGTCAATTTCTAAACTACTTCAGGAAGATCTTCAATCTGTAAGTTCTTTATTTCTTGTTTTGGCCGCTGGGCTGATGTTTTTGTTTTTCTCTTTAGTTTACTAAATGTTTTTCTAAAAACATTCGGGGCAAAAAAGACAAATTTTAGAAGGTTCTTCTCTAAGTTTTTCCAAAATTCGTTATGGAATTATGACTTTTTTGCTGAAGCAGAGCTTAAATGTGGCTGTGTTCTAATCTACTCTATTCTATTCTATTCATCCAGTGTATCAAGCCTGGCCTGGGACACGGGAAGTGACTTTTTGGAGTCCGATTCGCCGTCCATGATGAGCAGCAGACTACATGGACAGCAAGAGCACAAAGGAAGCATCATTTCTGAGGTGAGTCGGAAATGGAAGCTTTTCCATTTCCAACTCACTCAAGTTAATCTCATCCGTGGTGCGGTTTATCCTCTGAGGAAGAGGGGGTGGAATCGGGTGCCACCCCCCAGTGCATCAGACCGGGCCAAGGGCCCGGGAAGTGACTTTTCGGCGTCCGATTTGGCGTCCATGATGAGCTGCACATTTCGTGGACGGCAAGAGCGGGAGGACAGCAACGTTCCAGCAGTTCAACATTTGGAAGAATCTATCCCCAACTTGCAGCCCCTTTCTGGTAAGCGGCGGACTGCCAGGACACGGAGATGGCCGCAGGCTAGATGGGCATACCGCCCAGTCCCACTACTGCCTACCCAGGCGTTGGAGGCCTGCACGGCGATGGACAAGGGGCGGGCCCACGTCTACAAACGGATGAATGGAGCACTCCGGGTGAGGCTTGAGATGTCGCCAGAGACTTGTTGTCGGCGGTTTTCGCTCTGTTGGGGTCCCATCCGGGGAGAGGCCGGCGGGGACGTGTAGCCGACTGAGGGGCCTTTGCCGTTGCTGGATCCGACCAGAGTGACGCACCGAAGAGCAGATCAGAAGGGTCGTCATCCTGGAGCAGCTGCCGTATGTGATTTTATCCAACGTACGGATGTCGGTGGAGGAGCACGAGCAAGAGGGAGGCCTCGCTGGTGCCCGGCTTTCCATGCCGTGACTCAATGTCGAATGAGGGGATTCTGCGGTGCTGTCTGGTGGGGATTGACGTGGTGACAGCGCCGTAATGGATTGCCGGTCCGGATTGCTTTACATCCTCAATTTCGCAGATCCCCCTCCTGCGAGATTGACGATGTGCTGGAATCCGGACCGGCAATCCGCCACCGCGCTGGCACTACGTCCTTCCCAACCAGAAAGCTCCACAGAGGCGCCTCGTCCAACGTTGATGCACTGCAGGGCAAGCCAGGAATCAGCAGGGCCCCCCTCTGGCTCGAGCTCCTTCACTAATGTCCCTACGTCGGATGAAAGCACATGCAGCAGCTGCTCCATGATGACGACCCTTCTGATCTGCTCTTCGGTGCGTCTCTCTGGTCGGATCCAGCAAAGGCAAAGGCCTTTCATTCGGTTATACGCTCCCACTGGCCTCACCACGGATGGCACCCCAACAGAGCGGAAGCGCCGACAACAAGTCTCTGCCGACATGTCAAGCCTCACCTGGAGGGCTCCATTCATCCGTTTGTAGACGTGGGCCCGCCTCTAGTCCCTTGCCGTGCAGGATTCCAATGCCTGGGTAGACAGCAGTGGGACCGGGCGGTATGCCCATCCAGCCTCCGGCCTTCTCCGCGTTTTGGAAGTCCGCAGCCAACCAGAAAGGGGCTGCATGTAGGCGATAGAAGCCTCCAAACGTTGCATCGCTGAAACGTTGCTGTCCTCCCGCTCTTGCCGTCCACGAAATCTGCTGCTCATCATGGAGGCCGAATAGGACCCGGAAAATCACTTCTCAGGCCCTTGGCCCGGTCTGATGCACTGGGGGGGGGGCACCCGGATCCAACTCAGAGGCTGGAATGCAAAACGGAGGGGCTGAGCTTGATGTAGTGTCCTTCTCATCCCCAGACGTCTGCTTCTCCACCTTTTTGTGGCTGGCCATCTGTAATCCCAAATCTGACACCAGGCGGGTCCTTCATGGAAATAAAGCAAGCAGAGGAGCCAAGGTGAGAACGTTCATTTTTTTATTCCAGAAAAAGAGCACTTTCATTGTATTTTCAATGCAAATTTCATTTTCAATGCATTTTCGGGGTGAAAATCTTTTTCAATGCGTTTTAATTTAGAATATCATTTGAGTGGCGTTTGCATTGAAAAGCTTATTTGCATTGCTTTTGTGAATCTTATTTGCGTTGCAAATTTAATTTATTTTGTGTTTGCTGGCAAATTTAATTTGCGTTGAAATGCTTGAATGTGGCTCTAATCTAATTCTGCTTTACTTCCCAGAATTCCTTGCTGGAAATCCGGCACTTGGTCAGGAAAATGAACTGGACCTCAATTACACAAAGAACAGAACAAAGACGTTACTGGTGTAGCACTACGTCCAGTCAGAATCCTGAAAGATGGCAGAGCAAGGGGGGTTTGGAAGTGCAACGCTTCCCAATGAGTCAATTTCTAAACTACTTCAGGAAGATCTTCAATCTGTAAGTTCTTTATTTCTTGTTTTGGCCGCTGGGCTGATGTTTTCGTTTTTCTCTTTAGTTTACTAAATGTTTTTCTAAAAACATTCGGGGCAAAAAAGACAAATTTTAGAAGGTTCTTCTCTAAGTTTTTCCAAAAGTCGTTATGGAATTATGACTTTTTTGCTGAAGCAGAGCTTAAATGTGGCTGTGTTCTAATCTACTCTATTCTATTCATCCAGTGCATCAAGCCTGGCCTGGGACACGGGAAGTGACTTTTTGGCGTCCGATTCGCCGTCCATGATGAGCAGCAGACTACATGGACAGCAAGAGCACAAAGGAAGCATCATTTCTGAGGTGAGTCGGAAATGGAAGCTTTTCCATTTCCAACTCACTCAAGTTCATCTCATCCGTGGTGCGGTTTATCCTCTGAGGAAGAGGGGGTGGAATCGGGTGCCACCCCCCAGTGCATCAGACCGGGCCAAGGGCCCGGGAAGTGACTTTTCGGCGTCCGATTTGGCGTCCATGATGAGCTGCACATTTCGTGGACGGCAAGAGCGGGAGGACAGCAACGTTCCAGCAGTTCAACATTTGGAAGAATCTATCCCCAACTTGCAGCCCCTTTCTGGTAAGCGGCGGACTGCCAGGACACGGAGATGGCCGCAGGCTAGATGGGCATACCGCCCAGTCCCACTACTGCCTACCCAGGCGTTGGAGGCCTGCACGGCGATGGACAAGGGGCGGGCCCACGTCTACAAACGGATGAATGGAGCACTCCGGGTGAGGCTTGAGATGTCGCCAGAGACTTGTTGTCGGCGGTTTTCGCTCTGTTGGGGTCCCATCCGGGGAGAGGCCGGCGGGGACGTGTAGCCGACTGAGGGGCCTTTGCCGTTGCTGGATCCGACCAGAGTGACGCACCGAAGAGCAGATCAGAAGGGTCGTCATCCTGGAGCAGCTGCCGTATGTGATTTTATCCAACGTACGGATGTCGGTGGAGGAGCACGAGCAAGAGGGAGGCCTCGCTGGTGCCCGGCTTTCCATGCCGTGACTCAATGTCGAATGAGGGGATTCTGCGGTGCTGTCTGGTGGGGATTGACGTGGTGACAGCGCCGTAATGGATTGCCGGTCCGGATTGCTTTACATCCTCAATTTCGCAGATCCCCCTCCTGCGAGATTGACGATGTGCTGGAATCCGGACCGGCAATCCGCCACCGCGCTGGCACTACGTCCTTCCCAACCAGAAAGCTCCACAGAGGCGCCTCGTCCAACGTTGATGCACTGCAGGGCAAGCCAGGAATCAGCAGGGCCCCCCTCTGGCTCGAGCTCCTTCACTAATGTCCCTACGTCGGATGAAAGCACATGCAGCAGCTGCTCCATGATGACGACCCTTCTGATCTGCTCTTCGGTGCGTCTCTCTGGTCGGATCCAGCAAAGGCAAAGGCCTTTCATTCGATTATACGCTCCCACTGGCCTCACCACGGATGGCACCCCAACAGAGCGGAAGCGCCGACAACAAGTCTCTGGCGACATGTCAAGCCTCACCTGGAGGGCTCCATTCATCCGTTTGTAGACGTGGGCCCGCCTCTAGTCCCTTGCCGTGCAGGATTCCAATGCCTGGGTAGACAGCAGTGGGACCGGGCGGTATGCCCATCCAGCCTCCGGCCTTCTCCGCGTTTTGGAAGTCCGCAGCCAACCAGAAAGGGGCTGCATGTAGGCGATAGAAGCCTCCAAACGTTGCATCGCTGAAACGTTGCTGTCCTCCCGCTCTTGCCGTCCACGAAATCTGCTGCTCATCATGGAGGCCGAATAGGACCCGGAAAATCACTTCTCAGGCCCTGGCCTGGTCTGATGCACTGGGGGGGGGGCACCCGGATCTAACTCAGAGGCTGGAATGCAAAACGGAGGGGCTGAGCTTGATGTAGTGTCTTTCTCATCCCCACACCTCTGCTTCTCCACCTTTTTGTGGCTGGCCATCTGTAATCCCAAATCTGACACCAGGCGGGTCCTTCATGGAAATAAAGCAAGCAGAGGAGCCAAGGTGAGAACGTTCATTTTTTTATTCCAGAGAAAGAGCACTTTCATTGTATTGTCAATGCAAATTTCATTTTCAATGCATTTTCGGTGTGAAAATCTTTTTCAATGCGTTTTAATTTAGAATATCATTTGAGTGGCGTTTGCATTGAAAAGCTTATTTGCATTGCTTTTGTGAATCTTATTTGCGTTGCGAATTTAATTTGCTTTGTGTTTGCTGGCAAATTTAATTTGCGTTGAAATGCTTGAATGTGGCTCTAATCTAATTCTGCTTTACTTCCCAGAATTCCTTGCTGGAAATCCGGCACTTGGTCAGGAAAATGAACTGGACCTCAATTACACAAAGAACAGAACAAAGACGTTACTGGTGTAGCACTACGTCCAGTCAGAATCCTGAAAGATGGCAGAGCAAGGGGGGTTTGGAAGTGCAACGCTTCCCAATGAGTCAATTTCTAAACTACTTCAGGAAGATCTTCAACCTGTAAGTTCTTTATTTCTTGTTTTGGCCGCTGGGCTGATGTTTTCGTTTTTCTCTTTAGTTTACTAAATGTTTTTCTAAAAACATTCGGGGCAAAAAAGACAAATTTTAGAAGGTTCTTCTCTAAGTTTTTCCAAAATTCGTTATGGAATTATGACTTTTTTGCTGAAGCAGAGCTTAAATGTGGCTGTGTTCTAATCTACTCTATTCTATTCATCCAGTGCATCAAGCCTGGCCTGGGACACGGGAAGTGACTTTTTGGCGTCCGATTCGCCGTCCATGATGAGCAGCAGACTACATGGACAGCAAGAGCACAAAGGAAGCATCATTTCTGAGGTGAGTCGGAAATGGAAGCTTTTCCATTTCCAACTCACTCAAGTTCATCTCATCCGTGGTGCGGTTTATCCTCTGAGGAAGAGGGGGTGGAATCGGGTGCCACCCCCCAGTGCATCAGACCGGGCCAAGGGCCCGGGAAGTGACTTTTCGGCGTCCGATTTGGCGTCCATGATGAGCAGCACATTTCGTGGACGGCAAGAGCGGGAGGACAGCAACGTTCCAGCAGTTCAACATTTGGAAGAATCTATCCCCAACTTGCAGCCCCTTTCTGGTAAGCGGCGGACTGCCAGGACACGGAGATGGCCGCAGGCTAAATGGGCATACCGCCCAGTCCCACTTCTGCCTACCCAGGCGTTGGAGGCCTGCACGGCGATGGACAAGGGGCGGGCCCACGTCTACAAACGGATGAATGGAGCACTCCGAATGAGGATTGAGATGTCGCCAGAGACTTGTTGTCGGCGGTTTTCGCTCTGTTGGGGTCCCATCCGGGGAGAGGCCGGCGGGGACGTGTAGCCGACTGAGGGGCCTTTGCCGTTGCTGGATCCGACCAGAGTGACGCACCGAAGAGCAGATCAGAAGGGTCGTCATCCTGGAGCAGCTGCCGTATGTGATTTTATCCAACGTACGGATGTCTGTGGAGGAGCACGAGCAAGAGGGAGGCCTCGCTGGTGCCCGGCTTTCCATGCCGTGACTCAATGTCGAATGAGGGGATTCTGCGGTGCTGTCTGGTGGGGATTGACGTGGTGACAGCGCCGTAATGGATTGCCGGTCCGGATTGCTTTACATCCTCAATCTCGCAGATCCCCCTCCTGCGAGATTGACGATGTGCTGGAATCCGGACCGGCAATCCGCCACCGCGCTGGCACTACGTCCTTCCCAACCAGAAAGCTCCACAGAGGCGCCTCGTCCAACGTTGATGCACTGCAGGGCAAGCCAGGAATCAGCAGGGCCCCCCTCTGGCTCCAGCTCCTTCACTAATGTCCCTACGTCGGATGAAAGCACATGCAGCAGCTGCTCCATGATGACGACCCTTCTGATCTGCTCTTCGGTGCGTCTCTCTGGTCGGATGCAGCAAAGGCAAAGGCCTTTCATTCGGTTATACGCTCCCACTGGCCTCACCACGGATGGCACCCCAACAGAGCGGAAGCGCCGACAACAAGTCTCTGGCGACATGTCAAGCCTCACCTGGAGGGCTCCATTCATCAGTTTGTAGACGTGGGCCCGCCTCTAGTCCCTTGCCGTGCAGGATTCCAATGCCTGGGTAGACAGCAGTGGGACCGGGCGGTATGCCCATCCAGCCTCCGGCCTTCTCCGCGTTTTGGAAGTCCGCAGCCAACCAGAAAGGGGCTGCATGTAGGCGATAGAAGCCTCCAAACGTTGCATCGCTGAAACGTTGCTGTCCTCCCGCTCTTGCCGTCCACGAAATCTGCTGCTCATCATGGAAGCCGAATAGGACCCGGAAAATCACTTCTCAGGCCCTGGCCCGGTCTGATGCACTGGGGGGGGGGGCACCCGGATCTAACTCAGAGGCTGGAATGCAAAACGGAGGGGCTGAGCTTGATGTAGTGTCTTTCTCATCCCCACACCTCTGCTTATCCACCTTTTTGTGGCTGGCCATCTGTAATCCCAAATCTGACACCAGGCGGGTCCTTCATGGAAATAAAGCAAGCAGAGGAGCCAAGGTGAGAACGTTCATTTTTTTATTCCAGAAAAAGAGCACTTTCATTGTATTGTCAATGCAAATTTCATTTTCAATGCATTTTCGGTGTGAAAATCTTTTTCAATGCGTTTTAATTTAGAATATCATTTGAGTGGCGTTTGCATTGAAAAGTTTATTTGCATTGCTTTTGTGAATCTTATTTGCGTTGCGAATTTAATTTGCTTTGTGTTTGCTGGCAAATTTAATTTGCGTTGAAATGCTTGAATGTGGCTCTAATCTAATTCTGCTTTACTTCCCAGAATTCCTTGCTGGAAATCCGGCACTTGTTCAGGAAAATGAACTGGACCTCAATTACACAAAGAACAGAACAAAGACGTTACTGGTGTAGCACTACGTCCAGTCAGAATCCTGAAAGATGGCAGAGCAAGGGGGGTTTGGAAGTGCAACGCTTCCCAATGAGTCAATTTCTAAACTACTTCAGGAAGATCTTCAACCTGTAAGTTCTTTATATTTTGTTTTGGCCGCTGGGCTGATGTTTTCGTTTTTCTCTTTAGTTTACTAAATGTTTTTCTAAAAACATTCAGGGCAAAAAAGACAAATTTTAGAAGGTTCTTCTCTAAGTTTTTCCAAAATTCGTTATGGAATTATGACTTTTTTGCTGAAGCAGAGCTTAAATGTGGCTGTGTTCTAATCTACTCTATTCTATTCATCCAGTGCATCAAGCCTGGCCTGGGACACGGGAAGTGACTTTTTGGCGTCCGATTCGCCGTCCATGATGAGCAGCAGACTACATGGACAGCAAGAGCACAAAGGAAGCATCATTTCTGAGGTGAGTCGGAAATGGAAGCTTTTCCATTTCCAACTCACTCAAGTTCATCTCATCCGTGGTGCGGTTTATCCTCTGAGGAAGAGGGGGTGGAATCGGGTGCCACCCCCCAGTGCATCAGACCGGGCCAAGGGCCCGGGAAGTGACTTTTCGGCGTCCGATTTGGCGTCCATGATGAGCAGCACATTTCGTGGACGGCAAGAGCGGGAGGACAGCAACGTTCCAGCAGTTCAACATTTGGAAGAATCTATCCCCAACTTGCAGCCCCTTTCTGGTAAGCGGCGGACTGCCAGGACACGGAGATGGCCGCAGGCTAAATGGGCATACCGCCCAGTCCCACTACTGCCTACCCAGGCGTTGGAGGCCTGCACGGCGATGGACAAGGGGCGGGCCCACGTCTACAAACAGATGAATGGAGCACTCCGAATGAGGCTTGAGATGTCGCCAGAGACTTGTTGTCGGCGGTTTTCGCTCTGTTGGGGTCCCATCCGGGGAGAGGCCGGCGGGGACGTGTAGCCGACTGAGGGGCCTTTGCCGTTGCTGGATCCGACCAGAGTGACGCACCGAAGAGCAGATCAGAAGGGTCGTCATCCTGGAGCAGCTGCCGTATGTGATTTTATCCAACGTACGGATGTCTGTGGAGGAGCACGAGCAAGAGGGAGGCCTCGCTGGTGCCCGGCTTTCCATGCCGTGACTCAATGTCGAATGAGGGGATTCTGCGGTGCTGTCTGGTGGGGATTGACGTGGTGACAGCGCCGTAATGGATTGCCGGTCCGGATTGCTTTACATCCTCAATCTCGCAGATCCCCCTCCTGCGAGATTGACGATGTGCTGGAATCCGGACCGGCAATCCGCCACCGCGCTGGCACTACGTCCTTCCCAACCAGAAAGCTCCACAGAGGCGCCTCGTCCAACGTTGATGCACTGCAGGGCAAGCCAGGAATCAGCAGGGCCCCCCTCTGGCTCCAGCTCCTTCACTAATGTCCCTACGTCGGATGAAAGCACATGCAGCAGCTGCTCCATGATGACGACCCTTCTGATCTGCTCTTCGGTGCGTCTCTCTGGTCGGATGCAGCAAAGGCAAAGGCCTTTCATTCGGTTATACGCTCCCACTGGCCTCACCACGGATGGCACCCCAACAGAGCGGAAGCGCCGACAACAAGTCTCTGGCGACATGTCAAGCCTCACCTGGAGGGCTCCATTCATCAGTTTGTAGACGTGGGCCCGCCTCTAGTCCCTTGCCGTGCAGGATTCCAATGCCTGGGTAGACAGCAGTGGGACCGGGCGGTATGCCCATCCAGCCTCCGGCCTTCTCCGCGTTTTGGAAGTCCGCAGCCAACCAGAAAGGGTCTGCATGTAGGCGATAGAAGCCTCCAAACGTTGCATCGCTGAAACGTTGCTGTCCTCCCGCTCTTGCCGTCCACGAAATCTGCTGCTCATCATGGAGGCCGAATAGGACCCGGAAAATCACTTCTCAGGCCCTGGACCGGTCTGATGCACTGGGGGGGGGGCACCCGGATCTAACTCAGAGGCTGGAATGCAAAACGGAGGGGCTGAGCTTGATGTAGTGTCTTTCTCATCCCCACACCTCTGCTTCTCCACCTTTTTGTGGCTGGCCATCTGTAATCCCAAATCTGACACCAGGTGGGTCCTTCATGGAAATAAAGCAAGCAGAGGAGCCAAGGTGAGAACGTTCATTTTTTTATTCCAGAAAAAGAGCACTTTCATTGTATTTTCAATGCAAATTTCATTTTCAATGCATTTTCAGTGTGAAAATCTTTTTCAATGCGTTTTAATTTAGAATATCATTTGAGTGGCGTTTGCATTGAAAAGCTTATTTGCATTGCTTTTGTGAATCTTATTTGCGTCGCGAATTTAATTTGCTTTGTGTTTGCTGGCAAATTTAATTTGCGTTGAAATGCTTGAATGTGGCTCTAATCTAATTCTGCTTTACTTCCCAGAATTCCTTGCTGGAAATCCGGCACTTGTTCAGGAAAATGAACTGGACCTCAATTACACAAAGAACAGAACAAAGACGTTACTGGTGTAGCACTACGTCCAGTCAGAATCCTGAAAGATGGCAGAGCAAGGGGGGTTTGGAAGTGCAACGCTTCCCAATGAGTCAATTTCTAAACTACTTCAGGAAGATCTTCAACCTGTAAGTTCTTTATTTCTTGTTTTGGCCGCTGGGCTGATGTTTTCGTTTTTCTCTTTAGTTTACTAAATGTTTTTCTAAAAACATTCGGGGCAAAAAAGACAAATTTTAGAAGGTTCTTCTCTAAGTTTTTCCAAAATTCGTTATGGAATTATGACTTTTTTGCTGAAGCAGAGCTTAAATGTGGCTGTGTTCTAATCTACTCTATTCTATTCATCCAGTGCATCAAGCCTGGCCTGGGACACGGGAAGTGACTTTTTGGCGTCCGATTCGCCGTCCATGATGAGCAGCAGACTACATGGACAGCAAGAGCACAAAGGAAGCATCATTTCTGAGGTGAGTCGGAAATGGAAGCTTTTCCATTTCCAACTCACTCAAGTTCATCTCATCCGTGGTGCGGTTTATCCTCCGAGGAAGAGGGGGTGGAATCGGGTGCCACCCCCCAGTGCATCAGACCGGGCCAAGGGCCCGGGAAGTGACTTTTCGGCGTCCGATTTGGCGTCCATGATGAGCAGCACATTTCGTGGACGGCAAGAGCGGGAGGACAGCAACGTTCCAGCAGTTCAACATTTGGAAGAATCTATCCCCAACTTGCAGCCCCTTTCTGGTAAGCGGCGGACTGCCAGGACACGGAGATGGCCGCAGGCTAAATGGGCATACCGCCCAGTCCCACTACTGCCTACCCAGGCGTTGGAGGCCTGCACGGCGATGGACAAGGGGCGGGCCCACGTCTACAAACGGATGAATGGAGCACTCCGAATGAGGCTTGAGATGTCGCCAGAGACTTGTTGTCGGCGGTTTTCGCTCTGTTGGGGTCCCATCCGGGGAGAGGCCGGCGGGGACGTGTAGCCGACTGAGGGGCCTTTGCCGTTGCTGGATCCGACCAGAGTGACGCACCGAAGAGCAGATCAGAAGGGTCGTCATCCTGGAGCAGCTGCCATATGTGATTTTATCCAACGTACGGATGTCTGTGGAGGAGCACGAGCAAGAGGGAGGCCTCGCTGGTGCCCGGCTTTCCATGCCGTGACTCAATGTCGAATGAGGGGATTCTGCGGTGCTGTCTGGTGGGGATTGACGTGGTGACAGCGCCGTAATGGATTGCCGGTCCGGATTGCTTTACATCCTCAATCTCGCAGATCCCCCTCCTGCGAGATTGACGATGTGCTGGAATCCGGACCGGCAATCCGCCACCGCGCTGGCACTACGTCCTTCCCAACCAGAAAGCTCCACAGAGGCGCCTCGTCCAACGTTGATGCACTGCGGGGCAAGCCAGGAATCAGCAGGGCCCCCCTCTGGCTCCAGCTCCTTCACTAATGTCCCTACGTCGGATGAAAGCACATGCAGCAGCTGCTCCATGATGACGACCCTTCTGATCTGCTCTTCGGTGCGTCTCTCTGGTCGGATCCAGCAAAGGCAAAGGCCTTTCATTCGGTTATACGCTCCCACTGGCCTCACCACGGATGGCACCCCAACAGAGCGGAAGCGCCGACAACAAGTCTCTGGCGACATGTCAAGCCTCACCTGGAGGGCTCCATTCATCAGTTTGTAGACGTGGGCCCGCCTCTAGTCCCTTGCCGTGCAGGATTCCAATGCCTGGGTAGACAGCAGTGGGACCGGGCGGTATGCCCATCCAGCCTCCGGCCTTCTCCGCGTTTTGGAAGTCCGCAGCCAACCAGAAAGGGGCTGCATGTAGGCGATAGAAGCCTCCAAACGTTGCATCGCTGAAACGTTGCTGTCCTCCCGCTCTTGCCCTCCACGAAATCTGCTGCTCATCATGGAGGCCGAATAGGACCCGGAAAATCACTTCTCAGGCCCTGGACCGGTCTGATGCACTGGGGGGGGGGCACCCGGATCTAACTCAGAGGCTGGAATGCAAAACGGAGGGGCTGAGCTTGATGTAGTGTCTTTCTCATCCCCACACCTCTGCTTCTCCACCTTTTTGTGGCTGGCCATCTGTAATCCCAAATCTGACACCAGGCGGGTCCTTCATGGAAATAAAGCAAGCAGAGGAGCCAAGGTGAGAACGTTCATTTTTTTATTCCAGAAAAAGAGCACTTTCATTGTATTGTCAATGCTAATTTCATTTTCAATGCATTTTCGGTGTGAAAATCTTTTTCAATGCGTTTTAATTTAGAATATCATTTGAGTGGCGTTTGCATTGAAAAGCTTATTTGCATTGCTTTTGTGAATCTTATTTGCGTTGCGAATTTAATTTGCTTTGTGTTTGGTGGTAAATTTAATTTGCGTTGAAATGCTTGAATGTGGCTCTAATCTAATTCTGCTTTACTTCCCAGAATTCCTTGCTGGAAATCCAGCAATTGGTCAGGAAAATAAACTGGACCTCAATTACACAAAGAACAGAACAAAGACGTTACTGGTGTAGCACTACGTCCAGTCAGAATCCTGAAAGATGGCAGAGCAAGGGGGGTTTGGAAGTGCAACGCTTCCTAATGAGTCAATTTCTAAACTACTTCAGGAAGATCTTCAATCTGTAAGTTCTTTATTTCTTGTTTTGGCCGCTGGGCTGATGTTTTTGTTTTTCTCTTTAGTTTACTAAATGTTTTTCTAAAAACATTCGGGGCAAAAAAGACAAATTTTAGAAGGTTCTTCTCTAAGTTTTTCCAAAATTCGTTATGGAATTATGACTTTTTTGCTGAAGCAGAGCTTAAATGTGGCTGTGTTCTAATCTACTCTATTCTATTCTATTCATCCAGTGCATCAAGCCTGGCCTGGGACACGGGAAGTGACTTTTTGGAGTCCGATTCGCCGTCCATGATGAGCAGCAGACTACATGGACAGCAAGAGCACAAAGGAAGCATCATTTCTGAGGTGAGTCGGAAATGGAAGCTTTTCCATTTCCAACTCACTCAAGTTAATCTCATCCGTGGTGCGGTTTATCCTCTGAGGAAGAGGGGGTGGAATCGGGTGCCACCCCCCAGTGCATCAGACCGGGCCAAGGGCCCGGGAAGTGACTTTTCGGCGTCCGATTTGGCGTCCATGATGAGCTGCACATTTCGTGGACGGCAAGAGTTGGAGGACAGCAACGTTCCAGCAGTTCAACATTTGGAAGAATCTATCCCCAACTTGCAGCCCCTTTCTGGTAAGCGGCGGACTGCCAGGACACAGAGATGGCCGCAGGCTAGATGGGCATACCGCCCAGTCCCACTACTGCCTAACCAGGCGTTGGAGGCCTGCACGGCGATGGACAAGGGGCGGGCCCACGCCTACAAACGGATGAATGGAGTACTCCGGGTGAGGCTTGAGATGTCGCCAGAGACTTGTTGTCGGCGGTTTTCGCTCTGTTGGGGTCCCATCCGGGGAGAGGCCGGCGGGGACGTGTAGCCGACTGAGGGGCCTTTGCCGTTGCTGGATCCGACCAGAGTGACGCACCGAAGAGCAGATCAGAAGGGTCGTCATCCTGGAGCAGCTGCCGTATGTGATTTTATCCAACGTACGGATGTCGGTGGAGGAGCACGAGCAAGAGGGAGGCCTCGCTGGTGCCCGGCTTTCCATGCCGTGACTCAATGTCGAATGAGGGGATTCTGCGGTGCTGTCTGGTGGGGATTGACGTGGTGACAGCGCCGTAATGGATTGCCGGTCCGGATTGCTTTACATCCTCAATTTCGCAGATCCCCCTCCTGCGAGATTGACGATGTGCTGGAATCCGGACCGGCAATCCGCCACCGCGCTGGCACTACGTCCTTCCCAACCAGAAAGCTCCACAGAGGCGCCTCGTCCAACGTTGATGCACTGCGGGGCAAGCCAGGAATCAGCAGGGCCCCCCTCTGGCTCCAGCTCCTTCACTAATGTCCCTACGTCGGATGAAAGCACATGCAGCAGCTGCTCCATGATGACGACCCTTCTGATCTGCTCTTCGGTGCGTCTCTCTGGTCGGATCCACCAAAGGCCTTTCATTCGGTTATACGCTCCCACTGGCCTCACCACGGATGGCACCCCAACAGAGCGGAAGCGCCGACAACAAGTCTCTGGCGACATGTCAAGCCTCACCTGGAGGGCTCCATTCATCAGTTTGTAGACGTGGGCCCGCCTCTAGTCCCTTGCCGTGCAGGATTCCAATGCCTGGGTAGACAGCAGTGGGACCGGGCGGTATGCCCATCCAGCCTCCGGCCTTCTCCGCGTTTTGGAAGTCCGCAGCCAACCAGAAAGGGTCTGCATGTAGGCGATAGAAGCCTCCAAACGTTGCATCGCTGAAACGTTGCTGTCCTCCCGCTCTTGCCGTCCACGAAATCTGCTGCTCATCATGGAGGCCGAATAGGACCCGGAAAATCACTTCTCAGGCCCTGGCCCGGTCTGATGCACTGGGGGGGGGCACCCGGATCTAACTCAGAGGCTGGAATGCAAAACGGAGGGGCTGAGCTTGATGTAGTGTCTTTCTCATCCCCACACCTCTGCTTCTCCACCTTTTTGTGGCTGGCCATCTGTAATCCCAAATCTGACACCAGGCGGGTCCTTCATGGAAATAAAGCAAGCAGAGGAGCCAAGGTGAGAACGTTCATTTTTTTATTCCAGAAAAAGAGCACTTTCATTGTATTGTCAATGCAAATTTCATTTTCAATGCATTTTCGGTGTGAAAATCTTTTTCAATGCGTTTTAATTTAGAATATCATTTGAGTGGCGTTTGCATTGAAAAGCTTATTTGCATTGCTTTTGTGAATCTTATTTGCGTTGCGAATTTAATTTGCTTTGTGTTTGCTGGCAAATTTAATTTGCGTTGAAATGCTTGAATGTGGCTCTAATCTAATTCTGCTTTACTTCCCAGAATTCCTTGCTGGAAATCCGGCACTTGTTCAGGAAAATGAACTGGACCTCAATTACACAAAGAACAGAACAAAGACGTTACTGGTGTAGCACTACGTCCAGTCAGAATCCTGAAAGATGGCAGAGCAAAGGGGGTTTGGAAGTGCAACGCTTCTCAATGAGTCAATTTCTAAACTACTTCAGGAAGATCTTCAACCTGTAAGTTCTTTATTTCTTGTTTTGGCCGCTGGGCTGATGTTTTCGTTTTTCTCTTTAGTTTACTAAATGTTTTTCTAAAAACATTCGGGACAAAAAAGACAAATTTTAGAAGGTTCTTCTCTAAGTTTTTCCAAAATTCGTTATGGAATTATGACTTTTTTGCTGAAGCAGAGCTTAAATGTGGCTGTGTTCTAATCTACTCTATTCTATTCATCCAGTGCATCAAGCCTGGCCTGGGACACGGGAAGTGACTTTTTGGAGTCCGATTCGCCGTCCATGATGAGCAGCAGACTACATGGACAGCAAGAGCACAAAGGAAGCATCATTTCTGAGGTGAGTCGGAAATGGAAGCTTTTCCATTTCCAACTCACTCAAGTTAATCTCATCCGTGGTGCGGTTTATCCTCTGAGGAAGAGGGGGTGGAATCGGGTGCCACCCCCCAGTGCATCAGACCGGGCCAAGGGCCCGGGAAGTGACTTTTCGGCGTCCGATTTGGCGTCCATGATGAGCTGCACATTTCGTGGACGGCAAGAGCGGGAGGACAGCAACGTTCCAGCAGTTCAACATTTGGAAGAATCTATCCCCAACTTGCAGCCCCTTTCTGGTAAGCGGCGGACTGCCAGGACACGGAGATGGCCGCAGGCTAGATGGGCATACCGCCCAGTCCCACTACTGCCTACCCAGGCGTGCGGAGGCCTGCACGGCGATGGACAAGGGGCGGGCCCACGTCTACAAACGGATGAATGGAGCACTCCGGGTGAGGCTTGAGATGTCGCCAGAGACTTGTTGTCGGCGGTTTTCGCTCTGTTGGGGTCCCATCCGGGGAGAGGCCGGCGGGGACGTGTAGCCGACTGAGGGGCCTTTGCCGTTGCTGGATCCGACCAGAGTGACGCACCGAAGAGCAGATCAGAAGGGTCGTCATCCTGGAGCAGCTGCCGTATGTGATTTTATCCAACGTACGGATGTCGGTGGAGGAGCACGAGCAAGAGGGAGGCCTCGCTGGTGCCCGGCTTTCCATGCCGTGACTCAATGTCGAATGAGGGGATTCTGCGGTGCTGTCTGGTGGGGATTGACGTGGTGACAGCGCCGTAATGGATTGCCGGTCCGGATTGCTTTACATCCTCAATTTCGCAGATCCCCCTCCTGCGAGATTGACGATGTGCTGGAATCCGGACCGGCAATCCGCCACCGCGCTGGCACTACGTCCTTCCCAACCAGAAAGCTCCACAGAGGCGCCTCGTCCAACGTTGATGCACTGCAGGGCAAGCCAGGAATCAGCAGGGCCCCCCTCTGGCTCGAGCTCCTTCACTAATGTCCCTACGTCGGATGAAAGCACATGCAGCAGCTGCTCCATGATGACGACCCTTCTGATCTGCTCTTCGGTGCGTCTCTCTGGTCGGATCCAGCAAAGGCAAAGGCCTTTCATTCGGTTATACGCTCCCACTGGCCTCACCACGGATGGCACCCCAACAGAGCGGAAGCGCCGACAACAAGTCTCTGGCGACATGTCAAGCCTCACCTGGAGGGCTCCATTCATCCGTTTGTAGACGTGGGCCCGCCTCTAGTCCCTTGCCGTGCAGGATTCCAATGCCTGGGTAGACAGCAGTGGGACCGGGCGGTATGCCCATCCAGCCTCCGGCCTTCTCCGCGTTTTGGAAGTCCGCAGCCAACCAGAAAGGGGCTGCATGTAGGCGATAGAAGCCTCCAAACGTTGCATCGCTGAAACGTTGCTGTCCTCCCGCTCTTGCCGTCCACGAAATCTGCTGCTCATCATGGAGGCCGAATAGGACCCGGGAAATCACTTCTCAGGCCCTTGGCCCGGTCTGATGCACTGGGGGGGGGGGGCACCCGGATCCAACTCAGAGGCTGGAATGCAAAACGGAGGGGCTGAGCTTGATGTAGTGTCCTTCTCATCCCCAGACCTCTGCTTCTCCACCTTTTTGCGGCTGGCCATCTGTAATCCCAAATCTGACACCAGGAGGGTCCTTCATGGAAATAAAGCAAGCAGAGGAGCCAAGGTGAGAACGTTCATTTTTTTATTCCAGAAAAAGAGCACTTTCATTGTATTTTCAATGCAAATTTCATTTTCAATGCATTTTCGGGGTGAAAATCATTTTCAATGCGTTTTAATTTAGAATATCATTTGAGTGGCGTTTGCATTGAAAAGCTTATTTGCATTGCTTTTGTGAATCTTATTTGCGTTGCGAATTTAATTTGCTTTGTGTTTGCTGGCAAATTTAATTTGCGTTGAAATGCTTGAATGTGGCTCTAATCTAATTCTGCTTTACTTCCCAGAATTCCTTGCTGGAAATCCGGCACTTGTTCAGGAAAATGAACTGGACCTCAATTACACAAAGAACAGAACAAAGACGTTACTGGTGTAGCACTACGTCCAGTCAGAATCCTGAAAGATGGCAGAGCAAAGGAGGTTTGGAAGTGCAACGCTTCCCAATGAGTCAATTTCTAAACTACTTCAGGAAGATCTTCAACCTGTAAGTTCTTTATTTCTTGTTTTGGCCGCTGGGCTGATGTTTTCGTTTTTCTCTTTAGTTTACTAAATGTTTTTCTAAAAACATTCGGGGCAAAAAAGACAAATTTTAGAAGGTTCTTCTCTAAGTTTTTCCAAAATTCGTTATGGAATTATGACTTTTTTGCTGAAGCAGAGCTTAAATGTGGCTGTGTTCTAATCTACTCTATTCTATTCATCCAGTGCATCAAGCCTGGTCTGGGACACGGGAAGTGACTTTTTGGCGTCCGATTCGCCGTCCATGATGAGCAGCAGACTACATGGACAGCAAGAGCACAAAGGAAGCATCATTTCTGAGGTGAGTCGGTAATAAAAGCTTTTCCATTTCCAACTCACTCAAGTTCATCTCATCCGTGGTGCGGTTTATCCTCTGAGGAAGAGGGGGTGGAATCGGGTGCCACCCCCCAGTGCATCAGACCGGGCCAAGGGCCCAGGAAGTGACTTTTTGGCGTCCGATTTGGCGTCCATGATGAGCAGCACATTTCGTGGACGGCAAGAGCGGGAGGACAGCAACGTTCCAGCAGTTCAACATTTGGAAGAATCTATCCCCAACTTGCAGCCCCTTTCTGGTAAGCGGCGGACTGCCAGGACACGGAGATGGCCGCAGGCTAGATGGGCATACCGCCCAGTCCCACTACTGCCTACCCAGGCGTTGGAGGCCTGCACGGCGATGGACAAGGGGCGGGCCCACGTCTACAAACGGATGAATGGAGCACTCCGGGTGAGGCTTGAGATGTCGCCAGAGACTTGTTGTCGGCGGTTTTCGCTCTGTTGGGGTCCCATCCGGGGAGAGGCCGGCGGGGACGTGTAGCCGACTGAGGGGCCTTTGCCGTTGCTGGATCCGACCAGAGTGACGCACCGAAGAGCAGATCAGAAGGGTCGTCATCCTGGAGCAGCTGCCGTATGTGATTTTATCCAACGTACGGATGTCGGTGGAGGAGCACGAGCAAGAGGGAGGCCTCGCTGGTGCCCGGCTTTCCATGCCGTGACTCAATGTCGAATGAGGGGATTCTGCGGTGCTGTCTGGTGGGGATTGACGTGGTGACAGCGCCGTAATGGATTGCCGGTCCGGATTGCTTTACATCCTCAATTTCGCAGATCCCCCTCCTGCGAGATTGACGATGTGCTGGAATCCGGACCGGCAATCCGCCACCGCGCTGGCACTACGTCCTTCCCAACCAGAAAGCTCCACAGAGGCGCCTCGTCCAACGTTGATGGACTGCGGGGCAAGCCAGGAATCAGCAGGGCCCCCCTCTGGCTCCAGCTCCTTCACTAATGTCCCTACGTCGGATGAAAGCACATGCAGCAGCTGCTCCATGATGACGACCCTTCTGATCTGCTCTTCGGTGCGTCTCTCTGGTCGGATCCACCAAAGGCCTTTCATTCGGTTATACGCTCCCACTGGCCTCACCACGGATGGCACCCCAACAGAGCGGAAGCGCCGACAACAAGTCTCTGGCGACATGTCAAGCCTCACCTGGAGGGCTCCATTCATCAGTTTGTAGACGTGGGCCCGCCTCTAGTCCCTTGCCGTGCAGGATTCCAATGCCTGGGTAGACAGCAGTGGGACCGGGCGGTATGCCCATCCAGCCTCCGGCCTTCTCCGCGTTTTGGAAGTCCGCAGCCAACCAGAAAGGGTCTGCATGTAGGCGATAGAAGCCTCCAAACGTTGCATCGCTGAAACGTTGCTGTCCTCCCGCTCTTGCCGTCCACGAAATCTGCTGCTCATCATGGAGGCCGAATAGGACCCGGAAAATCACTTCTCAGGCCCTGGCCCGGTCTGATGCACTGGGGGGGGGCACCCGGATCTAACTCAGAGGCTGGAATGCAAAACGGAGGGGCTGAGCTTGATGTAGTGTCTTTCTCATCCCCACACCTCTGCTTCTCCACCTTTTTGTGGCTGGCCATCTGTAATCCCAAATCTGACACCAGGCGGGTCCTTCATGGAAATAAAGCAAGCAGAGGAGCCAAGGTGAGAACGTTCATTTTTTTATTCCAGAAAAAGAGCACTTTCATTGTATTGTCAATGCAAATTTCATTTTCAATGCATTTTCGGTGTGAAAATCTTTTTCAATGCGTTTTAATTTAGAATATCATTTGAGTGGCGTTTGCATTGAAAAGCTTATTTGCATTGCTTTTGTGAATCTTATTTGCGTTGCGAATTTAATTTGCTTTGTGTTTGCTGGCAAATTTAATTTGCGTTGAAATGCTTGAATGTGGCTCTAATCTAATTCTGCTTTACTTCCCAGAATTCCTTGCTGGAAATCCGGCACTTGTTCAGGAAAATGAACTGGACCTCAATTACACAAAGAACAGAACAAAGACGTTACTGGTGTAGCACTACGTCCAGTCAGAATCCTGAAAGATGGCAGAGCAAGGGGGGTTTGGAAGTGCAACGCTTCCCAATGAGTCAATTTCTAAACTACTTCAGGAAGATCTTCAACCTGTAAGTTCTTTATTTCTTGTTTTGGCCGCTGGGCTGATGTTTTCGTTTTTCTCTTTAGTTTACTAAATGTTTTTCTAAAAACATTCGGGGCAAAAAAGACAAATTTTAGAAGGTTCTTCTCTAAGTTTTTCCAAAATTCGTTATGGAATTATGACTTTTTTGCTGAAGCAGAGCTTAAATGTGGCTGTGTTCTAATCTACTCTATTCTATTCATCCAGTGCATCAAGCCTGGCCTGGGACACGGGAAGTGACTTTTTGGCGTCCGATTCGCCGTCCATGATGAGCAGCAGACTACATGGACAGCAAGAGCACAAAGGAAGCATCATTTCTGAGGTGAGTCGGAAATGGAAGCTTTTCCATTTCCAACTCACTCAAGTTCATCTCATCCGTGGTGCGGTTTATCCTCTGAGGAAGAGGGGGTGGAATCGGGTGCCAACCCCCAGTGCATCAGACCGGGCCAAGGGCCCGGGAAGTGACTTTTCGGCGTCCGATTTGGCGTCCATGATGAGCAGCACATTTCGTGGACGGCAAGAGCGGGAGGACAGCAACGTTCCAGCAGTTCAACATTTGGAAGAATCTATCCCCAACTTGCAGCCCCTTTCCGGTTGGCTGCGGATTTCCAAAACGCGGAGAAGGCCGGAATGATATTCTAAATTAAAACGCATTAAAAAAGATTTTCACCCCGAAAATGCATTGAAAATGAAATTTGCATTGAAAATACAATGAAAGTGCTCTTTTTCTGGAATAAAAAAATTAACGTTCTCACCTTGGCTCCTCTGCTTGCTTTATTTCCATGAAGGACCCGCCTGGTGTCAGATTTGGGATTACAGATGGCCAGCCACAAAAAGGTGGAGAAGCAGAGGTGTGGGGATGAGAAGGACACTACATCAACCTCAGCCCCTCCGTTTTGCATTCCAGCCTCTGAGTTGGATCCGGGTGCCCCCCCCCCCCCCAGTGCATCAGACCGGGCCAAGGGCCTGAGAAGTGATTTTCCGGGTCCTATTCGGCCTCCATGATGAGCAGCAGATTTCGTGGACGGCAAGAGCGGGAGGACAGCAACGTTTCAGCGATGCAACGTTTGGAGGCTTCTATCGCCTACATGCAGCCCCTTTCTGGTTGGCTGCGGACTTCCAAAACGCGGAGAAGGCCGGAGGCTGGATGGGCATACCGCCCGGTCCCACTGCTGTCTACCCAGGCATTGGAATCCTGCACGGCAAGGGACTAGAGGCGGGCCCACGTCTACAAACGGATGAATGGAGCCCTCCAGGTGAGGCTTGACATGTTGCCAGAGACTTGTTGTCGGCGCTTCCGCTCTGTTGGGGTGCCATCCGTGGTGAGGCCAGTGGGAACGTATAACCGAATGAAAGGCCTTTGCCTTTGCTGGATCCGACCAGAGAGACGCACCGAAGAGCAGATCAGAAGGGTCGTCATCATGGAGCAGCTGCTGCATGTGCTTTCATCCGACGTAGGGACATTAGTGAAGGAGCTCGAGCCAGATGGGGGCCCTGCTGATTCCTGGCTTGCCCTGCAGTGCATCAACGTTGGACGAGGCGCCTCTGTGGAGCTTTCTGGTTGGGAAGGACAAAGTGCCAGCGCGGTGGCGGATTGCCGGTCCGAAATCCCAGAACATCGTCAATCTCGCAGGAGGGGGATCTGCGAGATTGAGGATGTAAAGCAATCCGGACCGGCAATCCATTACGGCGCTGTCACCACATCAATCCCCACCAGACAGCACCGCAGAATCCCCTCATTCGACATTGAGTCACGGCATGGAAAGCCGGGCACCAGCGAGGCCTCCCTCTTGCTCGTGCTCCTCCACCGACATCCGTACGTTGCATAAACTCACATACGGCAGCTGCTCCAGGATGACGACCCTTCTGATCTGCTCTTCGGTGCGTCACTCTGGTCGGATCCAGCAACGGCAAAGGCCCCTCAGTCAGCTACACGTCCCCGCCGGCCTCTCCCCGGATGGGACCCCAACAGAGCGAAAACCGCCGACAACAAGTCTCTGGCGACATCTCAAGCCTCACCCGGAGTGCTCCATTCATCCGTTTGTAGACGTGGGCCCGCCCCTTGTCCATCGCCGTGCAGGCCTCCAACGCCTGGGTAGGCAGTAGTGGGACTGGGCGGTATGCCCATCTAGCCTGCGGCCATCTCCGTGTCCTGGCAGTCCGCCGCTTACCAGAAAGGGGCTGCAAGTTGGGAATAGAATCTTCCAAATGTTGAACTGCTGGAACGTTGCTGTCCTCCCACTCTTGCCGTCCACGAAATGTGCTGCTCATCATGGACGCCAAATCGGACGCCGAAAAGTCACTTCCCGGGCCCTTGGCCCGGTCTGATGCACTGGGGGGTGGCACCCGATTCCACCCCCTCTTCCTCAGAGGATAAACCGCACCACGGATGAGATGAACTTGAGTGAGTTGGAAATGGAAAAGCTTCCATTTCCGACTCACCTCAGAAATGATGCTTCCTTTGTGCTCTTGCTGTCCATGTAGTCTGCTGCTCATCATGGACGGCGAATCGGACGCCAAAAAGTCACTTCCCGTGTCCCAGACCAGGCTTGATGCACTGGATGAATAGAATAGAGTAGATTAGAACACAGCCACATTTAAGCTCTGCTTCAGCAAAAAAGTCATAATTCCATAACGAATTTTGGAAAAACTTAGAGAAGAACCTTCTAAAATTTGTCTTTTTTGCCCCGAATGTTTTTTAGAAAAACATTTAGTAAACTAAAGAGAAAAACGAAAACATCAGCCCAGCGGCCAAAACAAGAAATAAAGAACTTACAGGTTGAAGATCTTCCTGAAGTAGTTTAGAAATTGACTCATTGGGAAGCGTTGCACTTCCAAACCCCCCTTGCTCTGCCATCTTTCAGGATTCTGACTGGACGTAGTGCTACACCAGTAACGTCTTTGTTCTGTTCTTTGTGTAATTGAGGTCCAGTTCATTTTCCTGAACAAGTGCCGGATTTCCAGCAAGGAATTCTGGGAAGTAAAGCAGAATTAGATTAGAGCCACATTCAAGCATTTCAACGCAAATTAAATTTGCCAGCAAACACAAAGAAAATTAAATTCGCAACGCAAATAAGATTCACAAAAGCAATGCAAATAAGCTTTTCAATGCAAACGCCACTCAAATGATATTCTAAATTAAAACGCATTGAAAAAGATTTTCACACCGAAAATGCATTGAAAATGAAATTTGCATTGACAATACAATGAAAGTGCTCTTTTTCTGGAATAAAAAAATGAACGTTCTCACCTTGGCTCCTCTGCTTGCTTTATTTCCATGAAGGACCCGCCTGGTGTCAGATTTGGGATTACAGATGGCCAGCCACAAAAAGGTGGAGAAGCAGAGGTGTGGGGATGAGAAAGACACTACATCAAGCTCAGCCCCTCCGTTTTGCATTCCAGCCTCTGAGTTGGATCCGGGTGCCCCCCCCCCAGTGCATCAGACCGGGCCAAGGGCCTGAGAAGTGATTTCCCGGGTCCTATTCGGCCTCCATGATGAGCAGCAGATTTCGTGGACGGCAAGAGCGGGAGGACAGCAACGTTTCAGCGATGCAACGTTTGGAGGCTTCTATCGCCTACATGCAGCCCCTTTCTGGTTGGCTGCGGACTTCCAAAACGCGGAGAAGGCCGGAGGCTGGATGGGCATACCGCCCGGTCCCACTGCTGTCTACCCAGGCATTGGAATCCTGCACGGCAAGGGACTAGAGGCGGGCCCACGTCTACAAACTGATGAATGGAGCCCTCCAGGTGAGGCTTGACATGTCGCCAGAGACTTGTTGTCGGCGCTTCCGCTCTGTTGGGGTGCCATCCGTGGTGAGGCCAGTGGGAGCGTATAACCGAATGAAAGGCCTTTGCCTTTGCTGGATCCGACCAGAGAGACGCACCGAAGAGCAGATCAGAAGGGTCGTCATCATGGAGCAGCTGCTGCATGTGCTTTCATCCGACGTAGGGACATTAGTGAAGGAGCTCGAGCCAGAGGGGGGCCCTGCTGATTCCTGGCTTGCCCTGCAGTGCATCAACGTTGGACGAGGCGCCTCTGTGGAGCTTTCTGGTTGGGAAGGACGTAGTGCCAGCGCGGTGGCGGATTGCCGGTCCGGATTCCAGCACATCGTCAATCTCGCAGGAGGGGGATCTGCGAAATTGAGGATGTAAAGCAATCCGGACCGGCAATCCATTACGGCGCTGTCACCACGTCAATCCCCACCAGACAGCACCGCAGAATCCCCTCATTCGACATTGAGTCACGGCATGGAAAGCCGGGCACCAGCGAGGCCTCCCTCTTGCTCGTGCTCCTCCACCGACATCCGTACGTTGGATAAAATCACATACGGCAGCTGCTCCAGGATGACGACCCTTCTGATCTGCTCTTCGGTGCGTCACTCTGGTCGGATCCAGCAACGGCAAAGGCCCCTCAGTCGGCTACACGTCCCCGCCGGCCTCTCCCCGGATGGGACCCCAACAGAGCGAAAACCGCCGACAACAAGTCTCTGGCGACATCTCAAGCCTCACCCGGAGTGCTCCATTCATCCGTTTGTAGACGTGGGCCCGCCCCTTGTCCATCGCCGTGCAGGCCTCCAACGCCTGGGTAGGCAGTAGTGGGACTGGGCGGTATGCCCATCTAGCCTGCGGCCATCTCCGTGTCCTGGCAGTCCGCCGCTTACCAGAAAGGGGCTGCAAGTTGGGGATAGATTCTTCCAAATGTTGAACTGCTGGAACGTTGCTGTCCTCCCGCTCTTGCCGTCCACGAAATGTGCTGCTCATCATGGACGCCAAATCGGACGCCAAAAAGTCACTTCCTGGGCCCTTGGCCCGGTCTGATGCACTGGGGGGTGGCACCCGATTCCACCCCCTCTTCCTCAGAGGATAAACCGCACCACGGATGAGATGAACTTGAGTGAGTTGGAAATGGAAAAGCTTTTATTACCGACTCACCTCAGAAATGATGCTTCCTTTGTGCTCTTGCTGTCCATGTAGTCTGCTGCTCATCATGGACGGCGAATCGGACGCCAAAAAGTCACTTCCCGTGTCCCAGACCAGGCTTGATGCACTGGATGAATAGAATAGAGTAGATTAGAACACAGCCACATTTAAGCTCTGCTTCAGCAAAAAAGTCATAATTCCATAACGAATTTTGGAAAAACTTAGAGAAGAACCTTCTAAAATTTGTCTTTTTTGCCCCGAATGTTTTTAGAAAAACATTTAGTAAACTAAAGAGAAAAACGAAAACATCAGCCCAGCGGCCAAAACAAGAAATAAAGAACTTACAGGTTGAAGATCTTCCTGAAGTAGTTTAGAAATTGACTCATTGGGAAGCGTTGCACTTCCAAACCTCCTTTGCTCTGCCATCTTTCAGGATTCTGACTGGACGTAGTGCTACACCAGTAACGTCTTTGTTCTGTTCTTTGTGTAATTGAGGTCCAGTTCATTTTCCTGAACAAGTGCCGGATTTCCAGCAAGGAATTCTGGGAAGTAAAGCAGAATTAGATTAGAGCCACATTCAAGCATTTCAACGCAAATTAAATTTGCCAGCAAACACAAAGCAAATTAAATTCGCAACGCAAATAAGATTCACAAAAGCAATGCAAATAAGCTTTTCAATGCAAACGCCACTCAAATGATATTCTAAATTAAAACGCATTGAAAATGATTTTCACCCCGAAAATGCATTGAAAATGAAATTTGCATTGAAAATACAATGAAAGTGCTCTTTTTCTGGAATAAAAAAATGAACGTTCTCACCTTGGCTCCTCTGCTTGCTTTATTTCCATGAAGGACCCTCCTGGTGTCAGATTTGGGATTACAGATGGCCAGCCGCAAAAAGGTGGAGAAGCAGAGGTCTGGGGATGAGAAGGACACTACATCAAGCTCAGCCCCTCCGTTTTGCATTCCAGCCTCTGAGTTGGATCCGGGTGCCCCCCCCCCAGTGCATCAGACCGGGCCAAGGGCCTGAGAAGTGATTTCCCGGGTCCTATTCGGCCTCCATGATGAGCAGCAGATTTCGTGGACGGCAAGAGCGGGAGGACAGCAACGTTTCAGCGATGCAACGTTTGGAGGCTTCTATCGCCTACATGCAGCCCCTTTCTGGTTGGCTGCGGACTTCCAAAACGCGGAGAAGGCCGGAGGCTGGATGGGCATACCGCCCGGTCCCACTGCTGTCTACCCAGGCATTGGAATCCTGCACGGCAAGGGACTAGAGGCGGGCCCACGTCTACAAACGGATGAATGGAGCCCTCCAGGTGAGGCTTGACATGTCGCCAGAGACTTGTTGTCGGCGCTTCCGCTCTGTTGGGGTGCCATCCGTGGTGAGGCCAGTGGGAGCGTATAACCGAATGAAAGGCCTTTGCCTTTGCTGGATCCGACCAGAGAGACGCACCGAAGAGCAGATCAGAAGGGTCGTCATCATGGAGCAGCTGCTGCATGTGCTTTCATCCGACGTAGGGACATTAGTGAAGGAGCTCGAGCCAGAGGGGGGCCCTGCTGATTCCTGGCTTGCCCTGCAGTGCATCAACGTTGGACGAGGCGCCTCTGTGGAGCTTTCTGGTTGGGAAGGACGTAGTGCCAGCGCGGTGGCGGATTGCCGGTCCGGATTCCAGCACATCGTCAATCTCGCAGGAGGGGGATCTGCGAAATTGAGGATGTAAAGCAATCCGGACCGGCAATCCATTACGGCGCTGTCACCACGTCAATCCCCACCAGACAGCACCGCAGAATCCCCTCATTCGACATTGAGTCACGGCATGGAAAGCCGGGCACCAGCGAGGCCTCCCTCTTGCTCGTGCTCCTCCACCGACATCCGTACGTTGGATAAAATCACATACGGCAGCTGCTCCAGGATGACGACCCTTCTGATCTGCTCTTCGGTGCGTCACTCTGGTCGGATCCAGCAACGGCAAAGGCCCCTCAGTCGGCTACACGTCCCCGCCGGCCTCTCCCCGGATGGGACCCCAACAGAGCGAAAACCGCCGACAACAAGTCTCTGGCGACATCTCAAGCCTCACCCGGAGTGCTCCATTCATCCGTTTGTAGACGTGGGCCCGCCCCTTGTCCATCGCCGTGCAGGCCTCCAACGCCTGGGTAGGCAGTAGTGGGACTGGGCGGTATGCCCATCTAGCCTGCGGCCATCTCCGTGTCCTGGCAGTCCGCCGCTTACCAGAAAGGGGCTGCAAGTTGGGGATAGATTCTTCCAAATGTTGAACTGCTGGAACGTTGCTGTCCTCCCGCTCTTGCCGTCCACGAAATGTGCTGCTCATCATGGACGCCAAATCGGACGCCAAAAAGTCACTTCCTGGGCCCTTGGCCCGGTCTGATGCACTGGGGGGTGGCACCCGATTCCACCCCCTCTTCCTCAGAGGATAAACCGCACCACGGATGAGATGAACTTGAGTGAGTTGGAAATGGAAAAGCTTTTATTACCGACTCACCTCAGAAATGATGCTTCCTTTGTGCTCTTGCTGTCCATGTAGTCTGCTGCTCATCATGGACGGCGAATCGGACGCCAAAAAGTCACTTCCCGTGTCCCAGACCAGGCTTGATGCACTGGATGAATAGAATAGAGTAGATTAGAACACAGCCACATTTAAGCTCTGCTTCAGCAAAAAAGTCATAATTCCATAACGAATTTTGGAAAAACTTAGAGAAGAACCTTCTAAAATTTGTCTTTTTTGCCCCGAATGTTTTTAGAAAAACATTTAGTAAACTAAAGAGAAAAACGAAAACATCAGCCCAGCGGCCAAAACAAGAAATAAAGAACTTACAGGTTGAAGATCTTCCTGAAGTAGTTTAGAAATTGACTCATTGGGAAGCGTTGCACTTCCAAACCTCCTTTGCTCTGCCATCTTTCAGGATTCTGACTGGACGTAGTGCTACACCAGTAACGTCTTTGTTCTGTTCTTTGTGTAATTGAGGTCCAGTTCATTTTCCTGAACAAGTGCCGGATTTCCAGCAAGGAATTCTGGGAAGTAAAGCAGAATTAGATTAGAGCCACATTCAAGCATTTCAACGCAAATTAAATTTGCCAGCAAACACAAAGCAAATTAAATTCGCAACGCAAATAAGATTCACAAAAGCAATGCAAATAAGCTTTTCAATGCAAACGCCACTCAAATGATATTCTAAATTAAAACGCATTGAAAATGATTTTCACCCCGAAAATGCATTGAAAATGAAATTTGCATTGAAAATACAATGAAAGTGCTCTTTTTCTGGAATAAAAAAATGAACGTTCTCACCTTGGCTCCTCTGCTTGCTTTATTTCCATGAAGGACCCTCCTGGTGTCAGATTTGGGATTACAGATGGCCAGCCGCAAAAAGGTGGAGAAGCAGAGGTCTGGGGATGAGAAGGACACTACATCAAGCTCAGCCCCTCCGTTTTGCATTCCAGCCTCTGAGTTGGATCCGGGTGCCCCCCCCCCCAGTGCATCAGACCGGGCCAAGGGCCTGAGAAGTGATTTCCCGGGTCCTATTCGGCCTCCATGATGAGCAGCAGATTTCGTGGACGGCAAGAGCGGGAGGACAGCAACGTTTCAGCGATGCAACGTTTGGAGGCTTCTATCGCCTACATGCAGCCCCTTTCTGGTTGGCTGCGGACTTCCAAAACGCGGAGAAGGCCGGAGGCTGGATGGGCATACCGCCCGGTCCCACTGCTGTCTACCCAGGCATTGGAATCCTGCACGGCAAGGGACTAGAGGCGGGCCCACGTCTACAAACGGATGAATGGAGCCCTCCAGGTGAGGCTTGACATGTCGCCAGAGACTTGTTGTCGGCGCTTCCGCTCTGTTGGGGTGCCATCCGTGGTGAGGCCAGTGGGAGCGTATAACCGAATGAAAGGCCTTTGCCTTTGCTGGATCCGACCAGAGAGACGCACCGAAGAGCAGATCAGAAGGGTCGTCATCATGGAGCAGCTGCTGCATGTGCTTTCATCCGACGTAGGGACATTAGTGAAGGAGCTCGAGCCAGAGGGGGGCCCTGCTGATTCCTGGCTTGCCCTGCAGTGCATCAACGTTGGACGAGGCGCCTCTGTGGAGCTTTCTGGTTGGGAAGGACGTAGTGCCAGCGCGGTGGCGGATTGCCGGTCCGGATTCCAGCACATCGTCAATCTCGCAGGAGGGGGATCTGCGAAATTGAGGATGTAAAGCAATCCGGACCGGCAATCCATTACGGCGCTGTCACCACGTCAATCCCCACCAGACAGCACCGCAGAATCCCCTCATTCGACATTGAGTCACGGCATGGAAAGCCGGGCACCAGCGAGGCCTCCCTCTTGCTCGTGCTCCTCCACCGACATCCGTACGTTGGATAAAATCACATACGGCAGCTGCTCCAGGATGACGACCCTTCTGATCTGCTCTTCGGTGCGTCACTCTGGTCGGATCCAGCAACGGCAAAGGCCCCTCAGTCGGCTACACGTCCCCGCCGGCCTCTCCCCGGATGGGACCCCAACAGAGCGAAAACCGCCGACAACAAGTCTCTGGCGACATCTCAAGCCTCACCCGGAGTGCTCCATTCATCCGTTTGTAGACGTGGGCCCGCCCCTTGTCCATCGCCGTGCAGGCCTCCGCACGCCTGGGTAGGCAGTAGTGGGACTGGGCGGTATGCCCATCTAGCCTGCGGCCATCTCCGTGTCCTGGCAGTCCGCCGCTTACCAGAAAGGGGCTGCAAGTTGGGGATAGATTCTTCCAAATGTTGAACTGCTGGAACGTTGCTGTCCTCCCGCTCTTGCCGTCCACGAAATGTGCAGCTCATCATGGACGCCAAATCGGACGCCGAAAAGTCACTTCCCGGGCCCTTGGCCCGGTCTGATGCACTGGGGGGTGGCACCCGATTCCACCCCCTCTTCCTCAGAGGATAAACCGCACCACGGATGAGATTAACTTGAGTGAGTTGGAAATGGAAAAGCTTCCATTTCCGACTCACCTCAGAAATGATGCTTCCTTTGTGCTCTTGCTGTCCATGTAGTCTGCTGCTCATCATGGACGGCGAATCGGACTCCAAAAAGTCACTTCCCGTGTCCCAGGCCAGGCTTGATGCACTGGATGAATAGAATAGAGTAGATTAGAACACAGCCACATTTAAGCTCTGCTTCAGCAAAAAAGTCATAATTCCATAACGAATTTTGGAAAAACTTAGAGAAGAACCTTCTAAAATTTGTCTTTTTTGTCCCGAATGTTTTTAGAAAAACATTTAGTAAACTAAAGAGAAAAACGAAAACATCAGCCCAGCGGCCAAAACAAGAAATAAAGAACTTACAGGTTGAAGATCTTCCTGAAGTAGTTTAGAAATTGACTCATTGAGAAGCGTTGCACTTCCAAACCCCCTTTGCTCTGCCATCTTACAGGATTCTGACTGGACGTAGTGCTACACCAGTAACGTCTTTGTTCTGTTCTTTGTGTAATTGAGGTCCAGTTCATTTTCCTGAACAAGTGCCGGATTTCCAGCAAGGAATTCTGGGAAGTAAAGCAGAATTAGATTAGAGCCACATTCAAGCATTTCAACGCAAATTAAATTTGCCAGCAAACACAAAGCAAATTAAATTCGCAACGCAAATAAGATTCACAAAAGCAATGCAAATAAGCTTTTCAATGCAAACGCCACTCAAATGATATTCTAAATTAAAACGCATTGAAAAAGATTTTCACACCGAAAATGCATTGAAAATGAAATTTGCATTGACAATACAATGAAAGTGCTCTTTTTCTGGAATAAAAAAATGAACGTTCTCACCTTGGCTCCTCTGCTTGCTTTATTTCCATGAAGGACCCGCCTGGTGTCAGATTTGGGATTACAGATGGCCAGCCACAAAAAGGTGGAGAAGCAGAGGTGTGGGGATGAGAAAGACACTACATCAAGCTCAGCCCCTCCGTTTTGCATTCCAGCCTCTGAGTTAGATCCGGGTGCCCCCCCCCAGTGCATCAGACCGGGCCAGGGCCTGAGAAGTGATTTTCCGGGTCCTATTCGGCCTCCATGATGAGCAGCAGATTTCGTGGACGTTGACAGGAGGACAGCAACGTTTCAGCGATGCAACGTTTGGAGGCTTCTATCGCCTACATGCAGCCCCTTTCTGGTTGGCTGCGGACTTCCAAAACGCGTAGAAGGCCGGAGGCTGGATGGGCATACCGCCCGGTCCCACTGCTGTCTACCCAGGCATTGGAATCCTGCACGGCAAGGGACTAGAGGCGGGCCCACGTCTACAAACGGATGAATGGAGCCCTCCAGGTGAGGCTTGACATGTCGGCAGAGACTTGTTGTCGGCGCTTCCGCTCTGTTGGGGTGCCATCCGTGGTGAGGCCAGTGGGAGCGTATAACCGAATGAAAGGCCTTTGCCTTTGCTGGATCCGACCAGAGAGACGCACCGAAGAGCAGATCAGAAGGGTCGTCATCATGGAGCAGCTGCTGCATGTGCTTTCATCCGACGTAGGGACATTAGTGAAGGAGCTCGAGCCAGAGGGGGGCCCTGCTGATTCCTGGCTTGCCCTGCAGTGCATCAACGTTGGACGAGGCGCCTCTGTGGAGCTTTCTGGTTGGGAAGGACGTAGTGCCAGCGCGGTGGCGGATTGCCGGTCCGGATTCCAGCACATCGTCAATCTCGCAGGAGGGGGATCTGCGAAATTGAGGATGTAAAGCAATCCGGACCGGCAATCCATTACGGCGCTGTCACCACGTCAATCCCCACCAGACAGCACCGCAGAATCCCCTCATTCGACATTGAGTCACGGCATGGAAAGCCGGGCACCAGCGAGGCCTCCCTCTTGCTCGTGCTCCTCCACCGACATCCGTACGTTGGATAAAATCACATACGGCAGCTGCTCCAGGATGACGACCCTTCTGATCTGCTCTTCGGTGCGTCACTCTGGTCGGATCCAGCAACGGCAAAGGCCCCTCAGTCGGCTACACGTCCCCGCCGGCCTCTCCCCGGATGGGACCCCAACAGAGCGAAAACCGCCGACAACAAGTCTCTGGCGACATCTCAAGCCTCACCCGGAGTGCTCCATTCATCCGTTTGTAGACGTGGGCCCGCCCCTTGTCCATCGCCGTGCAGGCCTCCGCACGCCTGGGTAGGCAGTAGTGGGACTGGGCGGTATGCCCATCTAGCCTGCGGCCATCTCCGTGTCCTGGCAGTCCGCCGCTTACCAGAAAGGGGCTGCAAGTTGGGGATAGATTCTTCCAAATGTTGAACTGCTGGAACGTTGCTGTCCTCCCGCTCTTGCCGTCCACGAAATGTGCAGCTCATCATGGACGCCAAATCGGACGCCGAAAAGTCACTTCCCGGGCCCTTGGCCCGGTCTGATGCACTGGGGGGTGGCACCCGATTCCACCCCCTCTTCCTCAGAGGATAAACCGCACCACGGATGAGATTAACTTGAGTGAGTTGGAAATGGAAAAGCTTCCATTTCCGACTCACCTCAGAAATTATGCTTCCTTTGTGCTCTTGCTGTCCATGTAGTCTGCTGCTCATCATGGACGGCGAATCGGACTCCAAAAAGTCACTTCCCGTGTCCCAGGCCAGGCTTGATGCACTGGATGAATAGAATAGAATAGAGTAGATTAGAACACAGCCACATTTAAGCTCTGCTTCAGCAAAAAAGTCATAATTCCATAACGAATTTTGGAAAAACTTAGAGAAGAACCTTCTAAAATTTGTCTTTTTTGCCCCGAATGTTTTTAGAAAAACATTTAGTAAACTAAAGAGAAAAACGAAAACATCAGCCCAGCGGCCAAAACAAGAAATAAAGAACTTACAGGTTGAAGATCTTCCTGAAGTAGTTTAGAAATTGACTCATTGGGAAGCGTTGCACTTCCAAACCTCCTTTGCTCTGCCATCTTTCAGGATTCTGACTGGACGTAGTGCTACACCAGTAACGTCTTTGTTCTGTTCTTTGTGTAATTGAGGTCCAGTTCATTTTCCTGAACAAGTGCCGGATTTCCAGCAAGGAATTCTGGGAAGTAAAGCAGAATTAGATTAGAGCCACATTCAAGCATTTCAACGCAAATTAAATTTGCCAGCAAACACAAAGCAAATTAAATTCGCAACGCAAATAAGATTCACAAAAGCAATGCAAATAAGCTTTTCAATGCAAACGCCACTCAAATGATATTCTAAATTAAAACGCATTGAAAAAGATTTTCACCCCGAAAATGCATTGAAAATGAAATTTGCATTGAAAATACAATGAAAGTGCTCTTTTTCTGGAATAAAAAAATGAACGTTCTCACCTTGGCTCCTCTGCTTGCTTTATTTCCATGAAGGACCCGCCTGGTGTCAGATTTGGGATTACAGATGGCCAGCCACAAAAAGGTGGAGAAGCAGAGGTCTGGGGATGAGAAGGACACTACATCAAGCTCAGCCCCTCCGTTTTGCATTCCAGCCTCTGAGTTGGATCCGGGTGCCCCCCCCCCAGTGCATCAGACCGGGCCAAGGGCCTGAGAAGTGATTTTCCGGGTCCTATTCGGCCTCCATGATGAGCAGCAGATTTCGTGGACGGCAAGAGCGGGAGGACAGCAACGTTTCAGCGATGCAACGTTTGGAGGCTTCTATCGCCTACATGCAGCCCCTTTCTGGTTGGCTGCGGACTTCCAAAACGCGGAGAAGGCCGGAGGCTGGATGGGCATACCGCCCGGTCCCACTGCTGTCTACCCAGGCATTGGAATCCTGCACGGCAAGGGACTAGAGGCGGGCCCACGTCTACAAACGGATGAATGGAGCCCTCCAGGTGAGGCTTGACATGTCGCCAGAGACTTGTTGTCTGCGCTTCCGCTCTGTTGGGGTGCCATCCGTGGTGAGGCCAGTGGGAGCGTATAACCGAATGAAAGGCCTTTGCCTTTGCTGGATCCGACCAGAGAGACACACCGAAGAGCAGATCAGAAGGGTCGTCATCATGGAGCAGCTGCTGCATGTGCTTTCATCCGACGTAGGGACATTAGTGAAGGAGCTCGAGCCAGAGGGGGGCCCTGCTGATTCCTGGCTTGCCCTGCAGTGCATCAACGTTGGACGAGGCGCCTCTGTGGAGCTTTCTGGTTGGGAAGGACGTAGTGCCAGCGCGGTGGCGGATTGCCGGTCCGGATTCCAGCACATCGTCAATCTCGCAGGAGGGGGATCTGCGAAATTGAGGATGTAAAGCAATCCGGACCGGCAATCCATTACGGCGCTGTCACCACGTCAATCCCCACCAGACAGCACCGCAGAATCCCCTCATTCGACATTGAGTCACGGCATGGAAAGCCGGGCACCAGCGAGGCCCCCCTCTTGCTCGTGCTCCTCCACCGACATCCGTACGTTGGATAAAATCACATACGGCAGCTGCTCCAGGATGACGACCCTTCTGATCTGCTCTTCGGTGCGTCACTCTGGTCGGATCCAGCAACGGCAAAGGCCCCTCAGTCGGCTACACGTCCCCGCCGGCCTCTCCCCGGATGGGACCCCAACAGAGCGAAAACCGCCGACAACAAGTCTCTGGCGACATCTCAAGCCTCACCCGGAGTGCTCCATTCATCCGTTTGTAGACGTGGGCCCCGCCCCTTGTCCATCGCCGTGCAGGCCTCCAACGCCTGGGTAGGCAGTAGTGGGACTGGGCGGTATGCCCATCTAGCCTGCGGCCATCTCCGTGTCCTGGCAGTCCGCCGCTTACCAGAAAGGGGCTGCAAGTTGGGGATAGATTCTTCCAAATGTTGAACTGCTGGAACGTTGCTGTCCTCCCGCTCTTGCCGTCCACGAAATGTGCAGCTCATCATGGACGCCAAATCGGACGCCGAAAAGTCACTTCCCGGGCCCTTGGCCCGGTCTGATGCACTGGGGGGTGGCACCCGATTCCACCCCCTCTTCCTCAGAGGATAAACCGCACCACGGATGAGATTAACTTGAGTGAGTTGGAAATGGAAAAGCTTCAATTTCCGACTCACCTCAGAAATGATGCTTCCTTTGTGCTCTTGCTGTCCATGTAGTCTGCTGCTCATCATGGACGGCGAATCGGACTCCAAAAAGTCACTTCCCGTGTCCCAGGCCAGGCTTGATGCACTGGATGAATAGAATAGAATAGAGTAGATTAGAACACAGCCACATTTAAGCTCTGCTTCAGCAAAAAAGTCATAATTCCATAACGAATTTTGGAAAAACTTAGAGAAGAACCTTCTAAAATTTGTCTTTTTTGCCCCGAATGTTTTTAGAAAAACATTTAGTAAACTAAAGAGAAAAACGAAAACATCAGCCCAGCGGCCAAAACAAGAAATAAAGAACTTACAGGTTGAAGATCTTCCTGAAGTAGTTTAGAAATTGACTCATTGGGAAGCGTTGCACTTCCAAACCTCCTTTGCTCTGCCATCTTTCAGGATTCTGACTGGACGTAGTGCTACACCAGTAACGTCTTTGTTCTGTTCTTTGTGTAATTGAGGTCCAGTTCATTTTCCTGAACAAGTGCCGGATTTCCAGCAAGGAATTGTGGGAAGTAAAGCAGAATTAGATTAGAGCCACATTCAAGCATTTCAACGCAAATTAAATTTGCCAGCAAACACAAAGCAAATTAAATTCGCAACGCAAATAAGATTCACAAAAGCAATGCAAATAAGCTTTTCAATGCAAACGCCACTCAAATGATATTCTAAATTAAAACGCATTGAAAAAGATTTTCACCCCGAAAATGCATTGAAAATGAAATTTGCATTGAAAATACAATGAAAGTGCTCTTTTTCTGGAATAAAAAAATGAACGTTCTCACCTTGGCTCCTCTGCTTGCTTTATTTCCATGAAGGACCCGCCTGGTGTCAGATTTGGGATTACAGATGGCCAGCCACAAAAGGGTGGAGAAGCAGAGGTCTGGGGATGAGAAGGACACTACATCAAGCTCAGCCCCTCCGTTTTGCATTCCAGCCTCTGAGTTGGATCCGGGTGCCCCCCCCCCAGTGCATCAGACCGGGCCAAGGGCCTGAGAAGTGATTTTCCGGGTCCTATTCGGCCTCCATGATGAGCAGCAGATTTCGTGGACGGCAAGAGCGGGAGGACAGCAACGTTTCAGCGATGCAACGTTTGGAGGCTTCTATCGCCTACATGCAGCCCCTTTCTGGTTGGCTGCGGACTTCCAAAACGCGGAGAAGGCCGGAGGCTGGATGGGCATACCGCCCGGTCCCACTGCTGTCTACCCAGGCATTGGAATCCTGCACGGCAAGGGACTAGAGGCGGGCCCACGTCTACAAACGGATGAATGGAGCCCTCCAGGTGAGGCTTGACATGTCGCCAGAGACTTGTTGTCTGCGCTTCCGCTCTGTTGGGGTGCCATCCGTGGTGAGGCCAGTGGGAGCGTATAACCGAATGAAAGGCCTTTGCCTTTGCTGGATCCGACCAGAGAGACGCACCGAAGAGCAGATCAGAAGGGTCGTCATCATGGAGCAGCTGCTGCATGTGCTTTCATCCGACGTAGGGACATTAGTGAAGGAGCTCGAGCCAGAGGGGGGCCCTGCTGATTCCTGGCTTGCCCTGCAGTGCATCAACGTTGGACGAAGCGCCTCTGTGGAGCTTTCTGGTTGGGAAGGACGTAGTGCCAGCGCGGTGGCGGATTGCCGGTCCGGATTCCAGCACATCGTCAATCTCGCAGGAGGGGGATCTGCGAAATTGAGGATGTAAAGCAATCCGGACCGGCAATCCATTACGGCGCTGTCACCACGTCAATCCCCACCAGACAGCACCGCAGAATCCCCTCATTCGACATTGAGTCACGGCATGGAAAGCCGGGCACCAGCGAGGCCTCCCTCTTGCTCGTGCTCCTCCACCGACATCCGTACGTTGGATAAAATCACATACGGCAGCTGCTCCAGGATGACGACCCTTCTGATCTGCTCTTCTGTGCGTCACTCTGGTCGGATCCAGCAACGGCAAAGGCCCCTCAGTCGGCTACACGTCCCCGCCGGCCTCTCCCCGGATGGGACCCCAACAGAGCGAAAACCGCCGACAACAAGTCTCTGGCGACATCTCAAGCCTCACCCGGAGTGCTCCATTCATCCGTTTGTAGACGTGGGCCCGCCCCTTGTCCATCGCCGTGCAGGCCTCCGCACGCCTGGGTAGGCAGTAGTGGGACTGGGCGGTATGCCCATCTAGCCTGCGGCCATCTCCGTGTCCTGGCAGTCCGACGCTTACCAGAAAGGGGCTGCAAGTTGGGGATAGATTCTTCCAAATGTTGAACTGCTGGAACGTTGCTGTCCTCCCGCTTTTGCCGTCCACGAAATGTGCAGCTCATCATGGACGCCAAATCGGACGCCGAAAAGTCACTTCCCGGGCCCTTGGCCCGGTCTGATGCACTGGGGGGTGGCACCCGATTCCACCCCCTCTTCCTCAGAGGATAAACCGCACCACGGATGAGATTAACTTGAGTGAGTTGGAAATGGAAAAGCTTCCATTTCCGACTCACCTCAGAAATGATGCTTCCTTTGTGCTCTTGCTGTCCATGTAGTCTGCTGCTCATCATGGACGGCGAATCGGACTCCAAAAAGTCACTTCCCGTGTCCCAGGCCAGGCTTGATGCACTGGATGAATAGAATAGAATAGAGTAGATTAGAACACAGCCACATTTAAGCTCTGCTTCAGCAAAAAAGTCATAATTCCATAACGAATTTTGGAAAAACTTAGAGAAGAACCTTCTAAAATTTGTCTTTTTTGTCCCGAATGTTTTTAGAAAAACATTTAGTAAACTAAAGAGAAAAACGAAAACATCAGCCCAGCGGCCAAAACAAGAAATAAAGAACTTACAGGTTGAAGATCTTCCTGAAGTAGTTTAGAAATTGACTCATTGGGAAGCGTTGCACTTCCAAACCCCCTTTGCTCTGCCATCTTTCAGGATTCTGACTGGACGTAGTGCTACACCAGTAACGTCTTTGTTCTGTTCTTTGTGTAATTGAGGTCCAGTTCATTTTCCTGAACAAGTGCCGGATTTCCAGCAAGGAATTGTGGGAAGTAAAGCAGAATTAGATTAGAGCCACATTCAAGCATTTCAACGCAAATTAAATTTGCCAGCAAACACAAAGCAAATTAAATTCGCAACGCAAATAAGATTCACAAAAGCAATGCAAATAAGCTTTTCAATGCAAACGCCACTCAAATGATATTCTAAATTAAAACGCATTGAAAAAGATTTTCACCCCGAAAATGCATTGAAAATGAAATTTGCATTGAAAATACAATGAAAGTGCTCTTTTTCTGGAATAAAAAAATGAACGTTCTCACCTTGGCTCCTCTGCTTGCTTTATTTCCATGAAGAACCCGCCTGGTGTCAGATTTGGGATTACAGATGGCCAGCCACAAAAAGGTGGAGAAGCAGAGGTCTGGGGATGAGAAGGACACTACATCAAGCTCAGCCCCTCCGTTTTGCATTCCAGCCTCTGAGTTGGATCCGGGTGCCCCCCCCCCAGTGCATCAGACCGGGCCAAGGGCCTGAGAAGTGATTTTCCGGGTCCTATTCGGCCTCCATGATGAGCAGCAGATTTCGTGGACGGCAAGAGCGGGAGGACAGCAACGTTTCAGCGATGCAACGTTTGGAGGCTTCTATCGCCTACATGCAGCCCCTTTCTGGTTGGCTGCGGACTTCCAAAACGCGGAGAAGGCCGGAGGCTGGATGGGCATACCGCCCGGTCCCACTGCTGTCTACCCAGGCATTGGAATCCTGCACGGCAAGGGACTAGAGGCGGGCCCACGTCTACAAACGGATGAATGGAGCCCTCCAGGTGAGGCTTGACATGTCGCCAGAGACTTGTTGTCTGCGCTTCCGCTCTGTTGGGGTGCCATCCGTGGTGAGGCCAGTGGGAGCGTATAACCGAATGAAAGGCCTTTGCCTTTGCTGGATCCGACCAGAGAGACGCTCCGAAGAGCAGATCAGAAGGGTCGTCATCATGGAGCAGCTGCTGCATGTGCTTTCATCCGACGTAGGGACATTAGTGAAGGAGCTCGAGCCAGAGGGGGGCCCTGCTGATTCCTGGCTTGCCCTGCAGTGCATCAACGTTGGACGAGGCGCCTCTGTGGAGCTTTCTGGTTGGGAAGGACGTAGTGCCAGCGCGGTGGCGGATTGCCGGTCCGGATTCCAGCACATCGTCAATCTCGCAGGAGGGGGATCTGCGAAATTGAGGATGTAAAGCAATCCGGACCGGCAATCCATTACGGCGCTGTCACCACGTCAATCCCCACCAGACAGCACCGCAGAATCCCCTCATTCGACATTGAGTCACGGCATGGAAAGCCGGGCACCAGCGAGGCCTCCCTCTTGCTCGTGCTCCTCCACCGACATCCGTACGTTGGATAAAATCACATACGGCAGCTTCTCCAGGATGACGACCCTTCTGATCTGCTCTTCGGTGCTTCCCTCTGGTCGGATCCAGCAACGGCAAAGGCCCCTCAGTCGGCTACACGTCCCCGCCGGCCTCTCCCCGGATGGGACCCCAACAGAGCGAAAACCGCCGACAACAAGTCTCTGGCGACATCTCAAGCCTCACCCGGAGTGCTCCATTCATCCGTTTGTAGACGTGGGCCCGCCCCTTGTCCATCGCCGTGCAGGCCTCCAACGCCTGGGTAGGCAGTAGTGGGACTGGGCGGTATGCCCATCTAGCCTGCGGCCATCTCCGTGTCCTGGCAGTCCGCCGCTTACCAGAAAGGGGCTGCAAGTTGGGGATAGATTCTTCCAAATGTTGAACTGCTGGAACGTTGCTGTCCTCCCGCTCTTGCCGTCCACGAAATGTGCAGCTCATCATGGACGCCAAATCGGACGCCGAAAAGTCACTTCCCGGGTCCTTGGCCCGGTCTGATGCACTGGGGGGTGGCACCCGATTCCACCCCCTCTTCCTCAGAGGATAAACCGCACCACGGATGAGATTAACTTGAGTGAGTTGGAAATGGAAAAGCTTCCATTTCCGTCTCACCTCAGAAATGATGCTTCCTTTGTGCTCTTGCTGTCCATGTAGTCTGCTGCTCATCATGGACGGCGAATCGGACTCCAAAAAGTCACTTCCCGTGTCCCAGGCCAGGCTTGATGCACTGGATGAATAGAATAGAATAGAGTAGATTAGAACACAGCCACATTTAAGCTCTGCTTCAGCAAAAAAGTCATAATTCCATAACGAATTTTGGAAAAACTTAGAGAAGAACCTTCTAAAATTTGTCTTTTTTGCCCCGAATGTTTTTAGAAAAACATTTAGTAAACTAAAGAGAAAAACGAAAACATCAGCCCAGCGGCCAAAACAAGAAATAAAGAACTTACAGGTTGAAGATCTTCCTGAAGTAGTTTAGAAATTGACTCATTGGGAAGCGTTGCACTTCCAAACCTCCTTTGCTCTGCCATCTTTCAGGATTCTGACTGGACGTAGTGCTACACCAGTAACGTCTTTGTTCTGTTCTTTGTGTAATTGAGGTCCAGTTCATTTTCCTGAACAAGTGCCGGATTTCCAGCAAGGAATTCTGGGAAGTAAAGCAGAATTAGATTAGAGCCACATTCAAGCATTTCAACGCAAATTAAATTTGCCAGCAAACACAAAGCAAATTAAATTCGCAACGCAAATAAGATTCACAAAAGCAATGCAAATAAGCTTTTCAATGCAAACGCCACTCAAATGATATTCTAAATTAAAACGCATTGAAAAAGATTTTCACCCCGAAAATGCATTGAAAATGAAATTTGCATTGAAAATACAATGAAAGTGCTCTTTTTCTGGAATAAAAAAATGAACGTTCTCACCTTGGCTCCTCTGCTTGCTTTATTTCCATGAAGGACCCGCCTGGTGTCAGATTTGGGATTACAGATGGCCAGCCACAAAAAGGTGGAGAAGCAGAGGTCTGGGGATGAGAAGGACACTACATCAAGCTCAGCCCCTCAGTTTTGCATTCCAGCCTCTGAGTTGGATCCGGGTGCCCCCCCCCCAGTGCATCAGACCGGGCCAAGGGCCTGAGAAGTGATTTTCCGGGTCCTATTCGGCCTCCATGATGAGCAGCAGATTTCGTGGACGGCAAGAGCGGGAGGACAGCAACGTTTCAGCGATGCAACGTTTGGAGGCTTCTATCGCCTACATGCAGCCCCTTTCTGGTTGGCTGCGGACTTCCAAAACGCGGAGAAGGCCGGAGGCTGGATGGGCATACCGCCCGGTCCCACTGCTGTCTACCCAGGCATTGGAATCCTGCACGGCAAGGGACTAGAGGCGGGCCCACGTCTACAAACGGATGAATGGAGCCCTCCAGGTGAGGCTTGACATGTCGCCAGAGACTTGTTGTCTGCGCTTCCGCTCTGTTGGGGTGCCATCCGTGGTGAGGCCAGTGGGAGCGTATAACCGAATGAAAGGCCTTTGCCTTTGCTGGATCCGACCAGAGAGACACACCGAAGAGCAGATCAGAAGGGTCGTCATCATGGAGCAGCTGCTGCATGTGCTTTCATCCGACGTAGGGACATTAGTGAAGGAGCTCGAGCCAGAGGGGGGCCCTGCTGATTCCTGGCTTGCCCTGCAGTGCATCAACGTTGGACGAGGCGCCTCTGTGGAGCTTTCTGGTTGGGAAGGACGTAGTGCCAGCGCGGTGGCGGATTGCCGGTCCGGATTCCAGCACATCGTCAATCTCGCAGGAGGGGGATCTGCGAAATTGAGGATGTAAAGCAATCCGGACCGGCAATCCATTACGGCGCTGTCACCACGTCAATCCCCACCAGACAGCACCGCAGAATCCCCTCATTCGACATTGAGTCACGGCATGGAAAGCCGGGCACCAGCGAGGCCCCCCTCTTGCTCGTGCTCCTCCACCGACATCCGTACGTTGGATAAAATCACATACGGCAGCTGCTCCAGGATGACGACCCTTCTGATCTGCTCTTCGGTGCGTCACTCTGGTCGGATCCAGCAACGGCAAAGGCCCCTCAGTCGGCTACACGTCCCCGCCGGCCTCTCCCCGGATGGGACCCCAACAGAGCGAAAACCGCCGACAACAAGTCTCTGGCGACATCTCAAGCCTCACCCGGAGTGCTCCATTCATCCGTTTGTAGACGTGGGCCCCGCCCCTTGTCCATCGCCGTGCAGGCCTCCAACGCCTGGGTAGGCAGTAGTGGGACTGGGCGGTATGCCCATCTAGCCTGCGGCCATCTCCGTGTCCTGGCAGTCCGCCGCTTACCAGAAAGGGGCTGCAAGTTGGGGATAGATTCTTCCAAATGTTGAACTGCTGGAACGTTGCTGTCCTCCCGCTCTTGCCGTCCACGAAATGTGCAGCTCATCATGGACGCCAAATCGGACGCCGAAAAGTCACTTCCCGGGCCCTTGGCCCGGTCTGATGCACTGGGGGGTGGCACCCGATTCCACCCCCTCTTCCTCAGAGGATAAACCGCACCACGGATGAGATTAACTTGAGTGAGTTGGAAATGGAAAAGCTTCAATTTCCGACTCACCTCAGAAATGATGCTTCCTTTGTGCTCTTGCTGTCCATGTAGTCTGCTGCTCATCATGGACGGCGAATCGGACTCCAAAAAGTCACTTCCCGTGTCCCAGGCCAGGCTTGATGCACTGGATGAATAGAATAGAATAGAGTAGATTAGAACACAGCCACATTTAAGCTCTGCTTCAGCAAAAAAGTCATAATTCCATAACGAATTTTGGAAAAACTTAGAGAAGAACCTTCTAAAATTTGTCTTTTTTGCCCCGAATGTTTTTAGAAAAACATTTAGTAAACTAAAGAGAAAAACGAAAACATCAGCCCAGCGGCCAAAACAAGAAATAAAGAACTTACAGGTTGAAGATCTTCCTGAAGTAGTTTAGAAATTGACTCATTGGGAAGCGTTGCACTTCCAAACCTCCTTTGCTCTGCCATCTTTCAGGATTCTGACTGGACGTAGTGCTACACCAGTAACGTCTTTGTTCTGTTCTTTGTGTAATTGAGGTCCAGTTCATTTTCCTGAACAAGTGCCGGATTTCCAGCAAGGAATTCTGGGAAGTAAAGCAGAATTAGATTAGAGCCACATTCAAGCATTTCAACGCAAATTAAATTTGCCAGCAAACACAAAGCAAATTAAATTCGCAACGCAAATAAGATTCACAAAAGCAATGCAAATAAGCTTTTCAATGCAAACGCCACTCAAATGATATTCTAAATTAAAACGCATTGAAAAAGATTTTCACCCCGAAAATGCATTGAAAATGAAATTTGCATTGAAAATACAATGAAAGTGCTCTTTTTCTGGAATAAAAAAATGAACGTTCTCACCTTGGCTCCTCTGCTTGCTTTATTTCCATGAAGGACCCGCCTGGTGTCAGATTTGGGATTACAGATGGCCAGCCACAAAAGGGTGGAGAAGCAGAGGTCTGGGGATGAGAAGGACACTACATCAAGCTCAGCCCCTCCGTTTTGCATTCCAGCCTCTGAGTTGGATCCGGGTGCCCCCCCCCCAGTGCATCAGACCGGGCCAAGGGCCTGAGAAGTGATTTTCCGGGTCCTATTCGGCCTCCATGATGAGCAGCAGATTTCGTGGACGGCAAGAGCGGGAGGACAGCAACGTTTCAGCGATGCAACGTTTGGAGGCTTCTATCGCCTACATGCAGCCCCTTTCTGGTTGGCTGCGGACTTCCAAAACGCGGAGAAGGCCGGAGGCTGGATGGGCATACCGCCCGGTCCCACTGCTGTCTACCCAGGCATTGGAATCCTGCACGGCAAGGGACTAGAGGCGGGCCCACGTCTACAAACGGATGAATGGAGCCCTCCAGGTGAGGCTTGACATGTCGCCAGAGACTTGTTGTCTGCGCTTCCGCTCTGTTGGGGTGCCATCCGTGGTGAGGCCAGTGGGAGCGTATAACCGAATGAAAGGCCTTTGCCTTTGCTGGATCCGACCAGAGAGACGCACCGAAGAGCAGATCAGAAGGGTCGTCATCATGGAGCAGCTGCTGCATGTGCTTTCATCCGACGTAGGGACATTAGTGAAGGAGCTCGAGCCAGAGGGGGGCCCTGCTGATTCCTGGCTTGCCCTGCAGTGCATCAACGTTGGACGAAGCGCCTCTGTGGAGCTTTCTGGTTGGGAAGGACGTAGTGCCAGCGCGGTGGCGGATTGCCGGTCCGGATTCCAGCACATCGTCAATCTCGCAGGAGGGGGATCTGCGAAATTGAGGATGTAAAGCAATCCGGACCGGCAATCCATTACGGCGCTGTCACCACGTCAATCCCCACCAGACAGCACCGCAGAATCCCCTCATTCGACATTGAGTCACGGCATGGAAAGCCGGGCACCAGCGAGGCCTCCCTCTTGCTCGTGCTCCTCCACCGACATCCGTACGTTGGATAAAATCACATACGGCAGCTGCTCCAGGATGACGACCCTTCTGATCTGCTCTTCGGTGCGTCACTCTGGTCGGATCCAGCAACGGCAAAGGCCCCTCAGTCGGCTACACGTCCCCGCCGGCCTCTCCCCGGATGGGACCCCAACAGAGCGAAAACCGCCGACAACAAGTCTCTGGCGACATCTCAAGCCTCACCCGGAGTGCTCCATTCATCCGTTTGTAGACGTGGGCCCGCCCCTTGTCCATCGCCGTGCAGGCCTCCGCACGCCTGGGTAGGCAGTAGTGGGACTGGGCGGTATGCCCATCTAGCCTGCGGCCATCTCCGTGTCCTGGCAGTCCGCCGCTTACCAGAAAGGGGCTGCAAGTTGGGGATAGATTCTTCCAAATGTTGAACTGCTGGAACGTTGCTGTCCTCCCGCTCTTGCCGTCCACGAAATGTGCAGCTCATCATGGACGCCAAATCGGACGCCGAAAAGTCACTTCCCGGGCCCTTGGCCCGGTCTGATGCACTGGGGGGTGGCACCCGATTCCACCCCCTCTTCCTCAGAGGATAAACCGCACCACGGATGAGATTAACTTGAGTGAGTTGGAAATGGAAAAGCTTCCATTTCCGACTCACCTCAGAAATGATGCTTCCTTTGTGCTCTTGCTGTCCATGTAGTCTGCTGCTCATCATGGACGGCGAATCGGACTCCAAAAAGTCACTTCCCGTGTCCCAGGCCAGGCTTGATGCACTGGATGAATAGAATAGAATAGAGTAGATTAGAACACAGCCACATTTAAGCTCTGCTTCAGCAAAAAAGTCATAATTCCATAACGAATTTTGGAAAAACTTAGAGAAGAACCTTCTAAAATTTGTCTTTTTTGCCCCGAATGTTTTTAGAAAAACATTTAGTAAACTAAAGAGAAAAACGAAAACATCAGCCCAGCGGCCAAAACAAGAAATAAAGAACTTACAGGTTGAAGATCTTCCTGAAGTAGTTTAGAAATTGACTCATTGGGAAGCGTTGCACTTCCAAACCTCCTTTGCTCTGCCATCTTTCAGGATTCTGACTGGACGTAGTGCTACACCAGTAACGTCTTTGTTCTGTTCTTTGTGTAATTGAGGTCCAGTTCATTTTCCTGAACAAGTGCCGGATTTCCAGCAAGGAATTCTGGGAAGTAAAGCAGAATTAGATTAGAGCCACATTCAAGCATTTCAACGCAAATTAAATTTGCCAGCAAACACAAAGCAAATTAAATTCGCAACGCAAATAAGATTCACAAAAGCAATGCAAATAAGCTTTTCAATGCAAACGCCACTCAAAAGATATTCTAAATTAAAACGCATTGAAAAAGATTTTCACCCCGAAAATGCATTGAAAATGAAATTTGCATTGAAAATACAATGAAAGTGCTCTTTTTCTGGAATAAAAAAATGAACGTTCTCACCTTGGCTCCTCTGCTTGCTTTATTTCCATGAAGGACCCGCCTGGTGTCAGATTTGGGATTACAGATGGCCAGCCACAAAAAGGTGGAGAAGCAGAGGTCTGGGGATGAGAAGGACACTACATCAAGCTCAGCCCCTCCGTTTTGCATTCCAGCCTCTGAGTTGGATCCGGGTGCCCCCCCCCAGTGCATCAGACCGGGCCAAGGGCCTGAGAAGTGATTTTCCGGGTCCTATTCGGCCTCCATGATGAGCAGCAGATTTCGTGGACGGCAAGAGCGGGAGGACAGCAACGTTTCAGCGATGCAACGTTTGGAGGCTTCTATCGCCTACATGCAGCCCCTTTCTGGTTGGCTGCGGACTTCCAAAACGCGGAGAAGGCCGGAGGCTGGATGGGCATACCGCCCGGTCCCACTGCTGTCTACCCAGGCATTGGAATCCTGCACGGCAAGGGACTAGAGGCGGGCCCACGTCTACAAACGGATGAATGGAGCCCTCCAGGTGAGGCTTGACATGTCGCCAGAGACTTGTTGTCTGCGCTTCCGCTCTGTTGGGGTGCCATCCGTGGTGAGGCCAGTGGGAGCGTATAACCGAATGAAAGGCCTTTGCCTTTGCTGGATCCGACCAGAGAGACGCACCGAAGAGCAGATCAGAAGTGTCGTCATCATGGAGCAGCTGCTGCATGTGCTTTCATCCGACGTAGGGACATTAGTGAAGGAGCTCGAGCCAGAGGGGGGCCCTGCTGATTCCTGGCTTGCCCTGCAGTGCATCAACGTTGGACGAGGCGCCTCTGTGGAGCTTTCTGGTTGGGAAGGACGTAGTGCCAGCGCGGTGGCGGATTGCCGGTCCGGATTCCAGCACATCGTCAATCTCGCAGGAGGGGGATCTGCGAAATTGAGGATGTAAAGCAATCCGGACCGGCAATCCATTACGGCGCTGTCACCACGTCAATCCCCACCAGACAGCACCGCAGAATCCCCTCATTCGACATTGAGTCACGGCATGGAAAGCCGGGCACCAGCGAGGCCTCCCTCTTGCTCGTGCTCCTCCACCGACATCCGTACGTTGGATAAAATCACATACGGCAGCTGCTCCAGGATGACGACCCTTCTGATCTGCTCTTCGGTGCGTCACTCTGGTCGGATCCAGCAACGGCAAAGGCCCCTCAGTCGGCTACACGTCCCCGCCGGCCTCTCCCCGGATGGGACCCCAACAGAGCGAAAACCGCCGACAACAAGTCTCTGGCGACATCTCAAGCCTCACCCGGAGTGCTCCATTCATCCGTTTGTAGACGTGGGCCCGGCCCTTGTCCATCGCCGTGCAGGCCTCCGCACGCCTGGGTAGGCAGTAGTGGGACTGGGCGGTATGCCCATCTAGCCTGCGGCCATCTCCGTGTCCTGGCAGTCCGCCGCTTACCAGAAAGGGGCTGCAAGTTGGGGATAGATTCTTCCAAATGTTGAACTGCTGGAACGTTGCTGTCCTCCCGCTCTTGCCGTCCACGAAATGTGCAGCTCATCATGGACGCCAAATCGGACGCCGAAAAGTCACTTCCCGGGCCCTTGGCCCGGTCTGATGCACTGGGGGGTGGCACCCGATTCCACCCCCTCTTCCTCAGAGGATAAACCGCACCACGGATGAGATTAACTTGAGTGAGTTGGAAATGGAAAAGCTTCCATTTCCGACTCACCTCAGAAATGATGCTTCCTTTGTGCTCTTGCTGTCCATGTAGTCTGCTGCTCATCATGGACGGCGAATCGGACTCCAAAAAGTCACTTCCCGTGTCCCAGGCCAGGCTTGATGCACTGGATGAATAGAATAGAATAGAGTAGATTAGAACACAGCCACATTTAAGCTCTGCTTCAGCAAAAAAAGTCATAATTCCATAACGAATTTTGGAAAAACTTAGAGAAGAACCTTCTAAAATTTGTCTTTTTTGTCCCGAATGTTTTTAGAAAAACATTTAGTAAACTAAAGAGAAAAACGAAAACATCAGCCCAGCGGCCAAAACAAGAAATAAAGAACTTACAGGTTGAAGATCTTCCTGAAGTAGTTTAGAAATTGACTCATTGGGAAGCGTTGCACTTCCAAACCCCCTTTGCTCTGCCATCTTTCAGGATTCTGACTGGACGTAGTGCTACACCAGTAACGTCTTTGTTCTGTTCTTTGTGTAATTGAGGTCCAGTTCATTTTCCTGAACAAGTGCCGGATTTCCAGCAAGGAATTGTGGGAAGTAAAGCAGAATTAGATTAGAGCCACATTCAAGCATTTCAACGCAAATTAAATTTGCCAGCAAACACAAAGCAAATTAAATTCGCAACGCAAATAAGATTCACAAAAGCAATGCAAATAAGCTTTTCAATGCAAACGCCACTCAAATGATATTCTAAATTAAAACGCATTGAAAAAGATTTTCACCCCGAAAATGCATTGAAAATGAAATTTGCATTGAAAATACAATGAAAGTGCTCTTTTTCTGGAATAAAAAAATGAACGTTCTCACCTTGGCTCCTCTGCTTGCTTTATTTCCATGAAGAACCCGCCTGGTGTCAGATTTGGGATTACAGATGGCCAGCCACAAAAAGGTGGAGAAGCAGAGGTCTGGGGATGAGAAGGACACTACATCAAGCTCAGCCCCTCCGTTTTGCATTCCAGCCTCTGAGTTGGATCCGGGTGCCCCCCCCCCAGTGCATCAGACCGGGCCAAGGGCCTGAGAAGTGATTTTCCGGGTCCTATTCGGCCTCCATGATGAGCAGCAGATTTCGTGGACGGCAAGAGCGGGAGGACAGCAACGTTTCAGCGATGCAACGTTTGGAGGCTTCTATCGCCTACATGCAGCCCCTTTCTGGTTGGCTGCGGACTTCCAAAACGCGGAGAAGGCCGGAGGCTGGATGGGCATACCGCCCGGTCCCACTGCTGTCTACCCAGGCATTGGAATCCTGCACGGCAAGGGACTAGAGGCGGGCCCACGTCTACAAACGGATGAATGGAGCCCTCCAGGTGAGGCTTGACATGTCGCCAGAGACTTGTTGTCTGCGCTTCCGCTCTGTTGGGGTGCCATCCGTGGTGAGGCCAGTGGGAGCGTATAACCGAATGAAAGGCCTTTGCCTTTGCTGGATCCGACCAGAGAGACGCTCCGAAGAGCAGATCAGAAGGGTCGTCATCATGGAGCAGCTGCTGCATGTGCTTTCATCCGACGTAGGGACATTAGTGAAGGAGCTCGAGCCAGAGGGGGGCCCTGCTGATTCCTGGCTTGCCCTGCAGTGCATCAACGTTGGACGAGGCGCCTCTGTGGAGCTTTCTGGTTGGGAAGGACGTAGTGCCAGCGCGGTGGCGGATTGCCGGTCCGGATTCCAGCACATCGTCAATCTCGCAGGAGGGGGATCTGCGAAATTGAGGATGTAAAGCAATCCGGACCGGCAATCCATTACGGCGCTGTCACCACGTCAATCCCCACCAGACAGCACCGCAGAATCCCCTCATTCGACATTGAGTCACGGCATGGAAAGCCGGGCACCAGCGAGGCCTCCCTCTTGCTCGTGCTCCTCCACCGACATCCGTACGTTGGATAAAATCACATACGGCAGCTGCTCCAGGATGACGACCCTTCTGATCTGCTCTTCGGTGCTTCCCTCTGGTCGGATCCAGCAACGGCAAAGGCCCCTCAGTCGGCTACACGTCCCCGCCGGCCTCTCCCCGGATGGGACCCCAACAGAGCGAAAACCGCCGACAACAAGTCTCTGGCGACATCTCAAGCCTCACCCGGAGTGCTCCATTCATCCGTTTGTAGACGTGGGCCCGCCCCTTGTCCATCGCCGTGCAGGCCTCCAACGCCTGGGTAGGCAGTAGTGGGACTGGGCGGTATGCCCATCTAGCCTGCGGCCATCTCCGTGTCCTGGCAGTCCGCCGCTTACCAGAAAGGGGCTGCAAGTTGGGGATAGATTCTTCCAAATGTTGAACTGCTGGAACGTTGCTGTCCTCCCGCTCTTGCCGTCCACGAAATGTGCAGCTCATCATGGACGCCAAATCGGACGCCGAAAAGTCACTTCCCGGGTCCTTGGCCCGGTCTGATGCACTGGGGGGTGGCACCCGATTCCACCCCCTCTTCCTCAGAGGATAAACCGCACCACGGATGAGATTAACTTGAGTGAGTTGGAAATGGAAAAGCTTCCATTTCCGTCTCACCTCAGAAATGATGCTTCCTTTGTGCTCTTGCTGTCCATGTAGTCTGCTGCTCATCATGGACGGCGAATCGGACTCCAAAAAGTCACTTCCCGTGTCCCAGGCCAGGCTTGATGCACTGGATGAATAGAATAGAATAGAGTAGATTAGAACACAGCCACATTTAAGCTCTGCTTCAGCAAAAAAGTCATAATTCCATAACGAATTTTGGAAAAACTTAGAGAAGAACCTTCTAAAATTTGTCTTTTTTGCCCCGAATGTTTTTAGAAAAACATTTAGTAAACTAAAGAGAAAAACAAAAACATCAGCCCAGCGGCCAAAACAAGAAATAAAGAACTTACAGATTGAAGATCTTCCTGAAGTAGTTTAGAAATTGACTCATTGGGAAGCGTTGCACTTCCAAACCCCCCTTGCTCTGCCATCTTTCAGGATTCTGACTGGACGTAGTGCTACACCAGTAACGTCTTTGTTCTGTTCTTTGTGTAATTGAGGTCCAGTTCATTTTCCTGACCAAGTGCCGGATTTCCAGCAAGGAATTCTGGGAAGTAAAGCAGAATTAGATTAGAGCCACATTCAAGCATTTCAACGCAAATTAAATTTGCCAGCAAACACAAAGCAAATTAAATTCGCAACGCAAATAAGATTCACAAAAGCAATGCAAATAAGCTTTTCAATGCAAACGCCACTCAAATGATATTCTAAATTAAAACGCATTGAAAAAGATTTTCACCCCGAAAATGCATTGAAAATGAAATTTGCATTGAAAATACAATGAAAGTGCTCTTTTTCTGGAATAAACAAATGAACGTTCTCACCTTGGCTCCTCTGCTTGCTTTATTTCCATGAAGGACCCGCCTGGTGTCAGATTTGGGATTACAGATGGCCAGCCACAAAAAGGTGGAGAAGCAATGGTCTGGGGATGAGAAGGACACTACATCAAGCTCAGCCCCTCCGTTTTGCATTCCAGCCTCTGAGTTGGATCCGGGTGCCCCCCCCCCCAGTGCATCAGACCGGGCCAAGGGCCTGAGAAGTGATTTTCCGGGTCCTATTCGGCCTCCATGATGAGCAGCAGATTTCGTGGACGGCAAGAGCGGGAGGACAGCAACGTTTCAGCGATGCAACGTTTGGAGGCTTCTATCGCCTACATGCAGCCCCTTTCTGGTTGGCTGCGGACTTCCAAAACGCGGAGAAGGCCGGAGGCTGGATGGGCATACCGCCCGGTCCCACTGCTGTCTACCCAGGCATTGGAATCCTGCACGGCAAGGGACTAGAGGCGGGCCCACGTCTACAAACGGATGAATGGAGCCCTCCAGGTGAGGCTTGACATGTCGCCAGAGACTTGTTGTCGGCGCTTCCGCTCTGTTGGGGTGCCATCCGTGGTGAGGCCAGTGGGAGCGTATAACCGAATGAAAGGCCTTTGCCTTTGCTGGATCCGACCAGAGAGACGCACCGAAGAGCAGATCAGAAGGGTCGTCATCATGGAGCAGCTGCTGCATGTGCTTTCATCCGACGTAGGGACATTAGTGAAGGAGCTCGAGCCAGAGGGGGGCCCTGCTGATTCCTGGCTTGCCCTGCAGTGCATCAACGTTGGACGAGGCGCCTCTGTGGAGCTTTCTGGTTGGGAAGGACGTAGTGCCAGCGCGGTGGCGGATTGCCGGTCCGGATTCCAGCACATCGTCAATCTCGCAGGAGGGGGATCTGCGAAATTGAGGATGTAAAGCAATCCGGACCGGCAATCCATTACGGCGCTGTCACCACGTCAATCCCCACCAGACAGCACCGCAGAATCCCCTCATTCGACATTGAGTCACGGCATGGAAAGCCGGGCACCAGCGAGGCCTCCCTCTTGCTCGTGCTCCTCCACCGACATCCGTACGTTGGATAAAATCACATACGGCAGCTGCTCCAGGATGACGACCCTTCTGATCTGCTCTTCGGTGCGTCACTCTGGTCGGATCCAGCAACGGCAAAGGCCCCTCAGTCGGCTACACGTCCCCGCCGGCCTCTCCCCGGATGGGACCCCAACAGAGCGAAAACCGCCGACAACAAGTCTCTGGCGACATCTCAAGCCTCACCCGGAGTGCTCCATTCATCCGTTTGTAGACGTGGGCCCGCCCCTTGTCCATCGCCGTGCAGGCCTCCGCACGCCTGGGTAGGCAGTAGTGGGACTGGGCGGTATGCCCATCTAGCCTGCGGCCATCTCCGTGTCCTGGCAGTCCGCCGCTTACCAGAAAGGGGCTGCAAGTTGGGGATAGATTCTTCCAAATGTTGAACTGCTGGAACGTTGCTGTCCTCCCGCTCTTGCCGTCCACGAAATGTGCAGCTCATCATGGACGCCAAATCGGACGCCGAAAAGTCACTTCCCGGGCCCTTGGCCCGGTCTGATGCACTGGGGGGTGGCACCCGATTCCACCCCCTCTTCCTCAGAGGATAAACCGCACCACGGATGAGATTAACTTGAGTGAGTTGGAAATGGAAAAGCTTCCATTTCCGACTCACCTCAGAAATGATGCTTCCTTTGTGCTCTTGCTGTCCATGTAGTCTGCTGCTCATCATGGACGGCGAATCGGACTCCAAAAAGTCACTTCCCGTGTCCCAGGCCAGGCTTGATGCACTGGATGAATAGAATAGAATAGAGTAGATTAGAACACAGCCACATTTAAGCTCTGCTTCAGCAAAAAAGTCATAATTCCATAACGAATTTTGGAAAAACTTAGAGAAGAACCTTCTAAAATTTGTCTTTTTTGTCCCGAATGTTTTTAGAAAAACATTTAGTAAACTAAAGAGAAAAACGAAAACATCAGCCCAGCGGCCAAAACAAGAAATAAAGAACTTACAGGTTGAAGATCTTCCTGAAGTAGTTTAGAAATTGACTCATTGGGAAGCGTTGCACTTCCAAACCCCCTTTGCTCTGCCATCTTTCAGGATTCTGACTGGACGTAGTGCTACACCAGTAACGTCTTTGTTCTGTTCTTTGTGTAATTGAGGTCCAGTTCATTTTCCTGAACAAGTGCCGGATTTCCAGCAAGGAATTCTGGGAAGTAAAGCAGAATTAGATTAGAGCCACATTCAAGCATTTCAACGCAAATTAAATTTGCCAGCAAACACAAAGCAAATTAAATTCGCAACGCAAATAAGATTCACAAAAGCAATGCAAATAAGCTTTTCAATGCAAACGCCACTCAAATGATATTCTAAATTAAAACGCATTGAAAAAGATTTTCACCCCGAAAATGCATTGAAAATGAAATTTGCATTGAAAATACAATGAAAGTGCTCTTTTTCTGGAATAAAAAAATGAACGTTCTCACCTTGGCTCCTCTGCTTGCTTTATTTCCATGAAGAACCCGCCTGGTGTCAGATTTGGGATTACAGATGGCCAGCCACAAAAAGGTGGAGAAGCAGAGGTCTGGGGATGAGAAGGACACTACATCAAGCTCAGCCCCTCCGTTTTGCATTCCAGCCTCTGAGTTGGATCCGGGTGCCCCCCCCCAGTGCATCAGACCGGGCCAAGGGCCTGAGAAGTGATTTTCCGGGTCCTATTCGGCCTCCATGATGAGCAGCAGATTTCGTGGACGGCAAGAGCGGGAGGACAGCAACGTTTCAGCGATGCAACGTTTGGAGGCTTCTATCGCCTACATGCAGCCCCTTTCTGGTTGGCTGCGGACTTCCAAAACGCGGAGAAGGCCGGAGGCTGGATGGGCATACCGCCCGGTCCCACTGCTGTCTACCCAGGCATTGGAATCCTGCACGGCAAGGGACTAGAGGCGGGCCCACGTCTACAAACGGATGAATGGAGCCCTCCAGGTGAGGCTTGACATGTCGCCAGAGACTTGTTGTCTGCGCTTCCGCTCTGTTGGGGTGCCATCCGTGGTGAGGCCAGTGGGAGCGTATAACCGAATGAAAGGCCTTTGCCTTTGCTGGATCCGACCAGAGAGACGCTCCGAAGAGCAGATCAGAAGGGTCGTCATCATGGAGCAGCTGCTGCATGTGCTTTCATCCGACGTAGGGACATTAGTGAAGGAGCTCGAGCCAGAGGGGGGCCCTGCTGATTCCTGGCTTGCCCTGCAGTGCATCAACGTTGGACGAGGCGCCTCTGTGGAGCTTTCTGGTTGGGAAGGACGTAGTGCCAGCGCGGTGGCGGATTGCCGGTCCGGATTCCAGCACATCGTCAATCTCGCAGGAGGGGGATCTGCGAAATTGAGGATGTAAAGCAATCCGGACCGGCAATCCATTACGGCGCTGTCACCACGTCAATCCCCACCAGACCGCACCGCAGAATCCCCTCATTCGACATTGAGTCACGGCATGGAAAGCCGGGCACCAGTGAGGCCTCCCTCTTGCTCGAGCTCCTCCACCGACATCCGTACGTTGGATAAAATCACATACGGCAGCTGCTCCAGGATGACGACCCTTCTGATCTGCTCTTCGGTGCGTCACTCTGGTCGGATCCAGCAACGGCAAAGGCCCCTCAGTCGGCTACACGTCCCCGCCGGCCTCTCCCCGGATGGGACCCCAACAGAGCGAAAACCGCCGACAACAAGTCTCTGGCGACATCTCAAGCCTCACCCGGAGTGCTCCATTCATCCGTTTGTAGACGTGGGCCCGCCCCTTGTCCATCGCCGTGCAGGCCTCCAACGCCTGGGTAGGCAGTAGTGGGACTGGGCGGTATGCCCATCTAGCCTGCGGCCATCTCCGTGTCCTGGCAGTCCGCCGCTTACCAGAAAGGGGCTGCAAGTTGGGGATAGATTCTTCCAAATGTTGAACTGCTGGAACGTTGCTGTCCTCCCGCTCTTGCCGTCCACGAAATGTGCAGCTCATCATGGACGCCAAATCGGACGCCGAAAAGTCACTTCCCGGGTCCTTGGCCCGGTCTGATGCACTGGGGGGTGGCACCCGATTCCACCCCCTCTTCCTCAGAGGATAAACCGCACCACGGATGAGATTAACTTGAGTGAGTTGGAAATGGAAAAGCTTCCATTTCCGTCTCACCTCAGAAATGATGCTTCCTTTGTGCTCTTGCTGTCCATGTAGTCTGCTGCTCATCATGGACGGCGAATCGGACTCCAAAAAGTCACTTCCCGTGTCCCAGGCCAGGCTTGATGCACTGGATGAATAGAATAGAATAGAGTAGATTAGAACACAGCCACATTTAAGCTCTGCTTCAGCAAAAAAGTCATAATTCCATAACGAATTTTGGAAAAACTTAGAGAAGAACCTTCTAAAATTTGTCTTTTTTGCCCCGAATGTTTTTAGAAAAACATTTAGTAAACTAAAGAGAAAAACAAAAACATCAGCCCAGCGGCCAAAACAAGAAATAAAGAACTTACAGATTGAAGATCTTCCTGAAGTAGTTTAGAAATTGACTCATTGGGAAGCGTTGCACTTCCAAACCCCCCTTGCTCTGCCATCTTTCAGGATTCTGACTGGACGTAGTGCTACACCAGTAACGTCTTTGTTCTGTTCTTTGTGTAATTGAGGTCCAGTTCATTTTCCTGACCAAGTGCCGGATTTCCAGCAAGGAATTCTGGGAAGTAAAGCAGAATTAGATTAGAGCCACATTCAAGCATTTCAACGCAAATTAAATTTGCCAGCAAACACAAAGCAAATTAAATTCGCAACGCAAATAAGATTCACAAAAGCAATGCAAATAAGCTTTTCAATGCAAACGCCACTCAAATGATATTCTAAATTAAAACGCATTGAAAAAGATTTTCACCCCGAAAATGCATTGAAAATGAAATTTGCATTGAAAATACAATGAAAGTGCTCTTTTTCTGGAATAAAAAAATGAACGTTCTCACCTTGGCTCCTCTGCTTGCTTTATTTCCATGAAGGACCCGCCTGGTGTCAGATTTGGGATTACAGATGGCCAGCCACAAAAAGGTGGAGAAGCAATGGTCTGGGGATGAGAAGGACACTACATCAAGCTCAGCCCCTCCGTTTTGCATTCCAGCCTCTGAGTTGGATCCGGGTGCCCCCCCCCCCAGTGCATCAGACCGGGCCAAGGGCCTGAGAAGTGATTTTCCGGGTCCTATTCGGCCTCCATGATGAGCAGCAGATTTCGTGGACGGCAAGAGCGGGAGGACAGCAACGTTTCAGCGATGCAACGTTTGGAGGCTTCTATCGCCTACATGCAGCCCCTTTCTGGTTGGCTGCGGACTTCCAAAACGCGGAGAAGGCCGGAGGCTGGATGGGCATACCGCCCGGTCCCACTGCTGTCTACCCAGGCATTGGAATCCTGCACGGCAAGGGACTAGAGGCGGGCCCACGTCTACAAACGGATGAATGGAGCCCTCCAGGTGAGGCTTGACATGTCGCCAGAGACTTGTTGTCGGCGCTTCCGCTCTGTTGGGGTGCCATCCGTGGTGAGGCCAGTGGGAGCGTATAACCGAATGAAAGGCCTTTGCCTTTGCTGGATCCGACCAGAGAGACGCACCGAAGAGCAGATCAGAAGGGTCGTCATCATGGAGCAGCTGCTGCATGTGCTTTCATCCGACGTAGGGACATTAGTGAAGGAGCTCGAGCCAGAGGGGGGCCCTGCTGATTCCTGGCTTGCCCTGCAGTGCATCAACGTTGGACGAGGCGCCTCTGTGGAGCTTTCTGGTTGGGAAGGACGTAGTGCCAGCGCGGTGGCGGATTGCCGGTCCGGATTCCAGCACATCGTCAATCTCGCAGGAGGGGGATCTGCGAAATTGAGGATGTAAAGCAATCCGGACCGGCAATCCATTACGGCGCTGTCACCACGTCAATCCCCACCAGACAGCACCGCAGAATCCCCTCATTCGACATTGAGTCACGGCATGGAAAGCCGGGCACCAGCGAGGCCTCCCTCTTGCTCGTGCTCCTCCACCGACATCCGTACGTTGGATAAAATCACATACGGCAGCTGCTCCAGGATGACGACCCTTCTGATCTGCTCTTCGGTGCGTCTCTCTGGTCGGATCCACCAAAGGCCTTTCATTCGGTTATACGCTCCCACTGGCCTCACCACGGATGGCACCCCAACAGAGCGGAAGCGCCGACAACAAGTCTCTGGCGACATGTCAAGCCTCACCTGGAGGGCTCCATTCATCAGTTTGTAGACGTGGGCCCGCCTCTAGTCCCTTGCCGTGCAGGATTCCAATGCCTGGGTAGACAGCAGTGGGACCGGGCGGTATGCCCATCCAGCCTCCGGCCTTCTCCGCGTTTTGGAAGTCCGCAGCCAACCAGAAAGGGTCTGCATGTAGGCGATAGAAGCCTCCAAACGTTGCATCGCTGAAACGTTGCTGTCCTCCCGCTCTTGCCGTCCACGAAATCTGCTGCTCATCATGGAGGCCGAATAGGACCCGGAAAATCACTTCTCAGGCCCTGGCCCGGTCTGATGCACTGGGGGGGGGCACCCGGATCTAACTCAGAGGCTGGAATGCAAAACGGAGGGGCTGAGCTTGATGTAGTGTCTTTCTCATCCCCACACCTCTGCTTCTCCACCTTTTTGTGGCTGGCCATCTGTAATCCCAAATCTGACACCAGGCGGGTCCTTCATGGAAATAAAGCAAGCAGAGGAGCCAAGGTGAGAACGTTCATTTTTTTATTCCAGAAAAAGAGCACTTTCATTGTATTGTCAATGCAAATTTCATTTTCAATGCATTTTCGGTGTGAAAATCTTTTTCAATGCGTTTTAATTTAGAATATCATTTGAGTGGCGTTTGCATTGAAAAGCTTATTTGCATTGCTTTTGTGAATCTTATTTGCGTTGCGAATTTAATTTGCTTTGTGTTTGCTGGCAAATTTAATTTGCGTTGAAATGCTTGAATGTGGCTCTAATCTAATTCTGCTTTACTTCCCAGAATTCCTTGCTGGAAATCCGGCACTTGTTCAGGAAAATGAACTGGACCTCAATTACACAAAGAACAGAACAAAGACGTTACTGGTGTAGCACTACGTCCAGTCAGAATCCTGAAAGATGGCAGAGCAAGGGGGGTTTGGAAGTGCAACGCTTCCCAATGAGTCAATTTCTAAACTACTTCAGGAAGATCTTCAACCTGTAAGTTCTTTATTTCTTGTTTTGGCCGCTGGGCTGATGTTTTCGTTTTTCTCTTTAGTTTACTAAATGTTTTTCTAAAAACATTCGGGGCAAAAAAGACAAATTTTAGAAGGTTCTTCTCTAAGTTTTTCCAAAATTCGTTATGGAATTATGACTTTTTTGCTGAAGCAGAGCTTAAATGTGGCTGTGTTCTAATCTACTCTATTCTATTCATCCAGTGCATCAAGCCTGGCCTGGGACACGGGAAGTGACTTTTTGGCGTCCGATTCGCCGTCCATGATGAGCAGCAGACTACATGGACAGCAAGAGCACAAAGGAAGCATCATTTCTGAGGTGAGTCGGAAATGGAAGCTTTTCCATTTCCAACTCACTCAAGTTCATCTCATCCGTGGTGCGGTTTATCCTCTGAGGAAGAGGGGGTGGAATCGGGTGCCAACCCCCAGTGCATCAGACCGGGCCAAGGGCCCGGGAAGTGACTTTTCGGCGTCCGATTTGGCGTCCATGATGAGCAGCACATTTCGTGGACGGCAAGAGCGGGAGGACAGCAACGTTCCAGCAGTTCAACATTTGGAAGAATCTATCCCCAACTTGCAGCCCCTTTCCGGTTGGCTGCGGATTTCCAAAACGCGGAGAAGGCCGGAATGATATTCTAAATTAAAACGCATTAAAAAAGATTTTCACCCCGAAAATGCATTGAAAATGAAATTTGCATTGAAAATACAATGAAAGTGCTCTTTTTCTGGAATAAAAAAATTAACGTTCTCACCTTGGCTCCTCTGCTTGCTTTATTTCCATGAAGGACCCGCCTGGTGTCAGATTTGGGATTACAGATGGCCAGCCACAAAAAGGTGGAGAAGCAGAGGTGTGGGGATGAGAAGGACACTACATCAACCTCAGCCCCTCCGTTTTGCATTCCAGCCTCTGAGTTGGATCCGGGTGCCCCCCCCCCCCAGTGCATCAGACCGGGCCAAGGGCCTGAGAAGTGATTTTCCGGGTCCTATTCGGCCTCCATGATGAGCAGCAGATTTCGTGGACGGCAAGAGCGGGAGGACAGCAACGTTTCAGCGATGCAACGTTTGGAGGCTTCTATCGCCTACATGCAGCCCCTTTCTGGTTGGCTGCGGACTTCCAAAACGCGGAGAAGGCCGGAGGCTGGATGGGCATACCGCCCGGTCCCACTGCTGTCTACCCAGGCATTGGAATCCTGCACGGCAAGGGACTAGAGGCGGGCCCACGTCTACAAACGGATGAATGGAGCCCTCCAGGTGAGGCTTGACATGTTGCCAGAGACTTGTTGTCGGCGCTTCCGCTCTGTTGGGGTGCCATCCGTGGTGAGGCCAGTGGGAACGTATAACCGAATGAAAGGCCTTTGCCTTTGCTGGATCCGACCAGAGAGACGCACCGAAGAGCAGATCAGAAGGGTCGTCATCATGGAGCAGCTGCTGCATGTGCTTTCATCCGACGTAGGGACATTAGTGAAGGAGCTCGAGCCAGATGGGGGCCCTGCTGATTCCTGGCTTGCCCTGCAGTGCATCAACGTTGGACGAGGCGCCTCTGTGGAGCTTTCTGGTTGGGAAGGACAAAGTGCCAGCGCGGTGGCGGATTGCCGGTCCGAAATCCCAGAACATCGTCAATCTCGCAGGAGGGGGATCTGCGAGATTGAGGATGTAAAGCAATCCGGACCGGCAATCCATTACGGCGCTGTCACCACATCAATCCCCACCAGACAGCACCGCAGAATCCCCTCATTCGACATTGAGTCACGGCATGGAAAGCCGGGCACCAGCGAGGCCTCCCTCTTGCTCGTGCTCCTCCACCGACATCCGTACGTTGCATAAACTCACATACGGCAGCTGCTCCAGGATGACGACCCTTCTGATCTGCTCTTCGGTGCGTCACTCTGGTCGGATCCAGCAACGGCAAAGGCCCCTCAGTCAGCTACACGTCCCCGCCGGCCTCTCCCCGGATGGGACCCCAACAGAGCGAAAACCGCCGACAACAAGTCTCTGGCGACATCTCAAGCCTCACCCGGAGTGCTCCATTCATCCGTTTGTAGACGTGGGCCCGCCCCTTGTCCATCGCCGTGCAGGCCTCCAACGCCTGGGTAGGCAGTAGTGGGACTGGGCGGTATGCCCATCTAGCCTGCGGCCATCTCCGTGTCCTGGCAGTCCGCCGCTTACCAGAAAGGGGCTGCAAGTTGGGAATAGAATCTTCCAAATGTTGAACTGCTGGAACGTTGCTGTCCTCCCACTCTTGCCGTCCACGAAATGTGCTGCTCATCATGGACGCCAAATCGGACGCCGAAAAGTCACTTCCCGGGCCCTTGGCCCGGTCTGATGCACTGGGGGGTGGCACCCGATTCCACCCCCTCTTCCTCAGAGGATAAACCGCACCACGGATGAGATGAACTTGAGTGAGTTGGAAATGGAAAAGCTTCCATTTCCGACTCACCTCAGAAATGATGCTTCCTTTGTGCTCTTGCTGTCCATGTAGTCTGCTGCTCATCATGGACGGCGAATCGGACGCCAAAAAGTCACTTCCCGTGTCCCAGACCAGGCTTGATGCACTGGATGAATAGAATAGAGTAGATTAGAACACAGCCACATTTAAGCTCTGCTTCAGCAAAAAAGTCATAATTCCATAACGAATTTTGGAAAAACTTAGAGAAGAACCTTCTAAAATTTGTCTTTTTTGCCCCGAATGTTTTTTAGAAAAACATTTAGTAAACTAAAGAGAAAAACGAAAACATCAGCCCAGCGGCCAAAACAAGAAATAAAGAACTTACAGGTTGAAGATCTTCCTGAAGTAGTTTAGAAATTGACTCATTGGGAAGCGTTGCACTTCCAAACCCCCCTTGCTCTGCCATCTTTCAGGATTCTGACTGGACGTAGTGCTACACCAGTAACGTCTTTGTTCTGTTCTTTGTGTAATTGAGGTCCAGTTCATTTTCCTGAACAAGTGCCGGATTTCCAGCAAGGAATTCTGGGAAGTAAAGCAGAATTAGATTAGAGCCACATTCAAGCATTTCAACGCAAATTAAATTTGCCAGCAAACACAAAGAAAATTAAATTCGCAACGCAAATAAGATTCACAAAAGCAATGCAAATAAGCTTTTCAATGCAAACGCCACTCAAATGATATTCTAAATTAAAACGCATTGAAAAAGATTTTCACACCGAAAATGCATTGAAAATGAAATTTGCATTGACAATACAATGAAAGTGCTCTTTTTCTGGAATAAAAAAATGAACGTTCTCACCTTGGCTCCTCTGCTTGCTTTATTTCCATGAAGGACCCGCCTGGTGTCAGATTTGGGATTACAGATGGCCAGCCACAAAAAGGTGGAGAAGCAGAGGTGTGGGGATGAGAAAGACACTACATCAAGCTCAGCCCCTCCGTTTTGCATTCCAGCCTCTGAGTTAGATCCGGGTGCCCCCCCCCAGTGCATCAGACCGGGCCAGGGCCTGAGAAGTGATTTTCCGGGTCCTATTCGGCCTCCATGATGAGCAGCAGATTTCGTGGACGTTAAGACAGGAGGACAGCAACGTTTCAGCGATGCAACGTTTGGAGGCTTCTATCGCCTACATGCAGCCCCTTTCTGGTTGGCTGCGGACTTCCAAAACGCGGAGAAGGCCGGAGGCTGGATGGGCATACCGCCCGGTCCCACTGCTGTCTACCCAGGCATTGGAATCCTGCACGGCAAGGGACAAGAGGCGGGCCCACGTCTACAAACTGATGAATGGAGCCCTCCAGGTGAGGCTTGACATGTCGCCAGAGACTTGTTGTCGGCGCTTCCGCTCTGTTGGGGTGCCATCCGTGGTGAGGCCAGTGGGAGCGTATAACCGAATGAAAAGCCTTTGCCTTTGCTGGATCCGACCAGAGAGACGCACCGAAGAGCAGATCAGAAGGGTCGTCATCATGGAGCAGCTGCTGCATGTGCTTTCATCCGACGTAGGGACATTAGTGAAGGAGCTTGAGCCAGAGGGGGGCCCTGCTGATTCCTGGCTTGCCCTGCAGTGCATCAACGTTGGACGAGGCGCCTCTGTGGAGCTTTCTGGTTGGGAAGGACGTAGTGCCAGCGCGGTGGCGGATTGCCGGTCCGGATTCCAGCACATCGTCAATCTCGCAGGAGGGGGATCTGCGAGATTGAGGATGTAAAGCAATCCGGACCGGCAATCCATTACGGCGCTGTCACCACGTCAATCCCCACCAGACAGCACCGCAGAATCCCCTCATTCGACATTGAGTCACGGCATGGAAAGCCGGGCACCAGCGAGGCCTCCCTCTTGCTCGTGCTCCTCCACCGACATCCGTACGTTGGATAAAATCACATACGGCAGCTGCTCCAGGATGACGACCCTTCTGATCTGCTCTTCGGTGCGTCACTCTGGTCGGATCCAGCAACGGCAAAGGCCCCTCAGTCGGCTACACGTCCCCGCCGGCCTCTCCCCGGATGGGACCCCAACAGAGCGAAAACCGCCGACAACAAGTCTCTGGCGACATCTCAAGCCTCACCCGGAGTGCTCCATTCATCCGTTTGTAGACGTGGGCCCGCCCCTTGTCCATCGCCGTGCAGGCCTCCAACGCCTGGGTAGGCAGTAGTGGGACTGGGCGGTATGCCCATCTAGCCTGCGGCCATCTCCGTGTCCTGGCAGTCCGCCGCTTACCAGAAAGGGGCTGCAAGTTGGGGATAGATTCTTCCAAATGTTGAACTGCTGGAACGTTGCTGTCCTCCCGCTCTTGCCGTCCACGAAATGTGCTGCTCATCATGGACGCCAAATCGGACGCCAAAAAGTCACTTCCTGGGCCCTTGGCCCGGTCTGATGCACTGGGGGGTGGCACCCGATTCCACCCCCTCTTCCTCAGAGGATAAACCGCACCACGGATGAGATGAACTTGAGTGAGTTGGAAATGGAAAAGCTTTTATTACCGACTCACCTCAGAAATGATGCTTCCTTTGTGCTCTTGCTGTCCATGTAGTCTGCTGCTCATCATGGACGGCGAATCGGACGCCAAAAAGTCACTTCCCGTGTCCCAGACCAGGCTTGATGCACTGGATGAATAGAATAGAGTAGATTAGAACACAGCCACATTTAAGCTCTGCTTCAGCAAAAAAGTCATAATTCCATAACGAATTTTGGAAAAACTTAGAGAAGAACCTTCTAAAATTTGTCTTTTTTGCCCCGAATGTTTTTAGAAAAACATTTAGTAAACTAAAGAGAAAAACGAAAACATCAGCCCAGCGGCCAAAACAAGAAATAAAGAACTTACAGGTTGAAGATCTTCCTGAAGTAGTTTAGAAATTGACTCATTGGGAAGCGTTGCACTTCCAAACCTCCTTTGCTCTGCCATCTTTCAGGATTCTGACTGGACGTAGTGCTACACCAGTAACGTCTTTGTTCTGTTCTTTGTGTAATTGAGGTCCAGTTCATTTTCCTGAACAAGTGCCGGATTTCCAGCAAGGAATTCTGGGAAGTAAAGCAGAATTAGATTAGAGCCACATTCAAGCATTTCAACGCAAATTAAATTTGCCAGCAAACACAAAGCAAATTAAATTCGCAACGCAAATAAGATTCACAAAAGCAATGCAAATAAGCTTTTCAATGCAAACGCCACTCAAATGATATTCTAAATTAAAACGCATTGAAAATGATTTTCACCCCGAAAATGCATTGAAAATGAAATTTGCATTGAAAATACAATGAAAGTGCTCTTTTTCTGGAATAAAAAAATGAACGTTCTCACCTTGGCTCCTCTGCTTGCTTTATTTCCATGAAGGACCCTCCTGGTGTCAGATTTGGGATTACAGATGGCCAGCCGCAAAAAGGTGGAGAAGCAGAGGTCTGGGGATGAGAAGGACACTACATCAAGCTCAGCCCCTCCGTTTTGCATTCCAGCCTCTGAGTTGGATCCGGGTGCCCCCCCCCAGTGCATCAGACCGGGCCAAGGGCCTGAGAAGTGATTTCCCGGGTCCTATTCGGCCTCCATGATGAGCAGCAGATTTCGTGGACGGCAAGAGCGGGAGGACAGCAACGTTTCAGCGATGCAACGTTTGGAGGCTTCTATCGCCTACATGCAGCCCCTTTCTGGTTGGCTGCGGACTTCCAAAACGCGGAGAAGGCCGGAGGCTGGATGGGCATACCGCCCGGTCCCACTGCTGTCTACCCAGGCATTGGAATCCTGCACGGCAAGGGACTAGAGGCGGGCCCACGTCTACAAACGGATGAATGGAGCCCTCCAGGTGAGGCTTGACATGTCGCCAGAGACTTGTTGTCGGCGCTTCCGCTCTGTTGGGGTGCCATCCGTGGTGAGGCCAGTGGGAGCGTATAACCGAATGAAAGGCCTTTGCCTTTGCTGGATCCGACCAGAGAGACGCACCGAAGAGCAGATCAGAAGGGTCGTCATCATGGAGCAGCTGCTGCATGTGCTTTCATCCGACGTAGGGACATTAGTGAAGGAGCTCGAGCCAGAGGGGGGCCCTGCTGATTCCTGGCTTGCCCTGCAGTGCATCAACGTTGGACGAGGCGCCTCTGTGGAGCTTTCTGGTTGGGAAGGACGTAGTGCCAGCGCGGTGGCGGATTGCCGGTCCGGATTCCAGCACATCGTCAATCTCGCAGGAGGGGGATCTGCGAAATTGAGGATGTAAAGCAATCCGGACCGGCAATCCATTACGGCGCTGTCACCACGTCAATCCCCACCAGACAGCACCGCAGAATCCCCTCATTCGACATTGAGTCACGGCATGGAAAGCCGGGCACCAGCGAGGCCTCCCTCTTGCTCGTGCTCCTCCACCGACATCCGTACGTTGGATAAAATCACATACGGCAGCTGCTCCAGGATGACGACCCTTCTGATCTGCTCTTCGGTGCGTCACTCTGGTCGGATCCAGCAACGGCAAAGGCCCCTCAGTCGGCTACACGTCCCCGCCGGCCTCTCCCCGGATGGGACCCCAACAGAGCGAAAACCGCCGACAACAAGTCTCTGGCGACATCTCAAGCCTCACCCGGAGTGCTCCATTCATCCGTTTGTAGACGTGGGCCCGCCCCTTGTCCATCGCCGTGCAGGCCTCCAACGCCTGGGTAGGCAGTAGTGGGACTGGGCGGTATGCCCATCTAGCCTGCGGCCATCTCCGTGTCCTGGCAGTCCGCCGCTTACCAGAAAGGGGCTGCAAGTTGGGGATAGATTCTTCCAAATGTTGAACTGCTGGAACGTTGCTGTCCTCCCGCTCTTGCCGTCCACGAAATGTGCTGCTCATCATGGACGCCAAATCGGACGCCAAAAAGTCACTTCCTGGGCCCTTGGCCCGGTCTGATGCACTGGGGGGTGGCACCCGATTCCACCCCCTCTTCCTCAGAGGATAAACCGCACCACGGATGAGATGAACTTGAGTGAGTTGGAAATGGAAAAGCTTTTATTACCGACTCACCTCAGAAATGATGCTTCCTTTGTGCTCTTGCTGTCCATGTAGTCTGCTGCTCATCATGGACGGCGAATCGGACGCCAAAAAGTCACTTCCCGTGTCCCAGACCAGGCTTGATGCACTGGATGAATAGAATAGAGTAGATTAGAACACAGCCACATTTAAGCTCTGCTTCAGCAAAAAAGTCATAATTCCATAACGAATTTTGGAAAAACTTAGAGAAGAACCTTCTAAAATTTGTCTTTTTTGCCCCGAATGTTTTTAGAAAAACATTTAGTAAACTAAAGAGAAAAACGAAAACATCAGCCCAGCGGCCAAAACAAGAAATAAAGAACTTACAGGTTGAAGATCTTCCTGAAGTAGTTTAGAAATTGACTCATTGGGAAGCGTTGCACTTCCAAACCTCCTTTGCTCTGCCATCTTTCAGGATTCTGACTGGACGTAGTGCTACACCAGTAACGTCTTTGTTCTGTTCTTTGTGTAATTGAGGTCCAGTTCATTTTCCTGAACAAGTGCCGGATTTCCAGCAAGGAATTCTGGGAAGTAAAGCAGAATTAGATTAGAGCCACATTCAAGCATTTCAACGCAAATTAAATTTGCCAGCAAACACAAAGCAAATTAAATTCGCAACGCAAATAAGATTCACAAAAGCAATGCAAATAAGCTTTTCAATGCAAACGCCACTCAAATGATATTCTAAATTAAAACGCATTGAAAATGATTTTCACCCCGAAAATGCATTGAAAATGAAATTTGCATTGAAAATACAATGAAAGTGCTCTTTTTCTGGAATAAAAAAATGAACGTTCTCACCTTGGCTCCTCTGCTTGCTTTATTTCCATGAAGGACCCTCCTGGTGTCAGATTTGGGATTACAGATGGCCAGCCGCAAAAAGGTGGAGAAGCAGAGGTCTGGGGATGAGAAGGACACTACATCAAGCTCAGCCCCTCCGTTTTGCATTCCAGCCTCTGAGTTGGATCCGGGTGCCCCCCCCCCAGTGCATCAGACCGGGCCAAGGGCCTGAGAAGTGATTTCCCGGGTCCTATTCGGCCTCCATGATGAGCAGCAGATTTCGTGGACGGCAAGAGCGGGAGGACAGCAACGTTTCAGCGATGCAACGTTTGGAGGCTTCTATCGCCTACATGCAGCCCCTTTCTGGTTGGCTGCGGACTTCCAAAACGCGGAGAAGGCCGGAGGCTGGATGGGCATACCGCCCGGTCCCACTGCTGTCTACCCAGGCATTGGAATCCTGCACGGCAAGGGACTAGAGGCGGGCCCACGTCTACAAACGGATGAATGGAGCCCTCCAGGTGAGGCTTGACATGTCGCCAGAGACTTGTTGTCGGCGCTTCCGCTCTGTTGGGGTGCCATCCGTGGTGAGGCCAGTGGGAGCGTATAACCGAATGAAAGGCCTTTGCCTTTGCTGGATCCGACCAGAGAGACGCACCGAAGAGCAGATCAGAAGGGTCGTCATCATGGAGCAGCTGCTGCATGTGCTTTCATCCGACGTAGGGACATTAGTGAAGGAGCTCGAGCCAGAGGGGGGCCCTGCTGATTCCTGGCTTGCCCTGCAGTGCATCAACGTTGGACGAGGCGCCTCTGTGGAGCTTTCTGGTTGGGAAGGACGTAGTGCCAGCGCGGTGGCGGATTGCCGGTCCGGATTCCAGCACATCGTCAATCTCGCAGGAGGGGGATCTGCGAAATTGAGGATGTAAAGCAATCCGGACCGGCAATCCATTACGGCGCTGTCACCACGTCAATCCCCACCAGACAGCACCGCAGAATCCCCTCATTCGACATTGAGTCACGGCATGGAAAGCCGGGCACCAGCGAGGCCTCCCTCTTGCTCGTGCTCCTCCACCGACATCCGTACGTTGGATAAAATCACATACGGCAGCTGCTCCAGGATGACGACCCTTCTGATCTGCTCTTCGGTGCGTCACTCTGGTCGGATCCAGCAACGGCAAAGGCCCCTCAGTCGGCTACACGTCCCCGCCGGCCTCTCCCCGGATGGGACCCCAACAGAGCGAAAACCGCCGACAACAAGTCTCTGGCGACATCTCAAGCCTCACCCGGAGTGCTCCATTCATCCGTTTGTAGACGTGGGCCCGCCCCTTGTCCATCGCCGTGCAGGCCTCCAACGCCTGGGTAGGCAGTAGTGGGACTGGGCGGTATGCCCATCTAGCCTGCGGCCATCTCCGTGTCCTGGCAGTCCGCCGCTTACCAGAAAGGGGCTGCAAGTTGGGGATAGATTCTTCCAAATGTTGAACTGCTGGAACGTTGCTGTCCTCCCGCTCTTGCCGTCCACGAAATGTGCTGCTCATCATGGACGCCAAATCGGACGCCAAAAAGTCACTTCCTGGGCCCTTGGCCCGGTCTGATGCACTGGGGGGTGGCACCCGATTCCACCCCCTCTTCCTCAGAGGATAAACCGCACCACGGATGAGATGAACTTGAGTGAGTTGGAAATGGAAAAGCTTTTATTACCGACTCACCTCAGAAATGATGCTTCCTTTGTGCTCTTGCTGTCCATGTAGTCTGCTGCTCATCATGGACGGCGAATCGGACGCCAAAAAGTCACTTCCCGTGTCCCAGACCAGGCTTGATGCACTGGATGAATAGAATAGAGTAGATTAGAACACAGCCACATTTAAGCTCTGCTTCAGCAAAAAAGTCATAATTCCATAACGAATTTTGGAAAAACTTAGAGAAGAACCTTCTAAAATTTGTCTTTTTTGCCCCGAATGTTTTTAGAAAAACATTTAGTAAACTAAAGAGAAAAACGAAAACATCAGCCCAGCGGCCAAAACAAGAAATAAAGAACTTACAGGTTGAAGATCTTCCTGAAGTAGTTTAGAAATTGACTCATTGGGAAGCGTTGCACTTCCAAACCTCCTTTGCTCTGCCATCTTTCAGGATTCTGACTGGACGTAGTGCTACACCAGTAACGTCTTTGTTCTGTTCTTTGTGTAATTGAGGTCCAGTTCATTTTCCTGAACAAGTGCCGGATTTCCAGCAAGGAATTCTGGGAAGTAAAGCAGAATTAGATTAGAGCCACATTCAAGCATTTCAACGCAAATTAAATTTGCCAGCAAACACAAAGCAAATTAAATTCGCAACGCAAATAAGATTCACAAAAGCAATGCAAATAAGCTTTTCAATGCAAACGCCACTCAAATGATATTCTAAATTAAAACGCATTGAAAATGATTTTCACCCCGAAAATGCATTGAAAATGAAATTTGCATTGAAAATACAATGAAAGTGCTCTTTTTCTGGAATAAAAAAATGAACGTTCTCACCTTGGCTCCTCTGCTTGCTTTATTTCCATGAAGGACCCTCCTGGTGTCAGATTTGGGATTACAGATGGCCAGCCGCAAAAAGGTGGAGAAGCAGAGGTCTGGGGATGAGAAGGACACTACATCAAGCTCAGCCCCTCCGTTTTGCATTCCAGCCTCTGAGTTGGATCCGGGTGCCCCCCCCCCCAGTGCATCAGACCGGGCCAAGGGCCTGAGAAGTGATTTCCCGGGTCCTATTCGGCCTCCATGATGAGCAGCAGATTTCGTGGACGGCAAGAGCGGGAGGACAGCAACGTTTCAGCGATGCAACGTTTGGAGGCTTCTATCGCCTACATGCAGCCCCTTTCTGGTTGGCTGCGGACTTCCAAAACGCGGAGAAGGCCGGAGGCTGGATGGGCATACCGCCCGGTCCCACTGCTGTCTACCCAGGCATTGGAATCCTGCACGGCAAGGGACTAGAGGCGGGCCCACGTCTACAAACGGATGAATGGAGCCCTCCAGGTGAGGCTTGACATGTCGCCAGAGACTTGTTGTCGGCGCTTCCGCTCTGTTGGGGTGCCATCCGTGGTGAGGCCAGTGGGAGCGTATAACCGAATGAAAGGCCTTTGCCTTTGCTGGATCCGACCAGAGAGACGCACCGAAGAGCAGATCAGAAGGGTCGTCATCATGGAGCAGCTGCTGCATGTGCTTTCATCCGACGTAGGGACATTAGTGAAGGAGCTCGAGCCAGAGGGGGGCCCTGCTGATTCCTGGCTTGCCCTGCAGTGCATCAACGTTGGACGAGGCGCCTCTGTGGAGCTTTCTGGTTGGGAAGGACGTAGTGCCAGCGCGGTGGCGGATTGCCGGTCCGGATTCCAGCACATCGTCAATCTCGCAGGAGGGGGATCTGCGAAATTGAGGATGTAAAGCAATCCGGACCGGCAATCCATTACGGCGCTGTCACCACGTCAATCCCCACCAGACAGCACCGCAGAATCCCCTCATTCGACATTGAGTCACGGCATGGAAAGCCGGGCACCAGCGAGGCCTCCCTCTTGCTCGTGCTCCTCCACCGACATCCGTACGTTGGATAAAATCACATACGGCAGCTGCTCCAGGATGACGACCCTTCTGATCTGCTCTTCGGTGCGTCACTCTGGTCGGATCCAGCAACGGCAAAGGCCCCTCAGTCGGCTACACGTCCCCGCCGGCCTCTCCCCGGATGGGACCCCAACAGAGCGAAAACCGCCGACAACAAGTCTCTGGCGACATCTCAAGCCTCACCCGGAGTGCTCCATTCATCCGTTTGTAGACGTGGGCCCGCCCCTTGTCCATCGCCGTGCAGGCCTCCGCACGCCTGGGTAGGCAGTAGTGGGACTGGGCGGTATGCCCATCTAGCCTGCGGCCATCTCCGTGTCCTGGCAGTCCGCCGCTTACCAGAAAGGGGCTGCAAGTTGGGGATAGATTCTTCCAAATGTTGAACTGCTGGAACGTTGCTGTCCTCCCGCTCTTGCCGTCCACGAAATGTGCAGCTCATCATGGACGCCAAATCGGACGCCGAAAAGTCACTTCCCGGGCCCTTGGCCCGGTCTGATGCACTGGGGGGTGGCACCCGATTCCACCCCCTCTTCCTCAGAGGATAAACCGCACCACGGATGAGATTAACTTGAGTGAGTTGGAAATGGAAAAGCTTCCATTTCCGACTCACCTCAGAAATGATGCTTCCTTTGTGCTCTTGCTGTCCATGTAGTCTGCTGCTCATCATGGACGGCGAATCGGACTCCAAAAAGTCACTTCCCGTGTCCCAGGCCAGGCTTGATGCACTGGATGAATAGAATAGAGTAGATTAGAACACAGCCACATTTAAGCTCTGCTTCAGCAAAAAAGTCATAATTCCATAACGAATTTTGGAAAAACTTAGAGAAGAACCTTCTAAAATTTGTCTTTTTTGTCCCGAATGTTTTTAGAAAAACATTTAGTAAACTAAAGAGAAAAACGAAAACATCAGCCCAGCGGCCAAAACAAGAAATAAAGAACTTACAGGTTGAAGATCTTCCTGAAGTAGTTTAGAAATTGACTCATTGAGAAGCGTTGCACTTCCAAACCCCCTTTGCTCTGCCATCTTTCAGGATTCTGACTGGACGTAGTGCTACACCAGTAACGTCTTTGTTCTGTTCTTTGTGTAATTGAGGTCCAGTTCATTTTCCTGAACAAGTGCCGGATTTCCAGCAAGGAATTCTGGGAAGTAAAGCAGAATTAGATTAGAGCCACATTCAAGCATTTCAACGCAAATTAAATTTGCCAGCAAACACAAAGCAAATTAAATTCGCAACGCAAATAAGATTCACAAAAGCAATGCAAATAAGCTTTTCAATGCAAACGCCACTCAAATGATATTCTAAATTAAAACGCATTGAAAAAGATTTTCACACCGAAAATGCATTGAAAATGAAATTTGCATTGACAATACAATGAAAGTGCTCTTTTTCTGGAATAAAAAAATGAACGTTCTCACCTTGGCTCCTCTGCTTGCTTTATTTCCATGAAGGACCCGCCTGGTGTCAGATTTGGGATTACAGATGGCCAGCCACAAAAAGGTGGAGAAGCAGAGGTGTGGGGATGAGAAAGACACTACATCAAGCTCAGCCCCTCCGTTTTGCATTCCAGCCTCTGAGTTAGATCCGGGTGCCCCCCCCCAGTGCATCAGACCGGGCCAGGGCCTGAGAAGTGATTTTCCGGGTCCTATTCGGCCTCCATGATGAGCAGCAGATTTCGTGGACGTTAAGACAGGAGGACAGCAACGTTTCAGCGATGCAACGTTTGGAGGCTTCTATCGCCTACATGCAGCCCCTTTCTGGTTGGCTGCGGACTTCCAAAACGCGTAGAAGGCCGGAGGCTGGATGGGCATACCGCCCGGTCCCACTGCTGTCTACCCAGGCATTGGAATCCTGCACGGCAAGGGACTAGAGGCGGGCCCACGTCTACAAACGGATGAATGGAGCCCTCCAGGTGAGGCTTGACATGTCGGCAGAGACTTGTTGTCGGCGCTTCCGCTCTGTTGGGGTGCCATCCGTGGTGAGGCCAGTGGGAGCGTATAACCGAATGAAAGGCCTTTGCCTTTGCTGGATCCGACCAGAGAGACGCACCGAAGAGCAGATCAGAAGGGTCGTCATCATGGAGCAGCTGCTGCATGTGCTTTCATCCGACGTAGGGACATTAGTGAAGGAGCTCGAGCCAGAGGGGGGCCCTGCTGATTCCTGGCTTGCCCTGCAGTGCATCAACGTTGGACGAGGCGCCTCTGTGGAGCTTTCTGGTTGGGAAGGACGTAGTGCCAGCGCGGTGGCGGATTGCCGGTCCGGATTCCAGCACATCGTCAATCTCGCAGGAGGGGGATCTGCGAAATTGAGGATGTAAAGCAATCCGGACCGGCAATCCATTACGGCGCTGTCACCACGTCAATCCCCACCAGACAGCACCGCAGAATCCCCTCATTCGACATTGAGTCACGGCATGGAAAGCCGGGCACCAGCGAGGCCTCCCTCTTGCTCGTGCTCCTCCACCGACATCCGTACGTTGGATAAAATCACATACGGCAGCTGCTCCAGGATGACGACCCTTCTGATCTGCTCTTCGGTGCGTCACTCTGGTCGGATCCAGCAACGGCAAAGGCCCCTCAGTCGGCTACACGTCCCCGCCGGCCTCTCCCCGGATGGGACCCCAACAGAGCGAAAACCGCCGACAACAAGTCTCTGGCGACATCTCAAGCCTCACCCGGAGTGCTCCATTCATCCGTTTGTAGACGTGGGCCCGCCCCTTGTCCATCGCCGTGCAGGCCTCCGCACGCCTGGGTAGGCAGTAGTGGGACTGGGCGGTATGCCCATCTAGCCTGCGGCCATCTCCGTGTCCTGGCAGTCCGCCGCTTACCAGAAAGGGGCTGCAAGTTGGGGATAGATTCTTCCAAATGTTGAACTGCTGGAACGTTGCTGTCCTCCCGCTCTTGCCGTCCACGAAATGTGCAGCTCATCATGGACGCCAAATCGGACGCCGAAAAGTCACTTCCCGGGCCCTTGGCCCGGTCTGATGCACTGGGGGGTGGCACCCGATTCCACCCCCTCTTCCTCAGAGGATAAACCGCACCACGGATGAGATTAACTTGAGTGAGTTGGAAATGGAAAAGCTTCCATTTCCGACTCACCTCAGAAATTATGCTTCCTTTGTGCTCTTGCTGTCCATGTAGTCTGCTGCTCATCATGGACGGCGAATCGGACTCCAAAAAGTCACTTCCCGTGTCCCAGGCCAGGCTTGATGCACTGGATGAATAGAATAGAATAGAGTAGATTAGAACACAGCCACATTTAAGCTCTGCTTCAGCAAAAAAGTCATAATTCCATAACGAATTTTGGAAAAACTTAGAGAAGAACCTTCTAAAATTTGTCTTTTTTGCCCCGAATGTTTTTAGAAAAACATTTAGTAAACTAAAGAGAAAAACGAAAACATCAGCCCAGCGGCCAAAACAAGAAATAAAGAACTTACAGGTTGAAGATCTTCCTGAAGTAGTTTAGAAATTGACTCATTGGGAAGCGTTGCACTTCCAAACCTCCTTTGCTCTGCCATCTTTCAGGATTCTGACTGGACGTAGTGCTACACCAGTAACGTCTTTGTTCTGTTCTTTGTGTAATTGAGGTCCAGTTCATTTTCCTGAACAAGTGCCGGATTTCCAGCAAGGAATTCTGGGAAGTAAAGCAGAATTAGATTAGAGCCACATTCAAGCATTTCAACGCAAATTAAATTTGCCAGCAAACACAAAGCAAATTAAATTCGCAACGCAAATAAGATTCACAAAAGCAATGCAAATAAGCTTTTCAATGCAAACGCCACTCAAATGATATTCTAAATTAAAACGCATTGAAAAAGATTTTCACCCCGAAAATGCATTGAAAATGAAATTTGCATTGAAAATACAATGAAAGTGCTCTTTTTCTGGAATAAAAAAATGAACGTTCTCACCTTGGCTCCTCTGCTTGCTTTATTTCCATGAAGGACCCGCCTGGTGTCAGATTTGGGATTACAGATGGCCAGCCACAAAAAGGTGGAGAAGCAGAGGTCTGGGGATGAGAAGGACACTACATCAAGCTCAGCCCCTCCGTTTTGCATTCCAGCCTCTGAGTTGGATCCGGGTGCCCCCCCCCCAGTGCATCAGACCGGGCCAAGGGCCTGAGAAGTGATTTTCCGGGTCCTATTCGGCCTCCATGATGAGCAGCAGATTTCGTGGACGGCAAGAGCGGGAGGACAGCAACGTTTCAGCGATGCAACGTTTGGAGGCTTCTATCGCCTACATGCAGCCCCTTTCTGGTTGGCTGCGGACTTCCAAAACGCGGAGAAGGCCGGAGGCTGGATGGGCATACCGCCCGGTCCCACTGCTGTCTACCCAGGCATTGGAATCCTGCACGGCAAGGGACTAGAGGCGGGCCCACGTCTACAAACGGATGAATGGAGCCCTCCAGGTGAGGCTTGACATGTCGCCAGAGACTTGTTGTCTGCGCTTCCGCTCTGTTGGGGTGCCATCCGTGGTGAGGCCAGTGGGAGCGTATAACCGAATGAAAGGCCTTTGCCTTTGCTGGATCCGACCAGAGAGACACACCGAAGAGCAGATCAGAAGGGTCGTCATCATGGAGCAGCTGCTGCATGTGCTTTCATCCGACGTAGGGACATTAGTGAAGGAGCTCGAGCCAGAGGGGGGCCCTGCTGATTCCTGGCTTGCCCTGCAGTGCATCAACGTTGGACGAGGCGCCTCTGTGGAGCTTTCTGGTTGGGAAGGACGTAGTGCCAGCGCGGTGGCGGATTGCCGGTCCGGATTCCAGCACATCGTCAATCTCGCAGGAGGGGGATCTGCGAAATTGAGGATGTAAAGCAATCCGGACCGGCAATCCATTACGGCGCTGTCACCACGTCAATCCCCACCAGACAGCACCGCAGAATCCCCTCATTCGACATTGAGTCACGGCATGGAAAGCCGGGCACCAGCGAGGCCCCCCTCTTGCTCGTGCTCCTCCACCGACATCCGTACGTTGGATAAAATCACATACGGCAGCTGCTCCAGGATGACGACCCTTCTGATCTGCTCTTCGGTGCGTCACTCTGGTCGGATCCAGCAACGGCAAAGGCCCCTCAGTCGGCTACACGTCCCCGCCGGCCTCTCCCCGGATGGGACCCCAACAGAGCGAAAACCGCCGACAACAAGTCTCTGGCGACATCTCAAGCCTCACCCGGAGTGCTCCATTCATCCGTTTGTAGACGTGGGCCCCGCCCCTTGTCCATCGCCGTGCAGGCCTCCAACGCCTGGGTAGGCAGTAGTGGGACTGGGCGGTATGCCCATCTAGCCTGCGGCCATCTCCGTGTCCTGGCAGTCCGCCGCTTACCAGAAAGGGGCTGCAAGTTGGGGATAGATTCTTCCAAATGTTGAACTGCTGGAACGTTGCTGTCCTCCCGCTCTTGCCGTCCACGAAATGTGCAGCTCATCATGGACGCCAAATCGGACGCCGAAAAGTCACTTCCCGGGCCCTTGGCCCGGTCTGATGCACTGGGGGGTGGCACCCGATTCCACCCCCTCTTCCTCAGAGGATAAACCGCACCACGGATGAGATTAACTTGAGTGAGTTGGAAATGGAAAAGCTTCCATTTCCGACTCACCTCAGAAATGATGCTTCCTTTGTGCTCTTGCTGTCCATGTAGTCTGCTGCTCATCATGGACGGCGAATCGGACTCCAAAAAGTCACTTCCCGTGTCCCAGGCCAGGCTTGATGCACTGGATGAATAGAATAGAGTAGATTAGAACACAGCCACATTTAAGCTCTGCTTCAGCAAAAAAGTCATAATTCCATAACGAATTTTGGAAAAACTTAGAGAAGAACCTTCTAAAATTTGTCTTTTTTGTCCCGAATGTTTTTAGAAAAACATTTAGTAAACTAAAGAGAAAAACGAAAACATCAGCCCAGCGGCCAAAACAAGAAATAAAGAACTTACAGGTTGAAGATCTTCCTGAAGTAGTTTAGAAATTGACTCATTGAGAAGCGTTGCACTTCCAAACCCCCTTTGCTCTGCCATCTTTCAGGATTCTGACTGGACGTAGTGCTACACCAGTAACGTCTTTGTTCTGTTCTTTGTGTAATTGAGGTCCAGTTCATTTTCCTGAACAAGTGCCGGATTTCCAGCAAGGAATTCTGGGAAGTAAAGCAGAATTAGATTAGAGCCACATTCAAGCATTTCAACGCAAATTAAATTTGCCAGCAAACACAAAGCAAATTAAATTCGCAACGCAAATAAGATTCACAAAAGCAATGCAAATAAGCTTTTCAATGCAAACGCCACTCAAATGATATTCTAAATTAAAACGCATTGAAAAAGATTTTCACACCGAAAATGCATTGAAAATGAAATTTGCATTGACAATACAATGAAAGTGCTCTTTTTCTGGAATAAAAAAATGAACGTTCTCACCTTGGCTCCTCTGCTTGCTTTATTTCCATGAAGGACCCGCCTGGTGTCAGATTTGGGATTACAGATGGCCAGCCACAAAAAGGTGGAGAAGCAGAGGTGTGGGGATGAGAAAGACACTACATCAAGCTCAGCCCCTCCGTTTTGCATTCCAGCCTCTGAGTTAGATCCGGGTGCCCCCCCCCAGTGCATCAGACCGGGCCAGGGCCTGAGAAGTGATTTTCCGGGTCCTATTCGGCCTCCATGATGAGCAGCAGATTTCGTGGACGTTAAGACAGGAGGACAGCAACGTTTCAGCGATGCAACGTTTGGAGGCTTCTATCGCCTACATGCAGCCCCTTTCTGGTTGGCTGCGGACTTCCAAAACGCGTAGAAGGCCGGAGGCTGGATGGGCATACCGCCCGGTCCCACTGCTGTCTACCCAGGCATTGGAATCCTGCACGGCAAGGGACTAGAGGCGGGCCCACGTCTACAAACGGATGAATGGAGCCCTCCAGGTGAGGCTTGACATGTCGGCAGAGACTTGTTGTCGGCGCTTCCGCTCTGTTGGGGTGCCATCCGTGGTGAGGCCAGTGGGAGCGTATAACCGAATGAAAGGCCTTTGCCTTTGCTGGATCCGACCAGAGAGACGCACCGAAGAGCAGATCAGAAGGGTCGTCATCATGGAGCAGCTGCTGCATGTGCTTTCATCCGACGTAGGGACATTAGTGAAGGAGCTCGAGCCAGAGGGGGGCCCTGCTGATTCCTGGCTTGCCCTGCAGTGCATCAACGTTGGACGAGGCGCCTCTGTGGAGCTTTCTGGTTGGGAAGGACGTAGTGCCAGCGCGGTGGCGGATTGCCGGTCCGGATTCCAGCACATCGTCAATCTCGCAGGAGGGGGATCTGCGAAATTGAGGATGTAAAGCAATCCGGACCGGCAATCCATTACGGCGCTGTCACCACGTCAATCCCCACCAGACAGCACCGCAGAATCCCCTCATTCGACATTGAGTCACGGCATGGAAAGCCGGGCACCAGCGAGGCCTCCCTCTTGCTCGTGCTCCTCCACCGACATCCGTACGTTGGATAAAATCACATACGGCAGCTGCTCCAGGATGACGACCCTTCTGATCTGCTCTTCGGTGCGTCACTCTGGTCGGATCCAGCAACGGCAAAGGCCCCTCAGTCGGCTACACGTCCCCGCCGGCCTCTCCCCGGATGGGACCCCAACAGAGCGAAAACCGCCGACAACAAGTCTCTGGCGACATCTCAAGCCTCACCCGGAGTGCTCCATTCATCCGTTTGTAGACGTGGGCCCGCCCCTTGTCCATCGCCGTGCAGGCCTCCGCACGCCTGGGTAGGCAGTAGTGGGACTGGGCGGTATGCCCATCTAGCCTGCGGCCATCTCCGTGTCCTGGCAGTCCGCCGCTTACCAGAAAGGGGCTGCAAGTTGGGGATAGATTCTTCCAAATGTTGAACTGCTGGAACGTTGCTGTCCTCCCGCTCTTGCCGTCCACGAAATGTGCAGCTCATCATGGACGCCAAATCGGACGCCGAAAAGTCACTTCCCGGGCCCTTGGCCCGGTCTGATGCACTGGGGGGTGGCACCCGATTCCACCCCCTCTTCCTCAGAGGATAAACCGCACCACGGATGAGATTAACTTGAGTGAGTTGGAAATGGAAAAGCTTCCATTTCCGACTCACCTCAGAAATTATGCTTCCTTTGTGCTCTTGCTGTCCATGTAGTCTGCTGCTCATCATGGACGGCGAATCGGACTCCAAAAAGTCACTTCCCGTGTCCCAGGCCAGGCTTGATGCACTGGATGAATAGAATAGAATAGAGTAGATTAGAACACAGCCACATTTAAGCTCTGCTTCAGCAAAAAAGTCATAATTCCATAACGAATTTTGGAAAAACTTAGAGAAGAACCTTCTAAAATTTGTCTTTTTTGCCCCGAATGTTTTTAGAAAAACATTTAGTAAACTAAAGAGAAAAACGAAAACATCAGCCCAGCGGCCAAAACAAGAAATAAAGAACTTACAGGTTGAAGATCTTCCTGAAGTAGTTTAGAAATTGACTCATTGGGAAGCGTTGCACTTCCAAACCTCCTTTGCTCTGCCATCTTTCAGGATTCTGACTGGACGTAGTGCTACACCAGTAACGTCTTTGTTCTGTTCTTTGTGTAATTGAGGTCCAGTTCATTTTCCTGAACAAGTGCCGGATTTCCAGCAAGGAATTCTGGGAAGTAAAGCAGAATTAGATTAGAGCCACATTCAAGCATTTCAACGCAAATTAAATTTGCCAGCAAACACAAAGCAAATTAAATTCGCAACGCAAATAAGATTCACAAAAGCAATGCAAATAAGCTTTTCAATGCAAACGCCACTCAAATGATATTCTAAATTAAAACGCATTGAAAAAGATTTTCACCCCGAAAATGCATTGAAAATGAAATTTGCATTGAAAATACAATGAAAGTGCTCTTTTTCTGGAATAAAAAAATGAACGTTCTCACCTTGGCTCCTCTGCTTGCTTTATTTCCATGAAGGACCCGCCTGGTGTCAGATTTGGGATTACAGATGGCCAGCCACAAAAAGGTGGAGAAGCAGAGGTCTGGGGATGAGAAGGACACTACATCAAGCTCAGCCCCTCCGTTTTGCATTCCAGCCTCTGAGTTGGATCCGGGTGCCCCCCCCCCAGTGCATCAGACCGGGCCAAGGGCCTGAGAAGTGATTTTCCGGGTCCTATTCGGCCTCCATGATGAGCAGCAGATTTCGTGGACGGCAAGAGCGGGAGGACAGCAACGTTTCAGCGATGCAACGTTTGGAGGCTTCTATCGCCTACATGCAGCCCCTTTCTGGTTGGCTGCGGACTTCCAAAACGCGGAGAAGGCCGGAGGCTGGATGGGCATACCGCCCGGTCCCACTGCTGTCTACCCAGGCATTGGAATCCTGCACGGCAAGGGACTAGAGGCGGGCCCACGTCTACAAACGGATGAATGGAGCCCTCCAGGTGAGGCTTGACATGTCGCCAGAGACTTGTTGTCTGCGCTTCCGCTCTGTTGGGGTGCCATCCGTGGTGAGGCCAGTGGGAGCGTATAACCGAATGAAAGGCCTTTGCCTTTGCTGGATCCGACCAGAGAGACACACCGAAGAGCAGATCAGAAGGGTCGTCATCATGGAGCAGCTGCTGCATGTGCTTTCATCCGACGTAGGGACATTAGTGAAGGAGCTCGAGCCAGAGGGGGGCCCTGCTGATTCCTGGCTTGCCCTGCAGTGCATCAACGTTGGACGAGGCGCCTCTGTGGAGCTTTCTGGTTGGGAAGGACGTAGTGCCAGCGCGGTGGCGGATTGCCGGTCCGGATTCCAGCACATCGTCAATCTCGCAGGAGGGGGATCTGCGAAATTGAGGATGTAAAGCAATCCGGACCGGCAATCCATTACGGCGCTGTCACCACGTCAATCCCCACCAGACAGCACCGCAGAATCCCCTCATTCGACATTGAGTCACGGCATGGAAAGCCGGGCACCAGCGAGGCCCCCCTCTTGCTCGTGCTCCTCCACCGACATCCGTACGTTGGATAAAATCACATACGGCAGCTGCTCCAGGATGACGACCCTTCTGATCTGCTCTTCGGTGCGTCACTCTGGTCGGATCCAGCAACGGCAAAGGCCCCTCAGTCGGCTACACGTCCCCGCCGGCCTCTCCCCGGATGGGACCCCAACAGAGCGAAAACCGCCGACAACAAGTCTCTGGCGACATCTCAAGCCTCACCCGGAGTGCTCCATTCATCCGTTTGTAGACGTGGGCCCCGCCCCTTGTCCATCGCCGTGCAGGCCTCCAACGCCTGGGTAGGCAGTAGTGGGACTGGGCGGTATGCCCATCTAGCCTGCGGCCATCTCCGTGTCCTGGCAGTCCGCCGCTTACCAGAAAGGGGCTGCAAGTTGGGGATAGATTCTTCCAAATGTTGAACTGCTGGAACGTTGCTGTCCTCCCGCTCTTGCCGTCCACGAAATGTGCAGCTCATCATGGACGCCAAATCGGACGCCGAAAAGTCACTTCCCGGGCCCTTGGCCCGGTCTGATGCACTGGGGGGTGGCACCCGATTCCACCCCCTCTTCCTCAGAGGATAAACCGCACCACGGATGAGATTAACTTGAGTGAGTTGGAAATGGAAAAGCTTCAATTTCCGACTCACCTCAGAAATGATGCTTCCTTTGTGCTCTTGCTGTCCATGTAGTCTGCTGCTCATCATGGACGGCGAATCGGACTCCAAAAAGTCACTTCCCGTGTCCCAGGCCAGGCTTGATGCACTGGATGAATAGAATAGAATAGAGTAGATTAGAACACAGCCACATTTAAGCTCTGCTTCAGCAAAAAAGTCATAATTCCATAACGAATTTTGGAAAAACTTAGAGAAGAACCTTCTAAAATTTGTCTTTTTTGCCCCGAATGTTTTTAGAAAAACATTTAGTAAACTAAAGAGAAAAACGAAAACATCAGCCCAGCGGCCAAAACAAGAAATAAAGAACTTACAGGTTGAAGATCTTCCTGAAGTAGTTTAGAAATTGACTCATTGGGAAGCGTTGCACTTCCAAACCTCCTTTGCTCTGCCATCTTTCAGGATTCTGACTGGACGTAGTGCTACACCAGTAACGTCTTTGTTCTGTTCTTTGTGTAATTGAGGTCCAGTTCATTTTCCTGAACAAGTGCCGGATTTCCAGCAAGGAATTCTGGGAAGTAAAGCAGAATTAGATTAGAGCCACATTCAAGCATTTCAACGCAAATTAAATTTGCCAGCAAACACAAAGCAAATTAAATTCGCAACGCAAATAAGATTCACAAAAGCAATGCAAATAAGCTTTTCAATGCAAACGCCACTCAAATGATATTCTAAATTAAAACGCATTGAAAAAGATTTTCACCCCGAAAATGCATTGAAAATGAAATTTGCATTGAAAATACAATGAAAGTGCTCTTTTTCTGGAATAAAAAAATGAACGTTCTCACCTTGGCTCCTCTGCTTGCTTTATTTCCATGAAGGACCCGCCTGGTGTCAGATTTGGGATTACAGATGGCCAGCCACAAAAGGGTGGAGAAGCAGAGGTCTGGGGATGAGAAGGACACTACATCAAGCTCAGCCCCTCCGTTTTGCATTCCAGCCTCTGAGTTGGATCCGGGTGCCCCCCCCCCAGTGCATCAGACCGGGCCAAGGGCCTGAGAAGTGATTTTCCGGGTCCTATTCGGCCTCCATGATGAGCAGCAGATTTCGTGGACGGCAAGAGCGGGAGGACAGCAACGTTTCAGCGATGCAACGTTTGGAGGCTTCTATCGCCTACATGCAGCCCCTTTCTGGTTGGCTGCGGACTTCCAAAACGCGGAGAAGGCCGGAGGCTGGATGGGCATACCGCCCGGTCCCACTGCTGTCTACCCAGGCATTGGAATCCTGCACGGCAAGGGACTAGAGGCGGGCCCACGTCTACAAACGGATGAATGGAGCCCTCCAGGTGAGGCTTGACATGTCGCCAGAGACTTGTTGTCTGCGCTTCCGCTCTGTTGGGGTGCCAACCGTGGTGAGGCCAGTGGGAGCGTATAACCGAATGAAAGGCCTTTGCCTTTGCTGGATCCGACCAGAGAGACGCACCGAAGAGCAGATCAGAAGGGTCGTCATCATGGAGCAGCTGCTGCATGTGCTTTCATCCGACGTAGGGACATTAGTGAAGGAGCTCGAGCCAGAGGGGGGCCCTGCTGATTCCTGGCTTGCCCTGCAGTGCATCAACGTTGGACGAAGCGCCTCTGTGGAGCTTTCTGGTTGGGAAGGACGTAGTGCCAGCGCGGTGGCGGATTGCCGGTCCGGATTCCAGCACATCGTCAATCTCGCAGGAGGGGGATCTGCGAAATTGAGGATGTAAAGCAATCCGGACCGGCAATCCATTACGGCGCTGTCACCACGTCAATCCCCACCAGACAGCACCGCAGAATCCCCTCATTCGACATTGAGTCACGGCATGGAAAGCCGGGCACCAGCGAGGCCTCCCTCTTGCTCGTGCTCCTCCACCGACATCCGTACGTTGGATAAAATCACATACGGCAGCTGCTCCAGGATGACGACCCTTCTGATCTGCTCTTCGGTGCGTCACTCTGGTCGGATCCAGCAACGGCAAAGGCCCCTCAGTCGGCTACACGTCCCCGCCGGCCTCTCCCCGGATGGGACCCCAACAGAGCGAAAACCGCCGACAACAAGTCTCTGGCGACATCTCAAGCCTCACCCGGAGTGCTCCATTCATCCGTTTGTAGACGTGGGCCCGCCCCTTGTCCATCGCCGTGCAGGCCTCCGCACGCCTGGGTAGGCAGTAGTGGGACTGGGCGGTATGCCCATCTAGCCTGCGGCCATCTCCGTGTCCTGGCAGTCCGACGCTTACCAGAAAGGGGCTGCAAGTTGGGGATAGATTCTTCCAAATGTTGAACTGCTGGAACGTTGCTGTCCTCCCGCTCTTGCCGTCCACGAAATGTGCAGCTCATCATGGACGCCAAATCGGACGCCGAAAAGTCACTTCCCGGGCCCTTGGCCCGGTCTGATGCACTGGGGGGTGGCACCCGATTCCACCCCCTCTTCCTCAGAGGATAAACCGCACCACGGATGAGATTAACTTGAGTGAGTTGGAAATGGAAAAGCTTCCATTTCCGACTCACCTCAGAAATGATGCTTCCTTTGTGCTCTTGCTGTCCATGTAGTCTGCTGCTCATCATGGACGGCGAATCGGACTCCAAAAAGTCACTTCCCGTGTCCCAGGCCAGGCTTGATGCACTGGATGAATAGAATAGAATAGAGTAGATTAGAACACAGCCACATTTAAGCTCTGCTTCAGCAAAAAAGACATAATTCCATAACGAATTTTGGAAAAACTTAGAGAAGAACCTTCTAAAATTTGTCTTTTTTGTCCCGAATGTTTTTAGAAAAACATTTAGTAAACTAAAGAGAAAAACGAAAACATCAGCCCAGCGGCCAAAACAAGAAATAAAGAACTTACAGGTTGAAGATCTTCCTGAAGTAGTTTAGAAATTGACTCATTGGGAAGCGTTGCACTTCCAAACCTCCTTTGCTCTGCCATCTTTCAGGATTCTGACTGGACGTAGTGCTACACCAGTAACGTCTTTGTTCTGTTCTTTGTGTAATTGAGGTCCAGTTCATTTTCCTGAACAAGTGCCGGATTTCCAGCAAGGAATTGTGGGAAGTAAAGCAGAATTAGATTAGAGCCACATTCAAGCATTTCAACGCAAATTAAATTTGCCAGCAAACACAAAGCAAATTAAATTCGCAACGCAAATAAGATTCACAAAAGCAATGCAAATAAGCTTTTCAATGCAAACGCCACTCAAATGATATTCTAAATTAAAACGCATTGAAAAAGATTTTCACCCCGAAAATGCATTGAAAATGAAATTTGCATTGAAAATACAATGAAAGTGCTCTTTTTCTGGAATAAAAAAATGAACGTTCTCACCTTGGCTCCTCTGCTTGCTTTATTTCCATGAAGAACCCGCCTGGTGTCAGATTTGGGATTACAGATGGCCAGCCACAAAAAGGTGGAGAAGCAGAGGTCTGGGGATGAGAAGGACACTACATCAAGCTCAGCCCCTCCGTTTTGCATTCCAGCCTCTGAGTTGGATCCGGGTGCCCCCCCCCCAGTGCATCAGACCGGGCCAAGGGCCTGAGAAGTGATTTTCCGGGTCCTATTCGGCCTCCATGATGAGCAGCAGATTTCGTGGACGGCAAGAGCGGGAGGACAGCAACGTTTCAGCGATGCAACGTTTGGAGGCTTCTATCGCCTACATGCAGCCCCTTTCTGGTTGGCTGCGGACTTCCAAAACGCGGAGAAGGCCGGAGGCTGGATGGGCATACCGCCCGGTCCCACTGCTGTCTACCCAGGCATTGGAATCCTGCACGGCAAGGGACTAGAGGCGGGCCCACGTCTACAAACGGATGAATGGAGCCCTCCAGGTGAGGCTTGACATGTCGCCAGAGACTTGTTGTCTGCGCTTCCGCTCTGTTGGGGTGCCATCCGTGGTGAGGCCAGTGGGAGCGTATAACCGAATGAAAGGCCTTTGCCTTTGCTGGATCCGACCAGAGAGACGCTCCGAAGAGCAGATCAGAAGGGTCGTCATCATGGAGCAGCTGCTGCATGTGCTTTCATCCGACGTAGGGACATTAGTGAAGGAGCTCGAGCCAGAGGGGGGCCCTGCTGATTCCTGGCTTGCCCTGCAGTGCATCAACGTTGGACGAGGCGCCTCTGTGGAGCTTTCTGGTTGGGAAGGACGTAGTGCCAGCGCGGTGGCGGATTGCCGGTCCGGATTCCAGCACATCGTCAATCTCGCAGGAGGGGGATCTGCGAAATTGAGGATGTAAAGCAATCCGGACCGGCAATCCATTACGGCGCTGTCACCACGTCAATCCCCACCAGACAGCACCGCAGAATCCCCTCATTCGACATTGAGTCACGGCATGGAAAGCCGGGCACCAGCGAGGCCTCCCTCTTGCTCGTGCTCCTCCACCGACATCCGTACGTTGGATAAAATCACATACGGCAGCTTCTCCAGGATGACGACCCTTCTGATCTGCTCTTCGGTGCTTCCCTCTGGTCGGATCCAGCAACGGCAAAGGCCCCTCAGTCGGCTACACGTCCCCGCCGGCCTCTCCCCGGATGGGACCCCAACAGAGCGAAAACCGCCGACAACAAGTCTCTGGCGACATCTCAAGCCTCACCCGGAGTGCTCCATTCATCCGTTTGTAGACGTGGGCCCGCCCCTTGTCCATCGCCGTGCAGGCCTCCAACGCCTGGGTAGGCAGTAGTGGGACTGGGCGGTATGCCCATCTAGCCTGCGGCCATCTCCGTGTCCTGGCAGTCCGCCGCTTACCAGAAAGGGGCTGCAAGTTGGGGATAGATTCTTCCAAATGTTGAACTGCTGGAACGTTGCTGTCCTCCCGCTCTTGCCGTCCACGAAATGTGCAGCTCATCATGGACGCCAAATCGGACGCCGAAAAGTCACTTCCCGGGTCCTTGGCCCGGTCTGATGCACTGGGGGGTGGCACCCGATTCCACCCCCTCTTCCTCAGAGGATAAACCGCACCACGGATGAGATTAACTTGAGTGAGTTGGAAATGGAAAAGCTTCCATTTCCGTCTCACCTCAGAAATGATGCTTCCTTTGTGCTCTTGCTGTCCATGTAGTCTGCTGCTCATCATGGACGGCGAATCGGACTCCAAAAAGTCACTTCCCGTGTCCCAGGCCAGGCTTGATGCACTGGATGAATAGAATAGAATAGAGTAGATTAGAACACAGCCACATTTAAGCTCTGCTTCAGCAAAAAAGTCATAATTCCATAACGAATTTTGGAAAAACTTAGAGAAGAACCTTCTAAAATTTGTCTTTTTTGCCCCGAATGTTTTTAGAAAAACATTTAGTAAACTAAAGAGAAAAACGAAAACATCAGCCCAGCGGCCAAAACAAGAAATAAAGAACTTACAGGTTGAAGATCTTCCTGAAGTAGTTTAGAAATTGACTCATTGGGAAGCGTTGCACTTCCAAACCTCCTTTGCTCTGCCATCTTTCAGGATTCTGACTGGACGTAGTGCTACACCAGTAACGTCTTTGTTCTGTTCTTTGTGTAATTGAGGTCCAGTTCATTTTCCTGAACAAGTGCCGGATTTCCAGCAAGGAATTCTGGGAAGTAAAGCAGAATTAGATTAGAGCCACATTCAAGCATTTCAACGCAAATTAAATTTGCCAGCAAACACAAAGCAAATTAAATTCGCAACGCAAATAAGATTCACAAAAGCAATGCAAATAAGCTTTTCAATGCAAACGCCACTCAAATGATATTCTAAATTAAAACGCATTGAAAAAGATTTTCACCCCGAAAATGCATTGAAAATGAAATTTGCATTGAAAATACAATGAAAGTGCTCTTTTTCTGGAATAAAAAAATGAACGTTCTCACCTTGGCTCCTCTGCTTGCTTTATTTCCATGAAGGACCCGCCTGGTGTCAGATTTGGGATTACAGATGGCCAGCCACAAAAAGGTGGAGAAGCAGAGGTCTGGGGATGAGAAGGACACTACATCAAGCTCAGCCCCTCAGTTTTGCATTCCAGCCTCTGAGTTGGATCCGGGTGCCCCCCCCCCAGTGCATCAGACCGGGCCAAGGGCCTGAGAAGTGATTTTCCGGGTCCTATTCGGCCTCCATGATGAGCAGCAGATTTCGTGGACGGCAAGAGCGGGAGGACAGCAACGTTTCAGCGATGCAACGTTTGGAGGCTTCTATCGCCTACATGCAGCCCCTTTCTGGTTGGCTGCGGACTTCCAAAACGCGGAGAAGGCCGGAGGCTGGATGGGCATACCGCCCGGTCCCACTGCTGTCTACCCAGGCATTGGAATCCTGCACGGCAAGGGACTAGAGGCGGGCCCACGTCTACAAACGGATGAATGGAGCCCTCCAGGTGAGGCTTGACATGTCGCCAGAGACTTGTTGTCTGCGCTTCCGCTCTGTTGGGGTGCCATCCGTGGTGAGGCCAGTGGGAGCGTATAACCGAATGAAAGGCCTTTGCCTTTGCTGGATCCGACCAGAGAGACACACCGAAGAGCAGATCAGAAGGGTCGTCATCATGGAGCAGCTGCTGCATGTGCTTTCATCCGACGTAGGGACATTAGTGAAGGAGCTCGAGCCAGAGGGGGGCCCTGCTGATTCCTGGCTTGCCCTGCAGTGCATCAACGTTGGACGAGGCGCCTCTGTGGAGCTTTCTGGTTGGGAAGGACGTAGTGCCAGCGCGGTGGCGGATTGCCGGTCCGGATTCCAGCACATCGTCAATCTCGCAGGAGGGGGATCTGCGAAATTGAGGATGTAAAGCAATCCGGACCGGCAATCCATTACGGCGCTGTCACCACGTCAATCCCCACCAGACAGCACCGCAGAATCCCCTCATTCGACATTGAGTCACGGCATGGAAAGCCGGGCACCAGCGAGGCCCCCCTCTTGCTCGTGCTCCTCCACCGACATCCGTACGTTGGATAAAATCACATACGGCAGCTGCTCCAGGATGACGACCCTTCTGATCTGCTCTTCGGTGCGTCACTCTGGTCGGATCCAGCAACGGCAAAGGCCCCTCAGTCGGCTACACGTCCCCGCCGGCCTCTCCCCGGATGGGACCCCAACAGAGCGAAAACCGCCGACAACAAGTCTCTGGCGACATCTCAAGCCTCACCCGGAGTGCTCCATTCATCCGTTTGTAGACGTGGGCCCCGCCCCTTGTCCATCGCCGTGCAGGCCTCCAACGCCTGGGTAGGCAGTAGTGGGACTGGGCGGTATGCCCATCTAGCCTGCGGCCATCTCCGTGTCCTGGCAGTCCGCCGCTTACCAGAAAGGGGCTGCAAGTTGGGGATAGATTCTTCCAAATGTTGAACTGCTGGAACGTTGCTGTCCTCCCGCTCTTGCCGTCCACGAAATGTGCAGCTCATCATGGACGCCAAATCGGACGCCGAAAAGTCACTTCCCGGGCCCTTGGCCCGGTCTGATGCACTGGGGGGTGGCACCCGATTCCACCCCCTCTTCCTCAGAGGATAAACCGCACCACGGATGAGATTAACTTGAGTGAGTTGGAAATGGAAAAGCTTCAATTTCCGACTCACCTCAGAAATGATGCTTCCTTTGTGCTCTTGCTGTCCATGTAGTCTGCTGCTCATCATGGACGGCGAATCGGACTCCAAAAAGTCACTTCCCGTGTCCCAGGCCAGGCTTGATGCACTGGATGAATAGAATAGAATAGAGTAGATTAGAACACAGCCACATTTAAGCTCTGCTTCAGCAAAAAAGTCATAATTCCATAACGAATTTTGGAAAAACTTAGAGAAGAACCTTCTAAAATTTGTCTTTTTTGCCCCGAATGTTTTTAGAAAAACATTTAGTAAACTAAAGAGAAAAACGAAAACATCAGCCCAGCGGCCAAAACAAGAAATAAAGAACTTACAGGTTGAAGATCTTCCTGAAGTAGTTTAGAAATTGACTCATTGGGAAGCGTTGCACTTCCAAACCTCCTTTGCTCTGCCATCTTTCAGGATTCTGACTGGACGTAGTGCTACACCAGTAACGTCTTTGTTCTGTTCTTTGTGTAATTGAGGTCCAGTTCATTTTCCTGAACAAGTGCCGGATTTCCAGCAAGGAATTCTGGGAAGTAAAGCAGAATTAGATTAGAGCCACATTCAAGCATTTCAACGCAAATTAAATTTGCCAGCAAACACAAAGCAAATTAAATTCGCAACGCAAATAAGATTCACAAAAGCAATGCAAATAAGCTTTTCAATGCAAACGCCACTCAAATGATATTCTAAATTAAAACGCATTGAAAAAGATTTTCACCCCGAAAATGCATTGAAAATGAAATTTGCATTGAAAATACAATGAAAGTGCTCTTTTTCTGGAATAAAAAAATGAACGTTCTCACCTTGGCTCCTCTGCTTGCTTTATTTCCATGAAGGACCCGCCTGGTGTCAGATTTGGGATTACAGATGGCCAGCCACAAAAGGGTGGAGAAGCAGAGGTCTGGGGATGAGAAGGACACTACATCAAGCTCAGCCCCTCCGTTTTGCATTCCAGCCTCTGAGTTGGATCCGGGTGCCCCCCCCCCAGTGCATCAGACCGGGCCAAGGGCCTGAGAAGTGATTTTCCGGGTCCTATTCGGCCTCCATGATGAGCAGCAGATTTCGTGGACGGCAAGAGCGGGAGGACAGCAACGTTTCAGCGATGCAACGTTTGGAGGCTTCTATCGCCTACATGCAGCCCCTTTCTGGTTGGCTGCGGACTTCCAAAACGCGGAGAAGGCCGGAGGCTGGATGGGCATACCGCCCGGTCCCACTGCTGTCTACCCAGGCATTGGAATCCTGCACGGCAAGGGACTAGAGGCGGGCCCACGTCTACAAACGGATGAATGGAGCCCTCCAGGTGAGGCTTGACATGTCGCCAGAGACTTGTTGTCTGCGCTTCCGCTCTGTTGGGGTGCCATCCGTGGTGAGGCCAGTGGGAGCGTATAACCGAATGAAAGGCCTTTGCCTTTGCTGGATCCGACCAGAGAGACGCACCGAAGAGCAGATCAGAAGGGTCGTCATCATGGAGCAGCTGCTGCATGTGCTTTCATCCGACGTAGGGACATTAGTGAAGGAGCTCGAGCCAGAGGGGGGCCCTGCTGATTCCTGGCTTGCCCTGCAGTGCATCAACGTTGGACGAAGCGCCTCTGTGGAGCTTTCTGGTTGGGAAGGACGTAGTGCCAGCGCGGTGGCGGATTGCCGGTCCGGATTCCAGCACATCGTCAATCTCGCAGGAGGGGGATCTGCGAAATTGAGGATGTAAAGCAATCCGGACCGGCAATCCATTACGGCGCTGTCACCACGTCAATCCCCACCAGACAGCACCGCAGAATCCCCTCATTCGACATTGAGTCACGGCATGGAAAGCCGGGCACCAGCGAGGCCTCCCTCTTGCTCGTGCTCCTCCACCGACATCCGTACGTTGGATAAAATCACATACGGCAGCTGCTCCAGGATGACGACCCTTCTGATCTGCTCTTCGGTGCGTCACTCTGGTCGGATCCAGCAACGGCAAAGGCCCCTCAGTCGGCTACACGTCCCCGCCGGCCTCTCCCCGGATGGGACCCCAACAGAGCGAAAACCGCCGACAACAAGTCTCTGGCGACATCTCAAGCCTCACCCGGAGTGCTCCATTCATCCGTTTGTAGACGTGGGCCCGCCCCTTGTCCATCGCCGTGCAGGCCTCCGCACGCCTGGGTAGGCAGTAGTGGGACTGGGCGGTATGCCCATCTAGCCTGCGGCCATCTCCGTGTCCTGGCAGTCCGCCGCTTACCAGAAAGGGGCTGCAAGTTGGGGATAGATTCTTCCAAATGTTGAACTGCTGGAACGTTGCTGTCCTCCCGCTCTTGCCGTCCACGAAATGTGCAGCTCATCATGGACGCCAAATCGGACGCCGAAAAGTCACTTCCCGGGCCCTTGGCCCGGTCTGATGCACTGGGGGGTGGCACCCGATTCCACCCCCTCTTCCTCAGAGGATAAACCGCACCACGGATGAGATTAACTTGAGTGAGTTGGAAATGGAAAAGCTTCCATTTCCGACTCACCTCAGAAATGATGCTTCCTTTGTGCTCTTGCTGTCCATGTAGTCTGCTGCTCATCATGGACGGCGAATCGGACTCCAAAAAGTCACTTCCCGTGTCCCAGGCCAGGCTTGATGCACTGGATGAATAGAATAGAATAGAGTAGATTAGAACACAGCCACATTTAAGCTCTGCTTCAGCAAAAAAGTCATAATTCCATAACGAATTTTGGAAAAACTTAGAGAAGAACCTTCTAAAATTTGTCTTTTTTGCCCCGAATGTTTTTAGAAAAACATTTAGTAAACTAAAGAGAAAAACGAAAACATCAGCCCAGCGGCCAAAACAAGAAATAAAGAACTTACAGGTTGAAGATCTTCCTGAAGTAGTTTAGAAATTGACTCATTGGGAAGCGTTGCACTTCCAAACCTCCTTTGCTCTGCCATCTTTCAGGATTCTGACTGGACGTAGTGCTACACCAGTAACGTCTTTGTTCTGTTCTTTGTGTAATTGAGGTCCAGTTCATTTTCCTGAACAAGTGCCGGATTTCCAGCAAGGAATTCTGGGAAGTAAAGCAGAATTAGATTAGAGCCACATTCAAGCATTTCAACGCAAATTAAATTTGCCAGCAAACACAAAGCAAATTAAATTCGCAACGCAAATAAGATTCACAAAAGCAATGCAAATAAGCTTTTCAATGCAAACGCCACTCAAAAGATATTCTAAATTAAAACGCATTGAAAAAGATTTTCACCCCGAAAATGCATTGAAAATGAAATTTGCATTGAAAATACAATGAAAGTGCTCTTTTTCTGGAATAAAAAAATGAACGTTCTCACCTTGGCTCCTCTGCTTGCTTTATTTCCATGAAGGACCCGCCTGGTGTCAGATTTGGGATTACAGATGGCCAGCCACAAAAAGGTGGAGAAGCAGAGGTCTGGGGATGAGAAGGACACTACATCAAGCTCAGCCCCTCCGTTTTGCATTCCAGCCTCTGAGTTGGATCCGGGTGCCCCCCCCCAGTGCATCAGACCGGGCCAAGGGCCTGAGAAGTGATTTTCCGGGTCCTATTCGGCCTCCATGATGAGCAGCAGATTTCGTGGACGGCAAGAGCGGGAGGACAGCAACGTTTCAGCGATGCAACGTTTGGAGGCTTCTATCGCCTACATGCAGCCCCTTTCTGGTTGGCTGCGGACTTCCAAAACGCGGAGAAGGCCGGAGGCTGGATGGGCATACCGCCCGGTCCCACTGCTGTCTACCCAGGCATTGGAATCCTGCACGGCAAGGGACTAGAGGCGGGCCCACGTCTACAAACGGATGAATGGAGCCCTCCAGGTGAGGCTTGACATGTCGCCAGAGACTTGTTGTCTGCGCTTCCGCTCTGTTGGGGTGCCATCCGTGGTGAGGCCAGTGGGAGCGTATAACCGAATGAAAGGCCTTTGCCTTTGCTGGATCCGACCAGAGAGACGCACCGAAGAGCAGATCAGAAGGGTCGTCATCATGGAGCAGCTGCTGCATGTGCTTTCATCCGACGTAGGGACATTAGTGAAGGAGCTCGAGCCAGAGGGGGGCCCTGCTGATTCCTGGCTTGCCCTGCAGTGCATCAACGTTGGACGAGGCGCCTCTGTGGAGCTTTCTGGTTGGGAAGGACGTAGTGCCAGCGCGGTGGCGGATTGCCGGTCCGGATTCCAGCACATCGTCAATCTCGCAGGAGGGGGATCTGCGAAATTGAGGATGTAAAGCAATCCGGACCGGCAATCCATTACGGCGCTGTCACCACGTCAATCCCCACCAGACAGCACCGCAGAATCCCCTCATTCGACATTGAGTCACGGCATGGAAAGCCGGGCACCAGCGAGGCCTCCCTCTTGCTCGTGCTCCTCCACCGACATCCGTACGTTGGATAAAATCACATACGGCAGCTGCTCCAGGATGACGACCCTTCTGATCTGCTCTTCGGTGCGTCACTCTGGTCGGATCCAGCAACGGCAAAGGCCCCTCAGTCGGCTACACGTCCCCGCCGGCCTCTCCCCGGATGGGACCCCAACAGAGCGAAAACCGCCGACAACAAGTCTCTGGCGACATCTCAAGCCTCACCCGGAGTGCTCCATTCATCCGTTTGTAGACGTGGGCCCGGCCCTTGTCCATCGCCGTGCAGGCCTCCGCACGCCTGGGTAGGCAGTAGTGGGACTGGGCGGTATGCCCATCTAGCCTGCGGCCATCTCCGTGTCCTGGCAGTCCGCCGCTTACCAGAAAGGGGCTGCAAGTTGGGGATAGATTCTTCCAAATGTTGAACTGCTGGAACGTTGCTGTCCTCCCGCTCTTGCCGTCCACGAAATGTGCAGCTCATCATGGACGCCAAATCGGACGCCGAAAAGTCACTTCCCGGGCCCTTGGCCCGGTCTGATGCACTGGGGGGTGGCACCCGATTCCACCCCCTCTTCCTCAGAGGATAAACCGCACCACGGATGAGATTAACTTGAGTGAGTTGGAAATGGAAAAGCTTCCATTTCCGACTCACCTCAGAAATGATGCTTCCTTTGTGCTCTTGCTGTCCATGTAGTCTGCTGCTCATCATGGACGGCGAATCGGACTCCAAAAAGTCACTTCCCGTGTCCCAGGCCAGGCTTGATGCACTGGATGAATAGAATAGAATAGAGTAGATTAGAACACAGCCACATTTAAGCTCTGCTTCAGCAAAAAAAGTCATAATTCCATAACGAATTTTGGAAAAACTTAGAGAAGAACCTTCTAAAATTTGTCTTTTTTGTCCCGAATGTTTTTAGAAAAACATTTAGTAAACTAAAGAGAAAAACGAAAACATCAGCCCAGCGGCCAAAACAAGAAATAAAGAACTTACAGGTTGAAGATCTTCCTGAAGTAGTTTAGAAATTGACTCATTGGGAAGCGTTGCACTTCCAAACCCCCTTTGCTCTGCCATCTTTCAGGATTCTGACTGGACGTAGTGCTACACCAGTAACGTCTTTGTTCTGTTCTTTGTGTAATTGAGGTCCAGTTCATTTTCCTGAACAAGTGCCGGATTTCCAGCAAGGAATTGTGGGAAGTAAAGCAGAATTAGATTAGAGCCACATTCAAGCATTTCAACGCAAATTAAATTTGCCAGCAAACACAAAGCAAATTAAATTCGCAACGCAAATAAGATTCACAAAAGCAATGCAAATAAGCTTTTCAATGCAAACGCCACTCAAATGATATTCTAAATTAAAACGCATTGAAAAAGATTTTCACCCCGAAAATGCATTGAAAATGAAATTTGCATTGAAAATACAATGAAAGTGCTCTTTTTCTGGAATAAAAAAATGAACGTTCTCACCTTGGCTCCTCTGCTTGCTTTATTTCCATGAAGAACCCGCCTGGTGTCAGATTTGGGATTACAGATGGCCAGCCACAAAAAGGTGGAGAAGCAGAGGTCTGGGGATGAGAAGGACACTACATCAAGCTCAGCCCCTCCGTTTTGCATTCCAGCCTCTGAGTTGGATCCGGGTGCCCCCCCCCCAGTGCATCAGACCGGGCCAAGGGCCTGAGAAGTGATTTTCCGGGTCCTATTCGGCCTCCATGATGAGCAGCAGATTTCGTGGACGGCAAGAGCGGGAGGACAGCAACGTTTCAGCGATGCAACGTTTGGAGGCTTCTATCGCCTACATGCAGCCCCTTTCTGGTTGGCTGCGGACTTCCAAAACGCGGAGAAGGCCGGAGGCTGGATGGGCATACCGCCCGGTCCCACTGCTGTCTACCCAGGCATTGGAATCCTGCACGGCAAGGGACTAGAGGCGGGCCCACGTCTACAAACGGATGAATGGAGCCCTCCAGGTGAGGCTTGACATGTCGCCAGAGACTTGTTGTCGGCGCTTCCGCTCTGTTGGGGTGCCATCCGTGGTGAGGCCAGTGGGAGCGTATAACCGAATGAAAGGCCTTTGCCTTTGCTGGATCCGACCAGAGAGACGCACCGAAGAGCAGATCAGAAGGGTCGTCATCATGGAGCAGCTGCTGCATGTGCTTTCATCCGACGTAGGGACATTAGTGAAGGAGCTCGAGCCAGAGGGGGGCCCTGCTGATTCCTGGCTTGCCCTGCAGTGCATCAACGTTGGACGAGGCGCCTCTGTGGAGCTTTCTGGTTGGGAAGGACGTAGTGCCAGCGCGGTGGCGGATTGCCGGTCCGGATTCCAGCACATCGTCAATCTCGCAGGAGGGGGATCTGCGAAATTGAGGATGTAAAGCAATCCGGACCGGCAATCCATTACGGCGCTGTCACCACGTCAATCCCCACCAGACAGCACCGCAGAATCCCCTCATTCGACATTGAGTCACGGCATGGAAAGCCGGGCACCAGCGAGGCCTCCCTCTTGCTCGTGCTCCTCCACCGACATCCGTACGTTGGATAAAATCACATACGGCAGCTGCTCCAGGATGACGACCCTTCTGATCTGCTCTTCGGTGCGTCACTCTGGTCGGATCCAGCAACGGCAAAGGCCCCTCAGTCGGCTACACGTCCCCGCCGGCCTCTCCCCGGATGGGACCCCAACAGAGCGAAAACCGCCGACAACAAGTCTCTGGCGACATCTCAAGCCTCACCCGGAGTGCTCCATTCATCCGTTTGTAGACGTGGGCCCGCCCCTTGTCCATCGCCGTGCAGGCCTCCGCACGCCTGGGTAGGCAGTAGTGGGACTGGGCGGTATGCCCATCTAGCCTGCGGCCATCTCCGTGTCCTGGCAGTCCGCCGCTTACCAGAAAGGGGCTGCAAGTTGGGGATAGATTCTTCCAAATGTTGAACTGCTGGAACGTTGCTGTCCTCCCGCTCTTGCCGTCCACGAAATGTGCAGCTCATCATGGACGCCAAATCGGACGCCGAAAAGTCACTTCCCGGGCCCTTGGCCCGGTCTGATGCACTGGGGGGTGGCACCCGATTCCACCCCCTCTTCCTCAGAGGATAAACCGCACCACGGATGAGATTAACTTGAGTGAGTTGGAAATGGAAAAGCTTCCATTTCCGACTCACCTCAGAAATGATGCTTCCTTTGTGCTCTTGCTGTCCATGTAGTCTGCTGCTCATCATGGACGGCGAATCGGACTCCAAAAAGTCACTTCCCGTGTCCCAGGCCAGGCTTGATGCACTGGATGAATAGAATAGAATAGAGTAGATTAGAACACAGCCACATTTAAGCTCTGCTTCAGCAAAAAAGTCATAATTCCATAACGAATTTTGGAAAAACTTAGAGAAGAACCTTCTAAAATTTGTCTTTTTTGCCCCGAATGTTTTTAGAAAAACATTTAGTAAACTAAAGAGAAAAACGAAAACATCAGCCCAGCGGCCAAAACAAGAAATAAAGAACTTACAGGTTGAAGATCTTCCTGAAGTAGTTTAGAAATTGACTCATTGGGAAGCGTTGCACTTCCAAACCTCCTTTGCTCTGCCATCTTTCAGGATTCTGACTGGACGTAGTGCTACACCAGTAACGTCTTTGTTCTGTTCTTTGTGTAATTGAGGTCCAGTTCATTTTCCTGAACAAGTGCCGGATTTCCAGCAAGGAATTCTGGGAAGTAAAGCAGAATTAGATTAGAGCCACATTCAAGCATTTCAACGCAAATTAAATTTGCCAGCAAACACAAAGCAAATTAAATTCGCAACGCAAATAAGATTCACAAAAGCAATGCAAATAAGCTTTTCAATGCAAACGCCACTCAAAAGATATTCTAAATTAAAACGCATTGAAAAAGATTTTCACCCCGAAAATGCATTGAAAATGAAATTTGCATTGAAAATACAATGAAAGTGCTCTTTTTCTGGAATAAAAAAATGAACGTTCTCACCTTGGCTCCTCTGCTTGCTTTATTTCCATGAAGGACCCGCCTGGTGTCAGATTTGGGATTACAGATGGCCAGCCACAAAAAGGTGGAGAAGCAGAGGTCTGGGGATGAGAAGGACACTACATCAAGCTCAGCCCCTCCGTTTTGCATTCCAGCCTCTGAGTTGGATCCGGGTGCCCCCCCCCAGTGCATCAGACCGGGCCAAGGGCCTGAGAAGTGATTTTCCGGGTCCTATTCGGCCTCCATGATGAGCAGCAGATTTCGTGGACGGCAAGAGCGGGAGGACAGCAACGTTTCAGCGATGCAACGTTTGGAGGCTTCTATCGCCTACATGCAGCCCCTTTCTGGTTGGCTGCGGACTTCCAAAACGCGGAGAAGGCCGGAGGCTGGATGGGCATACCGCCCGGTCCCACTGCTGTCTACCCAGGCATTGGAATCCTGCACGGCAAGGGACTAGAGGCGGGCCCACGTCTACAAACGGATGAATGGAGCCCTCCAGGTGAGGCTTGACATGTCGCCAGAGACTTGTTGTCTGCGCTTCCGCTCTGTTGGGGTGCCATCCGTGGTGAGGCCAGTGGGAGCGTATAACCGAATGAAAGGCCTTTGCCTTTGCTGGATCCGACCAGAGAGACGCACCGAAGAGCAGATCAGAAGTGTCGTCATCATGGAGCAGCTGCTGCATGTGCTTTCATCCGACGTAGGGACATTAGTGAAGGAGCTCGAGCCAGAGGGGGGCCCTGCTGATTCCTGGCTTGCCCTGCAGTGCATCAACGTTGGACGAGGCGCCTCTGTGGAGCTTTCTGGTTGGGAAGGACGTAGTGCCAGCGCGGTGGCGGATTGCCGGTCCGGATTCCAGCACATCGTCAATCTCGCAGGAGGGGGATCTGCGAAATTGAGGATGTAAAGCAATCCGGACCGGCAATCCATTACGGCGCTGTCACCACGTCAATCCCCACCAGACAGCACCGCAGAATCCCCTCATTCGACATTGAGTCACGGCATGGAAAGCCGGGCACCAGCGAGGCCTCCCTCTTGCTCGTGCTCCTCCACCGACATCCGTACGTTGGATAAAATCACATACGGCAGCTGCTCCAGGATGACGACCCTTCTGATCTGCTCTTCGGTGCGTCACTCTGGTCGGATCCAGCAACGGCAAAGGCCCCTCAGTCGGCTACACGTCCCCGCCGGCCTCTCCCCGGATGGGACCCCAACAGAGCGAAAACCGCCGACAACAAGTCTCTGGCGACATCTCAAGCCTCACCCGGAGTGCTCCATTCATCCGTTTGTAGACGTGGGCCCGGCCCTTGTCCATCGCCGTGCAGGCCTCCGCACGCCTGGGTAGGCAGTAGTGGGACTGGGCGGTATGCCCATCTAGCCTGCGGCCATCTCCGTGTCCTGGCAGTCCGCCGCTTACCAGAAAGGGGCTGCAAGTTGGGGATAGATTCTTCCAAATGTTGAACTGCTGGAACGTTGCTGTCCTCCCGCTCTTGCCGTCCACGAAATGTGCAGCTCATCATGGACGCCAAATCGGACGCCGAAAAGTCACTTCCCGGGCCCTTGGCCCGGTCTGATGCACTGGGGGGTGGCACCCGATTCCACCCCCTCTTCCTCAGAGGATAAACCGCACCACGGATGAGATTAACTTGAGTGAGTTGGAAATGGAAAAGCTTCCATTTCCGACTCACCTCAGAAATGATGCTTCCTTTGTGCTCTTGCTGTCCATGTAGTCTGCTGCTCATCATGGACGGCGAATCGGACTCCAAAAAGTCACTTCCCGTGTCCCAGGCCAGGCTTGATGCACTGGATGAATAGAATAGAATAGAGTAGATTAGAACACAGCCACATTTAAGCTCTGCTTCAGCAAAAAAAGTCATAATTCCATAACGAATTTTGGAAAAACTTAGAGAAGAACCTTCTAAAATTTGTCTTTTTTGTCCCGAATGTTTTTAGAAAAACATTTAGTAAACTAAAGAGAAAAACGAAAACATCAGCCCAGCGGCCAAAACAAGAAATAAAGAACTTACAGGTTGAAGATCTTCCTGAAGTAGTTTAGAAATTGACTCATTGGGAAGCGTTGCACTTCCAAACCCCCTTTGCTCTGCCATCTTTCAGGATTCTGACTGGACGTAGTGCTACACCAGTAACGTCTTTGTTCTGTTCTTTGTGTAATTGAGGTCCAGTTCATTTTCCTGAACAAGTGCCGGATTTCCAGCAAGGAATTGTGGGAAGTAAAGCAGAATTAGATTAGAGCCACATTCAAGCATTTCAACGCAAATTAAATTTGCCAGCAAACACAAAGCAAATTAAATTCGCAACGCAAATAAGATTCACAAAAGCAATGCAAATAAGCTTTTCAATGCAAACGCCACTCAAATGATATTCTAAATTAAAACGCATTGAAAAAGATTTTCACCCCGAAAATGCATTGAAAATGAAATTTGCATTGAAAATACAATGAAAGTGCTCTTTTTCTGGAATAAAAAAATGAACGTTCTCACCTTGGCTCCTCTGCTTGCTTTATTTCCATGAAGAACCCGCCTGGTGTCAGATTTGGGATTACAGATGGCCAGCCACAAAAAGGTGGAGAAGCAGAGGTCTGGGGATGAGAAGGACACTACATCAAGCTCAGCCCCTCCGTTTTGCATTCCAGCCTCTGAGTTGGATCCGGGTGCCCCCCCCCCAGTGCATCAGACCGGGCCAAGGGCCTGAGAAGTGATTTTCCGGGTCCTATTCGGCCTCCATGATGAGCAGCAGATTTCGTGGACGGCAAGAGCGGGAGGACAGCAACGTTTCAGCGATGCAACGTTTGGAGGCTTCTATCGCCTACATGCAGCCCCTTTCTGGTTGGCTGCGGACTTCCAAAACGCGGAGAAGGCCGGAGGCTGGATGGGCATACCGCCCGGTCCCACTGCTGTCTACCCAGGCATTGGAATCCTGCACGGCAAGGGACTAGAGGCGGGCCCACGTCTACAAACGGATGAATGGAGCCCTCCAGGTGAGGCTTGACATGTCGCCAGAGACTTGTTGTCTGCGCTTCCGCTCTGTTGGGGTGCCATCCGTGGTGAGGCCAGTGGGAGCGTATAACCGAATGAAAGGCCTTTGCCTTTGCTGGATCCGACCAGAGAGACGCTCCGAAGAGCAGATCAGAAGGGTCGTCATCATGGAGCAGCTGCTGCATGTGCTTTCATCCGACGTAGGGACATTAGTGAAGGAGCTCGAGCCAGAGGGGGGCCCTGCTGATTCCTGGCTTGCCCTGCAGTGCATCAACGTTGGACGAGGCGCCTCTGTGGAGCTTTCTGGTTGGGAAGGACGTAGTGCCAGCGCGGTGGCGGATTGCCGGTCCGGATTCCAGCACATCGTCAATCTCGCAGGAGGGGGATCTGCGAAATTGAGGATGTAAAGCAATCCGGACCGGCAATCCATTACGGCGCTGTCACCACGTCAATCCCCACCAGACAGCACCGCAGAATCCCCTCATTCGACATTGAGTCACGGCATGGAAAGCCGGGCACCAGCGAGGCCTCCCTCTTGCTCGTGCTCCTCCACCGACATCCGTACGTTGGATAAAATCACATACGGCAGCTGCTCCAGGATGACGACCCTTCTGATCTGCTCTTCGGTGCTTCCCTCTGGTCGGATCCAGCAACGGCAAAGGCCCCTCAGTCGGCTACACGTCCCCGCCGGCCTCTCCCCGGATGGGACCCCAACAGAGCGAAAACCGCCGACAACAAGTCTCTGGCGACATCTCAAGCCTCACCCGGAGTGCTCCATTCATCCGTTTGTAGACATGGGCCCGCCCCTTGTCCATCGCCGTGCAGGCCTCCAACGCCTGGGTAGGCAGTAGTGGGACTGGGCGGTATGCCCATCTAGCCTGCGGCCATCTCCGTGTCCTGGCAGTCCGCCGCTTACCAGAAAGGGGCTGCAAGTTGGGGATAGATTCTTCCAAATGTTGAACTGCTGGAACGTTGCTGTCCTCCCGCTCTTGCCGTCCACGAAATGTGCAGCTCATCATGGACGCCAAATCGGACGCCGAAAAGTCACTTCCCGGGTCCTTGGCCCGGTCTGATGCACTGGGGGGTGGCACCCGATTCCACCCCCTCTTCCTCAGAGGATAAACCGCACCACGGATGAGATTAACTTGAGTGAGTTGGAAATGGAAAAGCTTCCATTTCCGTCTCACCTCAGAAATGATGCTTCCTTTGTGCTCTTGCTGTCCATGTAGTCTGCTGCTCATCATGGACGGCGAATCGGACTCCAAAAAGTCACTTCCCGTGTCCCAGGCCAGGCTTGATGCACTGGATGAATAGAATAGAATAGAGTAGATTAGAACACAGCCACATTTAAGCTCTGCTTCAGCAAAAAAGTCATAATTCCATAACGAATTTTGGAAAAACTTAGAGAAGAACCTTCTAAAATTTGTCTTTTTTGCCCCGAATGTTTTTAGAAAAACATTTAGTAAACTAAAGAGAAAAACAAAAACATCAGCCCAGCGGCCAAAACAAGAAATAAAGAACTTACAGATTGAAGATCTTCCTGAAGTAGTTTAGAAATTGACTCATTGGGAAGCGTTGCACTTCCAAACCCCCCTTGCTCTGCCATCTTTCAGGATTCTGACTGGACGTAGTGCTACACCAGTAACGTCTTTGTTCTGTTCTTTGTGTAATTGAGGTCCAGTTCATTTTCCTGACCAAGTGCCGGATTTCCAGCAAGGAATTCTGGGAAGTAAAGCAGAATTAGATTAGAGCCACATTCAAGCATTTCAACGCAAATTAAATTTGCCAGCAAACACAAAGCAAATTAAATTCGCAACGCAAATAAGATTCACAAAAGCAATGCAAATAAGCTTTTCAATGCAAACGCCACTCAAATGATATTCTAAATTAAAACGCATTGAAAAAGATTTTCACCCCGAAAATGCATTGAAAATGAAATTTGCATTGAAAATACAATGAAAGTGCTCTTTTTCTGGAATAAAAAAATGAACGTTCTCACCTTGGCTCCTCTGCTTGCTTTATTTCCATGAAGGACCCGCCTGGTGTCAGATTTGGGATTACAGATGGCCAGCCACAAAAAGGTGGAGAAGCAATGGTCTGGGGATGAGAAGGACACTACATCAAGCTCAGCCCCTCCGTTTTGCATTCCAGCCTCTGAGTTGGATCCGGGTGCCCCCCCCCCCAGTGCATCAGACCGGGCCAAGGGCCTGAGAAGTGATTTTCCGGGTCCTATTCGGCCTCCATGATGAGCAGCAGATTTCGTGGACGGCAAGAGCGGGAGGACAGCAACGTTTCAGCGATGCAACGTTTGGAGGCTTCTATCGCCTACATGCAGCCCCTTTCTGGTTGGCTGCGGACTTCCAAAACGCGGAGAAGGCCGGAGGCTGGATGGGCATACCGCCCGGTCCCACTGCTGTCTACCCAGGCATTGGAATCCTGCACGGCAAGGGACTAGAGGCGGGCCCACGTCTACAAACGGATGAATGGAGCCCTCCAGGTGAGGCTTGACATGTCGCCAGAGACTTGTTGTCGGCGCTTCCGCTCTGTTGGGGTGCCATCCGTGGTGAGGCCAGTGGGAGCGTATAACCGAATGAAAGGCCTTTGCCTTTGCTGGATCCGACCAGAGAGACGCACCGAAGAGCAGATCAGAAGGGTCGTCATCATGGAGCAGCTGCTGCATGTGCTTTCATCCGACGTAGGGACATTAGTGAAGGAGCTCGAGCCAGAGGGGGGCCCTGCTGATTCCTGGCTTGCCCTGCAGTGCATCAACGTTGGACGAGGCGCCTCTGTGGAGCTTTCTGGTTGGGAAGGACGTAGTGCCAGCGCGGTGGCGGATTGCCGGTCCGGATTCCAGCACATCGTCAATCTCGCAGGAGGGGGATCTGCGAAATTGAGGATGTAAAGCAATCCGGACCGGCAATCCATTACGGCGCTGTCACCACGTCAATCCCCACCAGACAGCACCGCAGAATCCCCTCATTCGACATTGAGTCACGGCATGGAAAGCCGGGCACCAGCGAGGCCTCCCTCTTGCTCGTGCTCCTCCACCGACATCCGTACGTTGGATAAAATCACATACGGCAGCTGCTCCAGGATGACGACCCTTCTGATCTGCTCTTCGGTGCGTCACTCTGGTCGGATCCAGCAACGGCAAAGGCCCCTCAGTCGGCTACACGTCCCCGCCGGCCTCTCCCCGGATGGGACCCCAACAGAGCGAAAACCGCCGACAACAAGTCTCTGGCGACATCTCAAGCCTCACCCGGAGTGCTCCATTCATCCGTTTGTAGACGTGGGCCCGCCCCTTGTCCATCGCCGTGCAGGCCTCCGCACGCCTGGGTAGGCAGTAGTGGGACTGGGCGGTATGCCCATCTAGCCTGCGGCCATCTCCGTGTCCTGGCAGTCCGCCGCTTACCAGAAAGGGGCTGCAAGTTGGGGATAGATTCTTCCAAATGTTGAACTGCTGGAACGTTGCTGTCCTCCCGCTCTTGCCGTCCACGAAATGTGCAGCTCATCATGGACGCCAAATCGGACGCCGAAAAGTCACTTCCCGGGCCCTTGGCCCGGTCTGATGCACTGGGGGGTGGCACCCGATTCCACCCCCTCTTCCTCAGAGGATAAACCGCACCACGGATGAGATTAACTTGAGTGAGTTGGAAATGGAAAAGCTTCCATTTCCGACTCACCTCAGAAATGATGCTTCCTTTGTGCTCTTGCTGTCCATGTAGTCTGCTGCTCATCATGGACGGCGAATCGGACTCCAAAAAGTCACTTCCCGTGTCCCAGGCCAGGCTTGATGCACTGGATGAATAGAATAGAATAGAGTAGATTAGAACACAGCCACATTTAAGCTCTGCTTCAGCAAAAAAGTCATAATTCCATAACGAATTTTGGAAAAACTTAGAGAAGAACCTTCTAAAATTTGTCTTTTTTGTCCCGAATGTTTTTAGAAAAACATTTAGTAAACTAAAGAGAAAAACGAAAACATCAGCCCAGCGGCCAAAACAAGAAATAAAGAACTTACAGGTTGAAGATCTTCCTGAAGTAGTTTAGAAATTGACTCATTGGGAAGCGTTGCACTTCCAAACCCCCTTTGCTCTGCCATCTTTCAGGATTCTGACTGGACGTAGTGCTACACCAGTAACGTCTTTGTTCTGTTCTTTGTGTAATTGAGGTCCAGTTCATTTTCCTGAACAAGTGCCGGATTTCCAGCAAGGAATTGTGGGAAGTAAAGCAGAATTAGATTAGAGCCACATTCAAGCATTTCAACGCAAATTAAATTTGCCAGCAAACACAAAGCAAATTAAATTCGCAACGCAAATAAGATTCACAAAAGCAATGCAAATAAGCTTTTCAATGCAAACGCCACTCAAATGATATTCTAAATTAAAACGCATTGAAAAAGATTTTCACCCCGAAAATGCATTGAAAATGAAATTTGCATTGAAAATACAATGAAAGTGCTCTTTTTCTGGAATAAAAAAATGAACGTTCTCACCTTGGCTCCTCTGCTTGCTTTATTTCCATGAAGAACCCGCCTGGTGTCAGATTTGGGATTACAGATGGCCAGCCACAAAAAGGTGGAGAAGCAGAGGTCTGGGGATGAGAAGGACACTACATCAAGCTCAGCCCCTCCGTTTTGCATTCCAGCCTCTGAGTTGGATCCGGGTGCCCCCCCCCAGTGCATCAGACCGGGCCAAGGGCCTGAGAAGTGATTTTCCGGGTCCTATTCGGCCTCCATGATGAGCAGCAGATTTCGTGGACGGCAAGAGCGGGAGGACAGCAACGTTTCAGCGATGCAACGTTTGGAGGCTTCTATCGCCTACATGCAGCCCCTTTCTGGTTGGCTGCGGACTTCCAAAACGCGGAGAAGGCCGGAGGCTGGATGGGCATACCGCCCGGTCCCACTGCTGTCTACCCAGGCATTGGAATCCTGCACGGCAAGGGACTAGAGGCGGGCCCACGTCTACAAACGGATGAATGGAGCCCTCCAGGTGAGGCTTGACATGTCGCCAGAGACTTGTTGTCTGCGCTTCCGCTCTGTTGGGGTGCCATCCGTGGTGAGGCCAGTGGGAGCGTATAACCGAATGAAAGGCCTTTGCCTTTGCTGGATCCGACCAGAGAGACGCTCCGAAGAGCAGATCAGAAGGGTCGTCATCATGGAGCAGCTGCTGCATGTGCTTTCATCCGACGTAGGGACATTAGTGAAGGAGCTCGAGCCAGAGGGGGGCCCTGCTGATTCCTGGCTTGCCCTGCAGTGCATCAACGTTGGACGAGGCGCCTCTGTGGAGCTTTCTGGTTGGGAAGGACGTAGTGCCAGCGCGGTGGCGGATTGCCGGTCCGGATTCCAGCACATCGTCAATCTCGCAGGAGGGGGATCTGCGAAATTGAGGATGTAAAGCAATCCGGACCGGCAATCCATTACGGCGCTGTCACCACGTCAATCCCCACCAGACCGCACCGCAGAATCCCCTCATTCGACATTGAGTCACGGCATGGAAAGCCGGGCACCAGTGAGGCCTCCCTCTTGCTCGAGCTCCTCCACCGACATCCGTACGTTGGATAAAATCACATACGGCAGCTGCTCCAGGATGACGACCCTTCTGATCTGCTCTTCGGTGCGTCACTCTGGTCGGATCCAGCAACGGCAAAGGCCCCTCAGTCGGCTACACGTCCCCGCCGGCCTCTCCCCGGATGGGACCCCAACAGAGCGAAAACCGCCGACAACAAGTCTCTGGCGACATCTCAAGCCTCACCCGGAGTGCTCCATTCATCCGTTTGTAGACGTGGGCCCGCCCCTTGTCCATCGCCGTGCAGGCCTCCAACGCCTGGGTAGGCAGTAGTGGGACTGGGCGGTATGCCCATCTAGCCTGCGGCCATCTCCGTGTCCTGGCAGTCCGCCGCTTACCAGAAAGGGGCTGCAAGTTGGGGATAGATTCTTCCAAATGTTGAACTGCTGGAACGTTGCTGTCCTCCCGCTCTTGCCGTCCACGAAATGTGCAGCTCATCATGGACGCCAAATCGGACGCCGAAAAGTCACTTCCCGGGTCCTTGGCCCGGTCTGATGCACTGGGGGGTGGCACCCGATTCCACCCCCTCTTCCTCAGAGGATAAACCGCACCACGGATGAGATTAACTTGAGTGAGTTGGAAATGGAAAAGCTTCCATTTCCGTCTCACCTCAGAAATGATGCTTCCTTTGTGCTCTTGCTGTCCATGTAGTCTGCTGCTCATCATGGACGGCGAATCGGACTCCAAAAAGTCACTTCCCGTGTCCCAGGCCAGGCTTGATGCACTGGATGAATAGAATAGAATAGAGTAGATTAGAACACAGCCACATTTAAGCTCTGCTTCAGCAAAAAAGTCATAATTCCATAACGAATTTTGGAAAAACTTAGAGAAGAACCTTCTAAAATTTGTCTTTTTTGCCCCGAATGTTTTTAGAAAAACATTTAGTAAACTAAAGAGAAAAACAAAAACATCAGCCCAGCGGCCAAAACAAGAAATAAAGAACTTACAGATTGAAGATCTTCCTGAAGTAGTTTAGAAATTGACTCATTGGGAAGCGTTGCACTTCCAAACCCCCCTTGCTCTGCCATCTTTCAGGATTCTGACTGGACGTAGTGCTACACCAGTAACGTCTTTGTTCTGTTCTTTGTGTAATTGAGGTCCAGTTCATTTTCCTGACCAAGTGCCGGATTTCCAGCAAGGAATTCTGGGAAGTAAAGCAGAATTAGATTAGAGCCACATTCAAGCATTTCAACGCAAATTAAATTTGCCAGCAAACACAAAGCAAATTAAATTCGCAACGCAAATAAGATTCACAAAAGCAATGCAAATAAGCTTTTCAATGCAAACGCCACTCAAATGATATTCTAAATTAAAACGCATTGAAAAAGATTTTCACCCCGAAAATGCATTGAAAATGAAATTTGCATTGAAAATACAATGAAAGTGCTCTTTTTCTGGAATAAAAAAATGAACGTTCTCACCTTGGCTCCTCTGCTTGCTTTATTTCCATGAAGGACCCGCCTGGTGTCAGATTTGGGATTACAGATGGCCAGCCACAAAAAGGTGGAGAAGCAATGGTCTGGGGATGAGAAGGACACTACATCAAGCTCAGCCCCTCCGTTTTGCATTCCAGCCTCTGAGTTGGATCCGGGTGCCCCCCCCCCCAGTGCATCAGACCGGGCCAAGGGCCTGAGAAGTGATTTTCCGGGTCCTATTCGGCCTCCATGATGAGCAGCAGATTTCGTGGACGGCAAGAGCGGGAGGACAGCAACGTTTCAGCGATGCAACGTTTGGAGGCTTCTATCGCCTACATGCAGCCCCTTTCTGGTTGGCTGCGGACTTCCAAAACGCGGAGAAGGCCGGAGGCTGGATGGGCATACCGCCCGGTCCCACTGCTGTCTACCCAGGCATTGGAATCCTGCACGGCAAGGGACTAGAGGCGGGCCCACGTCTACAAACGGATGAATGGAGCCCTCCAGGTGAGGCTTGACATGTCGCCAGAGACTTGTTGTCGGCGCTTCCGCTCTGTTGGGGTGCCATCCGTGGTGAGGCCAGTGGGAGCGTATAACCGAATGAAAGGCCTTTGCCTTTGCTGGATCCGACCAGAGAGACGCACCGAAGAGCAGATCAGAAGGGTCGTCATCATGGAGCAGCTGCTGCATGTGCTTTCATCCGACGTAGGGACATTAGTGAAGGAGCTCGAGCCAGAGGGGGGCCCTGCTGATTCCTGGCTTGCCCTGCAGTGCATCAACGTTGGACGAGGCGCCTCTGTGGAGCTTTCTGGTTGGGAAGGACGTAGTGCCAGCGCGGTGGCGGATTGCCGGTCCGGATTCCAGCACATCGTCAATCTCGCAGGAGGGGGATCTGCGAAATTGAGGATGTAAAGCAATCCGGACCGGCAATCCATTACGGCGCTGTCACCACGTCAATCCCCACCAGACAGCACCGCAGAATCCCCTCATTCGACATTGAGTCACGGCATGGAAAGCCGGGCACCAGCGAGGCCTCCCTCTTGCTCGTGCTCCTCCACCGACATCCGTACGTTGGATAAAATCACATACGGCAGCTGCTCCAGGATGACGACCCTTCTGATCTGCTCTTCGGTGCGTCACTCTGGTCGGATCCAGCAACGGCAAAGGCCCCTCAGTCGGCTACACGTCCCCGCCGGCCTCTCCCCGGATGGGACCCCAACAGAGCGAAAACCGCCGACAACAAGTCTCTGGCGACATCTCAAGCCTCACCCGGAGTGCTCCATTCATCCGTTTGTAGACGTGGGCCCGCCCCTTGTCCATCGCCGTGCAGGCCTCCGCACGCCTGGGTAGGCAGTAGTGGGACTGGGCGGTATGCCCATCTAGCCTGCGGCCATCTCCGTGTCCTGGCAGTCCGCCGCTTACCAGAAAGGGGCTGCAAGTTGGGGATAGATTCTTCCAAATGTTGAACTGCTGGAACGTTGCTGTCCTCCCGCTCTTGCCGTCCACGAAATGTGCAGCTCATCATGGACGCCAAATCGGACGCCGAAAAGTCACTTCCCGGGCCCTTGGCCCGGTCTGATGCACTGGGGGGTGGCACCCGATTCCACCCCCTCTTCCTCAGAGGATAAACCGCACCACGGATGAGATTAACTTGAGTGAGTTGGAAATGGAAAAGCTTCCATTTCCGACTCACCTCAGAAATGATGCTTCCTTTGTGCTCTTGCTGTCCATGTAGTCTGCTGCTCATCATGGACGGCGAATCGGACTCCAAAAAGTCACTTCCCGTGTCCCAGGCCAGGCTTGATGCACTGGATGAATAGAATAGAATAGAGTAGATTAGAACACAGCCACATTTAAGCTCTGCTTCAGCAAAAAAGTCATAATTCCATAACGAATTTTGGAAAAACTTAGAGAAGAACCTTCTAAAATTTGTCTTTTTTGTCCCGAATGTTTTTAGAAAAACATTTAGTAAACTAAAGAGAAAAACGAAAACATCAGCCCAGCGGCCAAAACAAGAAATAAAGAACTTACAGGTTGAAGATCTTCCTGAAGTAGTTTAGAAATTGACTCATTGGGAAGCGTTGCACTTCCAAACCCCCTTTGCTCTGCCATCTTTCAGGATTCTGACTGGACGTAGTGCTACACCAGTAACGTCTTTGTTCTGTTCTTTGTGTAATTGAGGTCCAGTTCATTTTCCTGAACAAGTGCCGGATTTCCAGCAAGGAATTGTGGGAAGTAAAGCAGAATTAGATTAGAGCCACATTCAAGCATTTCAACGCAAATTAAATTTGCCAGCAAACACAAAGCAAATTAAATTCGCAACGCAAATAAGATTCACAAAAGCAATGCAAATAAGCTTTTCAATGCAAACGCCACTCAAATGATATTCTAAATTAAAACGCATTGAAAAAGATTTTCACCCCGAAAATGCATTGAAAATGAAATTTGCATTGAAAATACAATGAAAGTGCTCTTTTTCTGGAATAAAAAAATGAACGTTCTCACCTTGGCTCCTCTGCTTGCTTTATTTCCATGAAGAACCCGCCTGGTGTCAGATTTGGGATTACAGATGGCCAGCCACAAAAAGGTGGAGAAGCAGAGGTCTGGGGATGAGAAGGACACTACATCAAGCTCAGCCCCTCCGTTTTGCATTCCAGCCTCTGAGTTGGATCCGGGTGCCCCCCCCCCAGTGCATCAGACCGGGCCAAGGGCCTGAGAAGTGATTTTCCGGGTCCTATTCGGCCTCCATGATGAGCAGCAGATTTCGTGGACGGCAAGAGCGGGAGGACAGCAACGTTTCAGCGATGCAACGTTTGGAGGCTTCTATCGCCTACATGCAGCCCCTTTCTGGTTGGCTGCGGACTTCCAAAACGCGGAGAAGGCCGGAGGCTGGATGGGCATACCGCCCGGTCCCACTGCTGTCTACCCAGGCATTGGAATCCTGCACGGCAAGGGACTAGAGGCGGGCCCACGTCTACAAACGGATGAATGGAGCCCTCCAGGTGAGGCTTGACATGTCGCCAGAGACTTGTTGTCTGCGCTTCCGCTCTGTTGGGGTGCCATCCGTGGTGAGGCCAGTGGGAGCGTATAACCGAATGAAAGGCCTTTGCCTTTGCTGGATCCGACCAGAGAGACGCTCCGAAGAGCAGATCAGAAGGGTCGTCATCATGGAGCAGCTGCTGCATGTGCTTTCATCCGACGTAGGGACATTAGTGAAGGAGCTCGAGCCAGAGGGGGGCCCTGCTGATTCCTGGCTTGCCCTGCAGTGCATCAACGTTGGACGAGGCGCCTCTGTGGAGCTTTCTGGTTGGGAAGGACGTAGTGCCAGCGCGGTGGCGGATTGCCGGTCCGGATTCCAGCACATCGTCAATCTCGCAGGAGGGGGATCTGCGAAATTGAGGATGTAAAGCAATCCGGACCGGCAATCCATTACGGCGCTGTCACCACGTCAATCCCCACCAGACAGCACCGCAGAATCCCCTCATTCGACATTGAGTCACGGCATGGAAAGCCGGGCACCAGCGAGGCCTCCCTCTTGCTCGTGCTCCTCCACCGACATCCGTACGTTGGATAAAATCACATACGGCAGCTTCTCCAGGATGACGACCCTTCTGATCTGCTCTTCGGTGCTTCCCTCTGGTCGGATCCAGCAACGGCAAAGGCCCCTCAGTCGGCTACACGTCCCCGCCGGCCTCTCCCCGGATGGGACCCCAACAGAGCGAAAACCGCCGACAACAAGTCTCTGGCGACATCTCAAGCCTCACCCGGAGTGCTCCATTCATCCGTTTGTAGACGTGGGCCCGCCCCTTGTCCATCGCCGTGCAGGCCTCCAACGCCTGGGTAGGCAGTAGTGGGACTGGGCGGTATGCCCATCTAGCCTGCGGCCATCTCCGTGTCCTGGCAGTCCGCCGCTTACCAGAAAGGGGCTGCAAGTTGGGGATAGATTCTTCCAAATGTTGAACTGCTGGAACGTTGCTGTCCTCCCGCTCTTGCCGTCCACGAAATGTGCAGCTCATCATGGACGCCAAATCGGACGCCGAAAAGTCACTTCCCGGGTCCTTGGCCCGGTCTGATGCACTGGGGGGTGGCACCCGATTCCACCCCCTCTTCCTCAGAGGATAAACCGCACCACGGATGAGATTAACTTGAGTGAGTTGGAAATGGAAAAGCTTCCATTTCCGTCTCACCTCAGAAATGATGCTTCCTTTGTGCTCTTGCTGTCCATGTAGTCTGCTGCTCATCATGGACGGCGAATCGGACTCCAAAAAGTCACTTCCCGTGTCCCAGGCCAGGCTTGATGCACTGGATGAATAGAATAGAATAGAGTAGATTAGAACACAGCCACATTTAAGCTCTGCTTCAGCAAAAAAGTCATAATTCCATAACGAATTTTGGAAAAACTTAGAGAAGAACCTTCTAAAATTTGTCTTTTTTGCCCCGAATGTTTTTAGAAAAACATTTAGTAAACTAAAGAGAAAAACAAAAACATCAGCCCAGCGGCCAAAACAAGAAATAAAGAACTTACAGATTGAAGATCTTCCTGAAGTAGTTTAGAAATTGACTCATTGGGAAGCATTGCACTTCCAAACCCCCCTTGCTCTGCCATCTTTCAGGATTCTGACTGGACGTAGTGCTACACCAGTAACGTCTTTGTTCTGTTCTTTGTGTAATTGAGGTCCAGTTCATTTTCCTGACCAAGTGCCGGATTTCCAGCAAGGAATTCTGGGAAGTAAAGCAGAATTAGATTAGAGCCACATTCAAGCATTTCAACGCAAATTAAATTTGCCAGCAAACACAAAGCAAATTAAATTCGCAACGCAAATAAGATTCACAAAAGCAATGCAAATAAGCTTTTCAATGCAAACGCCACTCAAATGATATTCTAAATTAAAACGCATTGAAAAAGATTTTCACCCCGAAAATGCATTGAAAATGAAATTTGCATTGAAAATACAATGAAAGTGCTCTTTTTCTGGAATAAAAAAATGAACGTTCTCACCTTGGCTCCTCTGCTTGCTTTATTTCCATGAAGGACCCGCCTGGTGTCAGATTTGGGATTACAGATGGCCAGCCACAAAAAGGTGGAGAAGCAATGGTCTGGGGATGAGAAGGACACTACATCAAGCTCAGCCCCTCCGTTTTGCATTCCAGCCTCTGAGTTGGATCCGGGTGCCCCCCCCCCAGTGCATCAGACCGGGCCAAGGGCCTGAGAAGTGATTTTCCGGGTCCTATTCGGCCTCCATGATGAGCAGCAGATTTCGTGGACGGCAAGAGCGGGAGGACAGCAACGTTTCAGCGATGCAACGTTTGGAGGCTTCTATCGCCTACATGCAGCCCCTTTCTGGTTGGCTGCGGACTTCCAAAACGCGGAGAAGGCCGGAGGCTGGATGGGCATACCGCCCGGTCTCACTGCTGTCTACCCAGGCATTGGAATCCTGCACGGCAAGGGACTAGAGGCGGGCCCACGTCTACAAACGGATGAATGGAGCCCTCCAGGTGAGGCTTGACATGTTGCCAGAGACTTGTTGTCGGCGCTTCCGCTCTGTTGGGGTGCTGTTAGGAATGATTAGAAACAGAATAGTTAGAGACTCCCTTTTGCATTTTATTAAACTAACTTTTACCTTTTATTACATTAATGGCTTAACCTCGATTTACTATGTATTATCATCTCAAAATTATATTACACTCTAGACAGAGCACAACCAAGACTATTGTCTTGCAACATTCCTTTAACATCCTCCCTTTTTCATCTTTGTGGGTTCTGGCAAATGTCTGCAAGAGATCTGACACTTTAGGTGCTCTGACCTTCGAGCATCTAGCCTGCAACAGTCTGTGGGTGTGTTTTTCACACCATGATCCATCAAATGAGGTTCTGAATATGCAAATGCCAGGTATATATACCAAGCCCTTTTCTGAGTGTCTTTGTTCAGACTTTGAATGCACTTTGTTCATCTGTCTGTAACCCTGCGTACAAATCTGTGGTCTTTGTGCGGAGTAAATCTACAAAAGCTAAGTAACAGTCTCTGAGTCGTAATTCATTATTTCTGTGTGCAAGAAACTGACGGGTACGAACTAATACAAATACAGTCCTTTCTAGAAAATCCAGTTTCTTCACATTTGGTCCTTCTGAGCCGGCCGGCGCGCGCCCTGGACATCGCTGGAGCCCCTGGGGGGGGTTGCCTGAAAACCGCTAGCGGTCTGAGATCACAACCTCAGCATTGACACATCCGCCTTCAGGATCAGCGGCCCTCGCCCTTTGGATCCGGTGGTGCCCCCGGCGGCGTCGGACCCTCAGCAAATAACGAGGTTCCTTGCTTGAAGTGAGTACGCCACACAGAAAGTCTGTCCTCTTTTTACTTGTTAGGGCCTTATGTTGACTGTGTCTGTGTCTTTGTATGTGCGTGCATCAATGTTGGGGGTAGAATAGAGAGACGGCTGCAGTCCGCTGCGCGAGCACGCTGAGCAAAGCACCGCTTGCAGGCCCTGCTTGCAGGCGAGGTGCTGCGCGTGCACGAGTCATCTTGCGCAGACGGGACAAGTGTGGTTCGGTACGCGAGACCGTCATGGTAGCCGCCTTCCTTCCGCGGAGGAATGGCAGAATAGGGATGGAAGTGTAGGCATAAGTGTAGGGAAATAAGTCCTCCAGGGAAGGAGAAGAAGTGTAGGGGCGTCAGTGTAGGCCGGAAGTGTAGGCATAAGTGTAGGTGCAGCCGCGGCGAGTGAAGCCGAAGAAATAGAGCCTTGGGATGGCTGAGTATGATTTTTGAAGACGAAACGGAGCTCCGGGGAAAATGTGTGTGTGTAACGCTTTTATGTCTCTCTGTCTGTGTCTGAGTGTGCCCTTTTTTTCGACAGCCCCTGTGGTGTGTGCTCGCTTTGATTAATACCTCGTTTTAAAACAAAATAGTGACTCAGTTGACAAATAATTAGGTTTCTTTTCTGATTCTCCAAGCTTTTTCTGCTGATTAGATTCAGCGCTGGAGAATCCATAAAACGGGTTACTTGGGTGGGAACTCTGGTTTGTGATTGAAATTGAGAAGCTGGTTCTCAGGACAGCCACATCCGCAAGGGATTTAGCTCTTGTAGAAGCCTGGTGTGGTCTATGACTTCCTGAGAACGTTGTGGCTGATCGTCATTCATAAACCTAAAAAAACATGGGTGGGGCTCATTCACAAAACCTCACTAAGAAGGAAAGGCGACATATTACTCATGTTCGCAAAGCTATACATAAAGAACACGGGTCTCGCATTGATCCTTTCACGTATGCGCAGAAATGGGTTAAGGATTTTGGGTTTGACTGCACGCTGGATCCGGGGAAAACGCAGGCCCTCCTGTCTGCTCTCAGACAGCGTCATGGCCGCAAGAAAAATGGGGATGATCATCCAGAGATTCAGTGTGCTTTGATGTGGTGCTCCACAGCTTCTACTGTCAGCCGTAAACGGCTGGCAGCTCAAATGAAAAATCAAACTGAAAAACAGCTTCGTGATGACTCAGATGTCGTAGCAAGCATGTCAAGGGCCACTATTACAGGATCAAGGCAGGCATTTTCTGAACGCCTGGAGGACCAGGCATCCTCAGCATCAGGGAGTACCTCCCTCATGAATAATAATGATCAAACTCAGACAACGGAGGTTGCCCCCTCCCTTGTCTCACCCCCGCCTGCTCCTAAACTTACAAGGCCAAATAATCCTTTCTCATTTGTAACATCAACTCCTAAGTCGCACATTTCGGAACCTTCTGTTCTTTATCCAGATTTGACCACCTTAACTTCAGGCTCTTTATCTGTTCACCCCACAGCCCCCCTCCCTTCCTATGAATCTCTGCTGTCTGCAGCTGCTCAGCCGGCTGATAGCGGGAACAATAAGGCCTGTGAAGCGCTCACGCGCCCGTTTCACCCACACACGCAGGATGTCCACCCCTCTTCTGCTCAGGCTTATCCTTTAATTGAGATGCCTGATCCTCTGGCTGGCTTTCCAGGCCGAGGCCCAGTGATGCATGTGGCCAGACCTTGGTCTCCAGCTGAGGCCCTGGCTGTGGCGGAAGCCATTCCTTCCCCCAAGGATGACCCTTATAAAACCAAACAAGCCATCCTTAGGATGAGAGCTGAACAACAACCTACCCCTTCTGACCTCTGCACGGTTCTTAGAATTGTCTTAGGTTCAGCCTATGAGGAGCTAAGCAGTGACCTTTCACCCATGAGAGACGGTGTCCTGCTTCAGCGACCAGACCCTTCCTTTGACCATGCTGTGGACTCCTGTCTTGCTAGAATGATTGGCAGATTCAAAAAGAAACCTGACTATAATGCTATTTTGGCTTGTCGGATAAGAGATGATGAAGATATGCAGGAATTTCGGGCTCGTTTTTCTCATATTTTCCAGACAAATACCGGCCTCACTCATCATGATGCACATTACCTTCCCCTGTACAAAGACAGACTTCTTGGTTGTCTGCCACGCTCTGTGCGTGATGAAGTTGAAACTGTGTGTGTCACACTCAACACTTGTGACCTGACAAATTTTCATGCTCACGTAGACCATGCATGGGACAGATACCGTAAAAAATTGTCAGAAGACAAAAACAAACCTCTTACTGTCTATGTTTCCATGTCTGAAGGACAATGGACCCCTGCGCAGGCCCAACCTACTCCCCCTCAAAATGCTGCTACATCTCACACTACCTCAGCTGCTTGTCAGCCTCCTCCTCCTCCCCCTCCTCCACCTTCATGGGGTCAATCTCGTCCACGGTTTATCCCTACTTGTTACACTTGTGGTGAGATTGGGCATTTTCTGCGTGACTGTCCTCACGTAGCTCCTGCTCTTAAGAGCCCAATTACGTGCTATAATTGTGGTGATTGGGGCCATATTGCCCGTACTTGCACACGACCTCCCCCCTCTGGACCTATGCGAGGTCGAGGGGCTTTCCGTGATTTTGGTCGCGGTCGCAGAGGACGTGACTCTCCCAGACGTGACTTTTCCAGACGTGAGGGTTCGTCCTCCAGCACCTGGCAGGGACGACCTTCTGCGAATGACAAAGCATGACTAACCGCCGAACAAACGCATGTCTTACAACAACAGCAACAGTTGTTGGAAGGACTTTTACGTCACAAGCAGAAGACTGACATTCCAACAGACCCAGACATCCACACGATTGCTTATAACAGCTCTCTTTCCACACCGACTGTTACGTTATTGGTTTCTGGCGTGGAAGTTCCTTTCCTTTGCGATAGTGGCGCAACTAAAACGACATTAAATTCCATAATGAGTAACATGACCTTTAGTGGAAAGACTATCACAGTCAGATCAGCTAATGGAGAATTAACAAAAGAAAAAGTTACTGATCCACTTTTGTTTGTTGATCCTGTCAGTAGACTGCAGACAGAGCTGCCTGCGATTTACTGCCCATCTTGCCCTGTTAACCTCCTCGGCAGGGATGCTGCTTTTAATCTGCACTTAGCTGTGGGTCGTCAGGGGGATGACTACAAGGTTATACGTCAGACTCTCCCACAGCAGTTCATGTGGGATGAGGATGACAGTGCCTGGTGGGGTCAGTGTGGGTCGGGAAGTGATCGCTCCACTGACCACACACCCCTGACCAGGGAGTCAGTTTTATGGCAACCTTCAGATCTCATGGATCAGGCCTCTGATTTTCTGTTTGATAACCAGGACTGACCCCTTAAAAGCATTCCTGAGAATCTCTGGTCTGCAGGACCTTCTGATGTGGGTCTCATAAAAGATGTAGCCCCTGTTGTTATTACACCTAAATCTGGCTTTCGACCTTATGTTAGGCAATATCCTTTAAAACCAGACGCCGTTGCTGGCATTCGTCCCATGATTGAATCCTTTTTGAAGTCAGGTGTTATTGTTGAATGCCCGGATTCCCCCGTCAATACACCCATTTTTCCTGTCCCAAAAGCACCTCCCAGTGTTGGTTGGAGGTTAGTTCAAGACCTCCAGGCTGTTAATTCAAATGTAATTTCCAGAGCCCCTCTTGTGCCTGACCCACACACCTTGTTAAACGATTTGCACCCGCAAAATCGATTTTTCACTGTGGTGGATTTGGCTAATGCTTTTTTTTCAATCCCTGTTTCGGCATGATCTCAATTTTGGTTCGCTTTCACGTTTGAGGGCAAAAGACTCACTTTTGCGCGACTGCCTCAGGGGTTCACTGACTCCCCTTGCATTTTTTCAATGGCCATGTCTGCAAACCTTTCAAAGTTTCAACCTCCAGGAGGCTCTCAGCTTTTGCTTTACATTGATGACATTTTGCTGGCCTCACCTACAGAAGACATTTGTCTTTCTGATTCTATTGCATTGCTCCATTTCCTACACTCCCAGGGCCACAAATGCAGTAAATCTAAAATCCAGCTGGCCCAAACACAGGTTAAATTTTTGGGACATTTAGTTTCTGCCTCTGGCAAAACAATTTCTCCAGATAGGATATCCACAGTTTGTAAATTGCCCCTCCCTTCTACTCGTAAACAGTTAATGTCGCTTTTAGGGACCTTTAATTATTGCAGACAATGGATTCCAAACTACTCTCACATGTCGGCCCCCCTTTATTCTTTGTTATCTGGTCCTTCTGATGTCAAAGGCTCTGCCTCTGTGACTCTCACTCCCCAGCACCTGCAGTGCATCGAGCAGCTGAAATCTGCTCTTTCCTCTGTGCTCTCTTTGAAACTGCCTGACTACTCTGAACCTTTTCATTTATTTTGTGACATTAAGGACGGCCACATGACTGCCGTGCTTAGTCAGAAACATGGAGTGGCTTTTCGCCCTTTGTGTTATTATTCCAAAAAACTCGATAATGTTACTCTCGGTCTTCCTCCTTGTGTTCAATCTGTTGTTGCTGCTGCAGAAGCAGTTTTGGCCAGCGCTGAGATTGTTCTGTATCACCCCCTCACGCTGCATGTTCCACACGCAGTTTCTGCATTGTTGAATCAGAATCGCATTGCATTTTTGTCCCCAGCACGACATCTGCACTGTATGACGGTCCTGTTGTCACAACCGCACATCACTGTGCGCAGATGCACAATTTTGAACCCCGCCACTCTTCTGCCCACTTCTGAAGACGGTGAAGCACATGACTGTTTAGATTGTTCCCTAAAGATTTTTTTGCCTAGGATTGATTTAACAGATAAGCCCATTCCAAACTCATTGTGGCTGTTTACTGATGGTTCGTCTTTAAAAGACGACCTTGGGGTGACACATACGGCTTATGCTGTCACTACTCTGTCTGATGTCTTGCTGACGGACACACTACCATCCTCTCACTCTGCTCAGGCTGCTGAGTTGAAAGCCATGGTTGCAGCTTTACATTACGCCTCGGGTTTTCCTGTCACAATTTATACTGACAGCAAGTATGTCTTTAATGCCTGCCACACACACACTGCTATGTGGCATTTACGACAGTTTTCAACCTCTTCTGGTGCCCCTGTAAAACATTCTGCTCTGTTGAAAGACCTTTGTCATGCCCTCACCCTCCCATCAGCCCTCGCTATCGTTCATTGCCCCGCCCATACAGGCAAAAAGGATTTAGTGTCCCTGGGAAACGCGCTAGCTGACTTATCTGCCCGTTCCCTAGCTCAGAATCTACCTGGCACGCCTGCCATGCTCTTGTTGTCAGACCCTGTTGATCACACAGTGCTATTACATCATCAGTCTCGTATGACTCCCTCTCCTGACATGTATGTTGCTCCTGACACTGGCCTCTTGATGCACAGACCCACGAACAAAATTGTTCTCCCTCCTACTTTGTATTCCTGGGCTGCATGTGTGTCACATGGTGCTTGCCACGTCACTACAAGCAAAATGACGGATGCAGTACAAAAAGTTTTTTACTGCCCTAATTTTCAGAAAACGGCTCAAAAACATGTCCGTGCATGATTCATTTGTTTACGTCATAACGTTCAGGGTGCTGTTAAAACGCGACGCGGCTCTTTTCCTCATCCCACTGAGCCTTTTCAACACATTCACATGGACTACATTGAGCTGAATAAATCCCATAACTTTAAGTATTGTCTGGTTATCGTCTGTGCGTTCAGTAAGTGGACGGAAATCCATCCCACTGCCTCAGCAACTGCAGACTTTACATGTAAGGTCCTGCAGTCCGCTATTTTTCCTCGTTTTGGTTTTCCTCAGATCATTTACTCTGATAATGGCACACATTTCACAGCGGAGTGTGTCAAAACACTGTTGACTTCTCTTGGCATTAAACATAAGTTGCATGCAGCCTATCACCCTCAGAGTGCGGGCCTTGTTGAACGACAAAATTCCACAATTAAGCAGTTGTTAGCGAAGGTTGTCGCTGACACGGAAAAATCTTGGCCTCTGTGTTTAGATGCGGTTAAATTAACCATAAACACCACCCAAAGCTCTGCGACAGGTCTGTCTCCCTTTGAATGTGTTTTTCACAAACCTTTTATTTTGCCTACCTTTTCTGCTTTTCTGCCTGATTCTCATGAAAACTCTGGTGATTTACATGATTATTTGAAGAAAGCTGTGAGTGCAAAAGAACAAATTGAGTCTGCCCAAGCCCTTTCCTCTCCACAGACTCTGAAGCCAGATCAGAAGATCTCTGTCGGTGACCTCATTTTTCTCAAGGCCGTTCAACGGACTGTTTGGTCACAACCCAGGTGGACAGGACCTTTCAAAGTTCTCCTCGCCACACCAACGGCAGTCCGCATTGCTGAGCAACCCTCCTGGATTCACGTAAGCCACTGTAAATTACTGAGAGCCTACGAGACTGACATTGTGAGACACTCCACTGACTAAACTCCCGCTGAGAGCCCTGACACTGCCCCTGGCTGAAGAGCGCCCTCTGGAGTGTCTCCCCTGACGTTGCTCTCCCCCAGCTACAGTGAGCTTTGAACCAGCTGACATGGGTCCGCCTCCCCCTCGTGTTTTCATCTGCCTGTGGTCTGCCCTGCTGCTCCTGTGCGCTCTCACCCTTTTTCTCTGGTACTATGAGACTGGTCCACAAACCCACTCCCACTCCGAACCGACAGTGATGCCAACGACGCCTGAATGGATTCCCAGAGTTAAGAGATTTTTAGTGGATCCCATTGATCATCAGGACAATTACTGGTTTCAGACGGTTAACCTCACAGCTTCTTCTTACAATGTCACTGATTGCTATGTTTGCTCTTTTGTTCCCCATCATGCACGTCACAATCCCACAATCACGCCCAGGCCTGTTTCTATGTTTAAGACGCTGATGTTTTTTGTTGAATTTACCTCTGCTTACTCTAGTATTGGTGTTAAAAGATTTTTTCCTGGTGTTAACATTTCTTTTTCTGACCAGTCCACATGGAGACAACCTGCCCACTTTTCCAACGCCACTAACAGCACAAATTTAAGGGGTTTGGCTCTCCACAGGTGGCCTGAATCTGCACCTTTCTGCATTAGGAGTAAATGTGATGCCCGTTCTACCCATTTTCTAGGCCGATCCCACTGTAAGGATGTTGTTGTCGTTCCTGGTTCAAACTTATCTGTTGCTTCTTTAGGTGGCATGCATTGGAGCTACGACGCCTCCATGCTTTCTAACCGCATCCCTCTCCTTGACACTTTGATCTTCAATTACACTGCTATAGGCATTCGCGCAGGTTTACGTACACCAGCTTTTATTCCAGCCGCACTCACTTACGTTCCAGGACCACAGGGTTTTCCCTGTCCTCCTGAGTATGTTTGGACATGCGGCCTAAACACCTATCTGTGGCTTCCTGCTGATTGGTGCGGCACCTGTTATCTGGCTGAAATTATTCCTGCGTCTCTCGTTTTTCAGAAGTCTGACCCAGACACTGCTTCGTCTATTGATCATCTGTCCAGGCGTCGTCGTGACACTGCCCATTACGAACGCCCCCCTGCTATTGGCACCGGTAAAACAGTTGCCATGGCGCTTTTCCCTTCCTACGGTGTTGTTGTTTTACGTAATGCAGTAAATGATTTATATTGGTCCCTTGATAATCTCACCGCGTCCCTTTTGCATCTGACAGAATTTCTTCATGAGGACCCCGAACGAAAGGCTATGACAACAATGATCTTACAGAACAGGATGGCGCTTGATTTCATTTTAGCTGAGCGTGGAGGTGTTTGTGCTTTAATCCATGATTACTGTTGTACTTTTATTCCCTCTACCTCCGCGAACCTCACTCACATCATCAACGAGGTCAAGACCCTCAAATCGCACATTTCTTCTCAGATGACTGACACTTATTGGTCCGATTCCCCGCTTACTTGGTTCACTTCTGGTCCCTGGTGGAGTGTGCTGATAAAACTAGTCACTCCGGTTCTCTGTGTCTTGCTTTTATTTTTCCTTCTCGTCACCTGTGTGTTTCCCTGCATCAGATCGATGGTTGACAAAGCCCTGTCAGGCCGTGCGACGTATGTCAACACCCTTTATCAACACTATGCCTATAATTCACCCGGCCCAAATCCATCCATGGTTGACACTGGTTTTTAAAGTGTTAATTTTTTTACCTTTTTTCTTTTCTTGTTGTTTTTCTTTTCTTAGATTTGCATTTCTTTGGTTTTTTATCTTTATTTCCTACTATAGTATGTAACTTTAATTAATGGTTTTGTGCCGAGGTTTGGACTGGTGATGCATGCGTATCCTTAGTGATGACTGCTGAGGGGCACAGAGTCGTTGATGAGTTTTGCCCTCCCTGACTGCTCACTGAATGTTTCACACAGATGGTATAAGTTTAGCCCTGGAGGTTTTCGCATCAACACTCATGTATCACCTACCACCTCTGATATACTCATTTATTCACGTTGATTTTAATGTTCTTGTGTATTTACCTGTATCTACACCTTTGTTTTCGATGCAGAGCCGATATGATGCCTATACTGAAATTCTTCATGAAGTGGTATATGGTTGATGATGAGAAGAGTTCTGCTGCCTTTCTGTGCACAATTTTGATAATTTTGATATGATAAACAGGGGGGTATGTTAGGAATGATTAGAAACAGAATAGTTAGAGACTCCCTTTTGCATTTTATTAAACTAACTTTTACCTTTTATTACATTAATGGCTTAACCTCGATTTACTATGTATTATCATCTCAAAATTATATTACACTCTAGACAGAGCACAACCAAGACTATTGTCTCGCAACATTCCTTTAACATCCTCCCTTTTTCATCTTTGTGGGTTCTGGCAAATGTCTGCAAGAGATCTGACACTTTAGGTGCTCTGACCTTCGAGCATCTAGCCTGCAACAGTCTGTGGGTGTGTTTTTCACACCATGATCCATCAAATGAGGTTCTGAATATGCAAATGCCAGGTATATATACCAAGCCCTTTTCTGAGTGTCTTTGTTCAGACTTTGAATGCACTTTGTTCATCTGTCTGTAACCCTGCGTACAAATCTGTGGTCTTTGTGCGGAGTAAATCTACAAAAGCTAAGTAACAGTCTCTGAGTCGTAATTCATTATTTCTGTGTGCAAGAAACTGACGGGTACGAACTAATACAAATACAGTCCTTTCTAGAAAATCCAGTTTCTTCACAGGTGCCATCCGTGGTGAGGCCAGTGGGAGCGTATAACCGAATGAAAGGCCTTTGCCTTTGCTGGATCCGACCAGAGAGACGCACCGAAGAGCAGATCAGAAGGGTCGTCATCATGGAGCAGCTGCTGCATGTGCTTTCATCCGACGTAGGGACATTAGTGAAGGAGCTCGAGCCAGAGGGGGCCCTGCTGATTCCTGGCTTATCCTGCAGTGCATCAACGTTGGACGAGGCGCCTCTGTGGAGCTTTCTGGTTGGGAAGGACGTAGTGCCAGCGCGGTGGCGGATTGCCGGTCCGGATTCCAGCACATCGTCAATCTCGCAGGAGGGGGATCTGCGAAATTGAGGATGTAAAGCAATCCGGACCGGCAATCCATTACGGCGCTGTCACCACGTCAATCCCCACCAGACAGCACCGCAGAATCCCCTCATTCGACATTGAGTCACGGCATGGAAAGCCGGGCACCAGCGAGGCCTCCCTCTTGCTCGTGCTCCTCCACCGACATCCGTACGTTGGATAAAATCACATACGGCAGCTGCTCCAGGATGACGACCCTTCTGATCTGCTCTTCGGTGCGTCACTCTGGTTGGATCCAGCAACGGCAAAGGCCCCTCAGTCGGCTACACGTCCCCGCCGGCCTCTCCCCGGATGGGACCCCAACAGAGCGAAAACCGCCGACAACAAGTCTCTGGCGACATCTCAAGCCTCACCCGGAGTGCTCCATTCATCCGTTTGTAGACGTGGGCCCGCCCCTTGTCCATCGCCGTGCAGGCCTCCGCACGCCTGGGTAGGCAGTAGTGGGACTGGGCGGTATGCCCATCTAGCCTGCGGCCATCTCCGTGTCCTGGCAGTCCGCCGCTTACCAGAAAGGGGCTGCAAGTTGGGGATAGATTCTTCCAAATGTTGAACTGCTGGAACGTTGCTGTCCTCCCGCTCTTGCCGTCCACGAAATGTGCAGCTCATCATGGACGCCAAATCGGACGCCGAAAAGTCACTTCCCGGGCCCTTGGCCCGGTCTGATGCACTGGGGGGTGGCACCCGATTCCACCCCCTCTTCCTCAGAGGATAAACCGCACCACGGATGAGATTAACTTGAGTGAGTTGGAAATGGAAAAGCTTCCATTTCCGACTCACCTCAGAAATGATGCTTCCTTTGTGCTCTTGCTGTCCATGTAGTCTGCTGCTCATCATGGACGGCGAATCGGACTCCAAAAAGTCACTTCCCGTGTCCCAGGCCAGGCTTGATGCACTGGATGAATAGAATAGAATAGAGTAGATTAGAACACAGCCACATTTAAGCTCTGCTTCAGCAAAAAAGTCATAATTCCATAACGAATTTTGGAAAAACTTAGAGAAGAACCTTCTAAAATTTGTCTTTTTTGCCCCGAATGTTTTTAGAAAAACATTTAGTAAACTAAAGAGAAAAACGAAAACATCAGCCCAGCGGCCAAAACAAGAAATAAAGAACTTACAGGTTGAAGATCTTCCTGAAGTAGTTTAGAAATTGACTCATTGGGAAGCGTTGCACTTCCAAACCTCCTTTGCTCTGCCATCTTTCAGGATTCTGACTGGACGTAGTGCTACACCAGTAACGTCTTTGTTCTGTTCTTTGTGTAATTGAGGTCCAGTTCATTTTCCTGACCAAGTGCCGGATTTCCAGCAAGGAATTCTGGGAAGTAAAGCAGAATTAGATTAGAGCCACATTCAAGCATTTCAACGCAAATTAAATTTGCCAGCAAACACAAAGCAAATTAAATTCGCAACGCAAATAAGATTCACAAAAGCAATGCAAATAAGCTTTTCAATGCAAACGCCACTCAAATGATATTCTAAATTAAAACACATTGAAAAAGATTTTCACCCCGAAAATGCATTGAAAATGAAATTTGCATTGAAAATACAATGAAAGTGCTCTTTTTCTGGAATAAAAAAATGAACGTTCTCACCTTGGCTCCTCTGCTTGCTTTATTTCCATGAAGGACCCGCCTGGTGTCAGATTTGGGATTACAGATGGCCAGCCACAAAAAGGTGGAGAAGCAGAGGTCTGGGGATGAGAAGGACACTACATCAAGCTCAGCCCCTCCGTTTTGCATTCCAGCCTCTGAGTTGGATCCGGGTGCCCCCCCCCCCCCCCAGTGCATCAGACCGGGCCAAGGGCCTGAGAAGTGATTTTCCGGGTCCTATTCGGCCTCCATGATGAGCAGCAGATTTCGTGGACGGCAAGAGCGGGAGGACAGCAACGTTTCAGCGATGCAACGTTTGGAGGCTTCTATCGCCTACATGCAGCCCCTTTCTGGTTGGCTGCGGACTTCCAAAACGCGGAGAAGGCCGGAGGCTGGATGGGCATACCGCCCGGTCCCACTGCTGTCTACCCAGGCATTGGAATCCTGCACGGCAAGGGACTAGAGGCGGGCCCACGTCTACAAACGGATGAATGGAGCCCTCCAGGTGAGGCTTGACATGTCGGCAGAGACTTGTTGTCGGCGCTCCCGCTCTGTTGGAGTGCCATCCGTGGTGAGGCCAGTGGGAGCGTATAACCGAATGAAAGGCCTTTGCCTTTGCTGGATCCGACCAGAGAGACGCACCGAAGAGCAGATCAGAAAGGTCGTCATCATGGAGCAGCTGCTGCATGTGCTTTCATCCGACGTAGGGACATTAGTGAAGGAGCTCGAGCCAGAGGGGGGCCCTGCTGATTCCTGGCTTGCCCTGCAGTGCATCAACGTTGGACGAGGCGCCTCTGTGGAGCTTTCTGGTTGGGAAGGACGTAGTGCCAGCGCGGTGGCGGATTGCCGGTCCGGATTCCAGCACATCGTCAATCTCGCAGGAGGGGGATCTGCGAAATTGAGGATGTAAAGCAATCCGGACCGGCAATCCATTACGGCGCTGTCACCACGTCAATCCCCACCAGACAGCACCGCAGAATCCCCTCATTCGACATTGAGTCACGGCATGGAAAGCCGGGCACCAGCGAGGCCTCCCTCTTGCTCGTGCTCCTCCACCGACATCCGTACGTTGGATAAAATCACATACGGCAGCTGCTCCAGGATGACGACCCTTCTGATCTGCTCTTCGGTGCGTCACTCTGGTCGGATCCAGCAACGGCAAAGGCCCCTCAGTCGGCTACACGTCCCCGCCGGCCTCTCCCCGGATGGGACCCCAACAGAGCGAAAACCGCCGACAACAAGTCTCTGGCGACATCTCAAGCCTCACCCGGAGTGCTCCATTCATCCGTTTGTAGACGTGGGCCCGGCCCTTGTCCATCGCCGTGCAGGCCTCCGCACGCCTGGGTAGGCAGTAGTGGGACTGGGCGGTATGCCCATCTAGCCTGCGGCCATCTCCGTGTCCTGGCAGTCCGCCGCTTACCAGAAAGGGGCTGCAAGTTGGGGATAGATTCTTCCAAATGTTGAACTGCTGGAACGTTGCTGTCCTCCCGCTCTTGCCGTCCACGAAATGTGCAGCTCATCATGGACGCCAAATCGGACGCCGAAAAGTCACTTCCCGGGCCCTTGGCCCGGTCTGATGCACTGGGGGGTGGCACCCGATTCCACCCCCTCTTCCTCAGAGGATAAACCGCACCACGGATGAGATTAACTTGAGTGAGTTGGAAATGGAAAAGCTTCCATTTCCGACTCACCTCAGAAATGATGCTTCCTTTGTGCTCTTGCTGTCCATGTAGTCTGCTGCTCATCATGGACGGCGAATCGGACTCCAAAAAGTCACTTCCCGTGTCCCAGGCCAGGCTTGATGCACTGGATGAATAGAATAGAATAGAGTAGATTAGAACACAGCCACATTTAAGCTCTGCTTCAGCAAAAAAGTCATAATTCCATAACGAATTTTGGAAAAACTTAGAGAAGAACCTTCTAAAATTTGTCTTTTTTGTCCCGAATGTTTTTAGAAAAACATTTAGTAAACTAAAGAGAAAAACGAAAACATCAGCCCAGCGGCCAAAACAAGAAATAAAGAACTTACAGGTTGAAGATCTTCCTGAAGTAGTTTAGAAATTGACTCATTGGGAAGCGTTGCACTTCCAAACCCCCTTTGCTCTGCCATCTTTCAGGATTCTGACTGGACGTAGTGCTACACCAGTAACGTCTTTGTTCTGTTCTTTGTGTAATTGAGGTCCAGTTCATTTTCTTGAACAAGTGCCGGATTTCCAGCAAGGAATTGTGGGAAGTAAAGCAGAATTAGATTAGAGCCACATTCAAGCATTTCAACGCAAATTAAATTTGCCAGCAAACACAAAGCAAATTAAATTCGCAACGCAAATAAGATTCACAAAAGCAATGCAAATAAGCTTTTCAATGCAAACGCCACTCAAATGATATTCTAAATTAAAACGCATTGAAAAAGATTTTCACCCCGAAAATGCATTGAAAATGAAATTTGCATTGAAAATACAATGAAAGTGCTCTTTTTCTGGAATAAAAAAATGAACGTTCTCACCTTGGCTCCTCTGCTTGCTTTATTTCCATGAAGAACCCGCCTGGTGTCAGATTTGGGATTACAGATGGCCAGCCACAAAAAGGTGGAGAAGCAGAGGTCTGGGGATGAGAAGGACACTACATCAAGCTCAGCCCCTCCGTTTTGCATTCCAGCCTCTGAGTTGGATCCGGGTGCCCCCCCCCCAGTGCATCAGACCGGGCCAAGGGCCTGAGAAGTGATTTTCCGGGTCCTATTCGGCCTCCATGATGAGCAGCAGATTTCGTGGACGGCAAGAGCGGGAGGACAGCAACGTTCCAGCAGTTCAACATTTGGAAGAATCTATCCCCAACTTGCAGCCCCTTTCTGGTAAGCGGCGGACTGCCAGGACACGGAGATGGCCGCAGGCTGGATGGGCATACCGCCCGGTCCCACTGCTGTCTACCCAGGCATTGGAATCCTGCACGGCAAGGGACTAGAGGCGGGCCCACGTCTACAAACGGATGAATGGAGCCCTCCAGGTGAGGCTTGACATGTCGCCAGAGACTTGTTGTCTGCGCTTCCGCTCTGTTGGGGTGCCATCCGTGGTGAGGCCAGTGGGAGCGTATAACCGAATGAAAGGCCTTTGCCTTTGCTGGATCCGACCAGAGAGACGCTCCGAAGAGCAGATCAGAAGGGTCGTCATCATGGAGCAGCTGCTGCATGTGCTTTCATCCGACGTAGGGACATTAGTGAAGGAGCTCGAGCCAGAGGGGGGCCCTGCTGATTCCTGGCTTGCCCTGCAGTGCATCAACGTTGGACGAGGCGCCTCTGTGGAGCTTTCTGGTTGGGAAGGACGTAGTGCCAGCGCGGTGGCGGATTGCCGGTCCGGATTCCAGCACATCGTCAATCTCGCAGGAGGGGGATCTGCGAAATTGAGGATGTAAAGCAATCCGGACCGGCAATCCATTACGGCGCTGTCACCACGTCAATCCCCACCAGACAGCACCGCAGAATCCCCTCATTCGACATTGAGTCACGGCATGGAAAGCCGGGCACCAGCGAGGCCTCCCTCTTGCTCGTGCTCCTCCACCGACATCCGTACGTTGGATAAAATCACATACGGCAGCTGCTCCAGGATGACGACCCTTCTGATCTGCTCTTCGGTGCGTCACTCTGGTCGGATCCAGCAACGGCAAAGGCCCCTCAGTCGGCTACACGTCCCCGCCGGCCTCTCCCCGGATGGGACCCCAACAGAGCGAAAACCGCCGACAACAAGTCTCTGGCGACATCTCAAGCCTCACCCGGAGTGCTCCATTCATCCGTTTGTAGACGTGGGCCCGGCCCTTGTCCATCGCCGTGCAGGCCTCCGCACGCCTGGGTAGGCAGTAGTGGGACTGGGCGGTATGCCCATCTAGCCTGCGGCCATCTCCGTGTCCTGGCAGTCCGCCGCTTACCAGAAAGGGGCTGCAAGTTGGGGATAGATTCTTCCAAATGTTGAACTGCTGGAACGTTGCTGTCCTCCCGCTCTTGCCGTCCACGAAATGTGCAGCTCATCATGGACGCCAAATCGGACGCCGAAAAGTCACTTCCCGGGCCCTTGGCCCGGTCTGATGCACTGGGGGGTGGCACCCGATTCCACCCCCTCTTCCTCAGAGGATAAACCGCACCACGGATGAGATTAACTTGAGTGAGTTGGAAATGGAAAAGCTTCCATTTCCGACTCACCTCAGAAATGATGCTTCCTTTGTGCTCTTGCTGTCCATGTAGTCTGCTGCTCATCATGGACGGCGAATCGGACTCCAAAAAGTCACTTCCCGTGTCCCAGGCCAGGCTTGATGCACTGGATGAATAGAATAGAATAGAGTAGATTAGAACACAGCCACATTTAAGCTCTGCTTCAGCAAAAAAGTCATAATTCCATAACGAATTTTGGAAAAACTTAGAGAAGAACCTTCTAAAATTTGTCTTTTTTGTCCCGAATGTTTTTAGAAAAACATTTAGTAAACTAAAGAGAAAAACGAAACCATCAGCCCAGCGGCCAAAACAAGAAATAAAGAACTTACAGGTTGAAGATCTTCCTGAAGTAGTTTAGAAATTGACTCATTGGGAAGCGTTGCACTTCCAAACCCCCTTTGCTCTGCCATCTTTCAGGATTCTGACTGGACGTAGTGCTACACCAGTAACGTCTTTGTTCTGTTCTTTGTGTAATTGAGGTCCAGTTCATTTTCTTGAACAAGTGCCGGATTTCCAGCAAGGAATTGTGGGAAGTAAAGCAGAATTAGATTAGAGCCACATTCAAGCATTTCAACGCAAATTAAATTTGCCAGCAAACACAAAGCAAATTAAATTCGCAACGCAAATAAGATTCACAAAAGCAATGCAAATAAGCTTTTCAATGCAAACGCCACTCAAATGATATTCTAAATTAAAACGCATTGAAAAAGATTTTCACCCCGAAAATGCATTGAAAATGAAATTTGCATTGAAAATACAATGAAAGTGCTTTTTTTCTGGAATAAAAAAATGAACGTTCTCACCTTGGCTCCTCTGCTTGCTTTATTTCCATGAAGAACCCGCCTGGTGTCAGATTTGGGATTACAGATGGCCAGCCACAAAAAGGTGGAGAAGCAGAGGTCTGGGGATGAGAAGGACACTACATCAAGCTCAGCCCCTCCGTTTTGCATTCCAGCCTCTGAGTTGGATCCGGGTGCCCCCCCCCCAGTGCATCAGACCGGGCCAAGGGCCTGAGAAGTGATTTTCCGGGTCCTATTCGGCCTCCATGATGAGCAGCAGATTTCGTGGACGGCAAGAGCGGGAGGACAGCAACGTTCCAGCAGTTCAACATTTGGAAGAATCTATCCCCAACTTGCAGCCCCTTTCTGGTAAGCGGCGGACTGCCAGGACACGGAGATGGCCGCAGGCTGGATGGGCATACCGCCCGGTCCCACTGCTGTCTACCCAGGCATTGGAATCCTGCACGGCAAGGGACTAGAGGCGGGCCCACGTCTACAAACGGATGAATGGAGCCCTCCAGGTGAGGCTTGACATGTCGCCAGAGACTTGTTGTCTGCGCTTCCGCTCTGTTGGGGTGCCATCCGTGGTGAGGCCAGTGGGAGCGTATAACCGAATGAAAGGCCTTTGCCTTTGCTGGATCCGACCAGAGAGACGCTCCGAAGAGCAGATCAGAAGGGTCGTCATCATGGAGCAGCTGCTGCATGTGCTTTCATCCGACGTAGGGACATTAGTGAAGGAGCTCGAGCCAGAGGGGGGCCCTGCTGATTCCTGGCTTGCCCTGCAGTGCATCAACGTTGGACGAGGCGCCTCTGTGGAGCTTTCTGGTTGGGAAGGACGTAGTGCCAGCGCGGTGGCGGATTGCCGGTCCGGATTCCAGCACATCGTCAATCTCGCAGGAGGGGGATCTGCGAAATTGAGGATGTAAAGCAATCCGGACCGGCAATCCATTACGGCGCTGTCACCACGTCAATCCCCACCAGACAGCACCGCAGAATCCCCTCATTCGACATTGAGTCACGGCATGGAAAGCCGGGCACCAGCGAGGCCTCCCTCTTGCTCGTGCTCCTCCACCGACATCCGTACGTTGGATAAAATCACATACGGCAGCTGCTCCAGGATGACGACCCTTCTGATCTGCTCTTCGGTGCTTCCCTCTGGTCGGATCCAGCAACGGCAAAGGCCCCTCAGTCGGCTACACGTCCCCGCCGGCCTCTCCCCGGATGGGACCCCAACAGAGCGAAAACCGCCGACAACAAGTCTCTGGCGACATCTCAAGCCTCACCCGGAGTGCTCCATTCATCCGTTTGTAGACGTGGGCCCGCCCCTTGTCCATCGCCGTGCAGGCCTCCGCACGCCTGGGTAGGCAGTAGTGGGACTGGGCGGTATGCCCATCTAGCCTGCGGCCATCTCCGTGTCCTGGCAGTCCGCCGCTTACCAGAAAGGGGCTGCAAGTTGGGGATAGATTCTTCCAAATGTTGAACTGCTGGAACGTTGCTGTCCTCCCGCTCTTGCCGTCCACGAAATGTGCAGCTCATCATGGACGCCAAATCGGACGCCGAAAAGTCACTTCCCGGGTCCTTGGCCCGGTCTGATGCACTGGGGGGTGGCACCCGATTCCACCCCCTCTTCCTCAGAGGATAAACCGCACCACGGATGAGATTAACTTGAGTGAGTTGGAAATGGAAAAGCTTCCATTTCCGTCTCACCTCAGAAATGATGCTTCCTTTGTGCTCTTGCTGTCCATGTAGTCTGTTGCTCATCATGGACGGCGAATCGGACTCCAAAAAGTCACTTCCCGTGTCCCAGGCCAGGCTTGATGCACTGGATGAATAGAATAGAATAGAGTAGATTAGAACACAGCCACATTTAAGCTCTGCTTCAGCAAAAAAGTCATAATTCCATAACGAATTTTGGAAAAACTTAGAGAAGAACCTTCTAAAATTTGTCTTTTTTGCCCCGAATGTTTTTAGAAAAACATTTAGTAAACTAAAGAGAAAAACAAAAACATCAGCCCAGCGGCCAAAACAAGAAATAAAGAACTTACAGATTGAAGATCTTCCTGAAGTAGTTTAGAAATTGACTCATTGGGAAGCGTTGCACTTCCAAACCCCCCTTGCTCTGCCATCTTTCAGGATTCTGACTGGACGTAGTGCTACACCAGTAACGTCTTTGTTCTGTTCTTTGTGTAATTGAGGTCCAGTTCATTTTCCTGACCAAGTGCCGGATTTCCAGCAAGGAATTCTGGGAAGTAAAGCAGAATTAGATTAGAGCCACATTCAAGCATTTCAACGCAAATTAAATTTGCCAGCAAACACAAAGCAAATTAAATTCGCAACGCAAATAAGATTCACAAAAGCAATGCAAATAAGCTTTTCAATGCAAACGCCACTCAAATGATATTCTAAATTAAAACGCATTGAAAAAGATTTTCACCCCGAAAATGCATTGAAAATGAAATTTGCATTGAAAATACAATGAAAGTGCTCTTTTTCTGGAATAAAAAAATGAACGTTCTCACCTTGGCTCCTCTGCTTGCTTTATTTCCATGAAGAACCCGCCTGGTGTCAGATTTGGGATTACAGATGGCCAGCCACAAAAAGGTGGAGAAGCAGAGGTCTGGGGATGAGAAGGACACTACATCAAGCTCAGCCCCTCCGTTTTGCATTCCAGCCTCTGAGTTGGATCCGGGTGCCCCCCCCCCAGTGCATCAGACCGGGCCAAGGGCCTGAGAAGTGATTTTCCGGGTCCTATTCGGCCTCCATGATGAGCAGCAGATTTCGTGGACGGCAAGAGCGGGAGGACAGCAACGTTTCAGCGATGCAACGTTTGGAGGCTTCTATCGCCTACATGCAGCCCCTTTCTGGTTGGCTGCGGACTTCCAAAACGCGGAGAAGGCCGGAGGCTGGATGGGCATACCGCCCGGTCCCACTGCTGTCTACCCAGGCATTGGAATCCTGCACGGCAAGGGACTAGAGGCGGGCCCACGTCTACAAACGGATGAATGGAGCCCTCCAGGTGAGGCTTGACATGTCGCCAGAGACTTGTTGTCTGCGCTTCCGCTCTGTTGGGGTGCCATCCGTGGTGAGGCCAGTGGGAGCGTATAACCGAATGAAAGGCCTTTGCCTTTGCTGGATCCGACCAGAGAGACGCTCCGAAGAGCAGATCAGAAGGGTCGTCATCATGGAGCAGCTGCTGCATGTGCTTTCATCCGACGTAGGGACATTAGTGAAGGAGCTCGAGCCAGAGGGGGGCCCTGCTGATTCCTGGCTTGCCCTGCAGTGCATCAACGTTGGACGAGGCGCCTCTGTGGAGCTTTCTGGTTGGGAAGGACGTAGTGCCAGCGCGGTGGCGGATTGCCGGTCCGGATTCCAGCACATCGTCAATCTCGCAGGAGGGGGATCTGCGAAATTGAGGATGTAAAGCAATCCGGACCGGCAATCCATTACGGCGCTGTCACCACGTCAATCCCCACCAGACAGCACCGCAGAATCCCCTCATTCGACATTGAGTCACGGCATGGAAAGCCGGGCACCAGCGAGGCCTCCCTCTTGCTCGTGCTCCTCCACCGACATCCGTACGTTGGATAAAATCACATACGGCAGCTGCTCCAGGATGACGACCCTTCTGATCTGCTCTTCGGTGCTTCCCTCTGGTCGGATCCAGCAACGGCAAAGGCCCCTCAGTCGGCTACACGTCCCCGCCGGCCTCTCCCCGGATGGGACCCCAACAGAGCGAAAACCGCCGACAACAAGTCTCTGGCGACATCTCAAGCCTCACCCGGAGTGCTCCATTCATCCGTTTGTAGACGTGGGCCCGCCCCTTGTCCATCGCCGTGCAGGCCTCCGCACGCCTGGGTAGGCAGTAGTGGGACTGGGCGGTATGCCCATCTAGCCTGCGGCCATCTCCGTGTCCTGGCAGTCCGCCGCTTACCAGAAAGGGGCTGCAAGTTGGGGATAGATTCTTCCAAATGTTGAACTGCTGGAACGTTGCTGTCCTCCCGCTCTTGCCGTCCACGAAATGTGCAGCTCATCATGGACGCCAAATCGGACGCCGAAAAGTCACTTCCCGGGCCCTTGGCCCGATCTGATGCACTGGGGGGTGGCACCCGATTCCACCCCCTCTTCCTCAGAGGATAAACCGCACCACGGATGAGATTAACTTGAGTGAGTTGGAAATGGAAAAGCTTCCATTTCCGACTCACCTCAGAAATGGAAAAGCTTCCATTTCCGACTCACCTCTGAAATGATGCTTCCTTTGTGCTCTTGCTGTCCATGTAGTCTGCTGCTCATCATGGACGGCGAATCGGACTCCAAAAAGTCACTTCCCCGTGTCCCAGGCCAGGCTTGATGCACTGGATGAATAGAATAGAATAGAGTAGATTAGAACACAGCCACATTTAAGCTCTGCTTCAGCAAAAAAGTCATAATTCCATAACGAATTTTGGAAAAACTTAGAGAAGAACCTTCTAAAATTTGTCTTTTTTGCCCCGAATGTTTTTAGAAAAACATTTAGTAAACTAAAGAGAAAAACAAAAACATCAGCCCAGCGGCCAAAACAAGAAATAAAGAACTTACAGGTTGAAGATCTTCCTGAAGTAGTTTAGAAATTGACTCATTGGGAAGCGTTGCACTTCCAAACCCCCTTTGCTCTGCCATCTTTCAGGATTCTGACTGGACGTAGTGCTACACCAGTAACGTCTTTGTTCTGTTCTTTGTGTAATTGACGTCCAGTTCATTTTCCTGAACAAGTGCCGGATTTCCAGCAAGGAATTCTGGGAAGTAAAGCAGAATTAGATTAGAGCCACATTCAAGCATTTCAACGCAAATTAAATTTGCCAGCAAACACAAAGCAAATTAAATTCGCAACGCAAATAAGATTCACAAAAGCAATGCAAATAAGCTTTTCAATGCAAACGCCACTCAAATGATATTCTAAATTAAAACGCATTGAAAAAGATTTTCACCCCGAAAATGCATTGAAAATGAAATTTGCATTGAAAATACAATGAAAGTGCTCTTTTTCTGGAATAAAAAAATGAACGTTCTCACCTTGGCTCCTCTGCTTGCTTTATTTCCATGAAGGACCCGCCTGGTGTCAGATTTGGGATTACAGATGGCCAGCCACAAAAAGGTGGAGAAGCAGAGGTCTGGGGATGAGAAGGACACTACATCAAGCTCAGCCCCTCCGTTTTGCATTCCAGCCTCTGAGTTGGATCCGGGTGCCCCCCCCCCCCCAAGTGCATCAGACCGGGCCAAGGGCCTGAGAAGTGATTTTCCGGGTCCTATTCGGCCTCCATGATGAGCAGCAGATTTCGTGGACGGCAAGAGCGGGAGGACAGCAACGTTTCAGCGATGCAACGTTTGGAGGCTTCTATCGCCTACATGCAGCCCCTTTCTGGTTGGCTGCGGACTTCCAAAACGCGGAGAAGGCCGGAGGCTGGATGGGCATACCGCCCGGTCCCACTGCTGTCTACCCAGGCATTGGAATCCTGCACGGCAAGGGACTAGAGGCGGGCCCACGTCTACAAACGGATGAATGGAGCCCTCCAGGTGAGGCTTGACATGTCGCCAGAGACTTGTTGTCGGCGCTTCCGCTCTGTTGGGGTGCCATCCGTGGTGAGGCCAGTGGGAGCGTATAACCGAATGAAAGGCCTTTGCCTTTGCTGGATCCGACCAGAGAGACGCACCGAAGAGCAGATCAGAAGGGTCGTCATCATGGAGCAGCTGCTGCATGTGCTTTCATCCGACGTAGGGACATTAGTGAAGGAGCTCGAGCCAGAGGGGGGCCCTGCTGATTCCTGGCTTGCCCTGCAGTGCATCAACGTTGGACGAGGCGCCTCTGTGGAGCTTTCTGGTTGGGAAGGACGTAGTGCCAGCGCGGTGGCGGATTGCCGGTCCGGATTCCAGCACATCGTCAATCTCGCAGGAGGGGGATCTGCGAAATTGAGGATGTAAAGCAATCCGGACCGGCAATCCATTACGGCGCTGTCACCACGTCAATCCCCACCAGACAGCACCGCAGAATCCCCTCATTCGACATTGAGTCACGGCATGGAAAGCCGGGCACCAGCGAGGCCTCCCTCTTGCTCGTGCTCCTCCACCGACATCCGTACGTTGGATAAAATCACATACGGCAGCTGCTCCAGGATGACGACCCTTCTGATCTGCTCTTCGGTTCGTCACTCTGGTCGGATCCAGCAACGGCAAAGGCCCCTCAGTCGGCTACACGTCCCCGCCGGCCTCTCCCCGGATGGGACCCCAACAGAGCGAAAACCGCCGACAACAAGTCTCTGGCGACATCTCAAGCCTCACCCGGAGTGCTCCATTCATCCGTTTGTAGACGTGGGCCCGCCCCTTGTCCATCGCCGTGCAGGCCTCCAACGCCTGGGTAGGCAGTAGTGGGACTGGGCGGTATGCCCATCTAGCCTGCGGCCATCTCCGTGTCCTGGCAGTCCGCCGCTTACCAGAAAGGGGCTGCAAGTTGGGGATAGATTCTTCCAAATGTTGAACTGCTGGAACGTTGCTGTCCTCCCGCTCTTGCCGTCCACGAAATGTGCAGCTCATCATGGACGCCAAATCGGACGCCGAAAAGTCACTTCCCGGGCCCTTGGCCCGGTCTGATGCACTGGGGGGGTGGCACCCGATTCCACCCCCTCTTCCTCAGAGGATAAACCGCACCACGGATGAGATTAACTTGAGTGAGTTGGAAATGGAAAAGCTTCCATTTCCGACTCACCTCAGAAATGATGCTTCCTTTGTGCTCTTGCTGTCCATGTAGTCTGCTGCTCATCATGGACGGCGAATCGGACTCCAAAAAGTCACTTCCCGTGTCCCAGGCCAGGCTTGATGCACTGGATGAATAGAATAGAATAGAGTAGATTAGAACACAGCCACATTTAAGCTCTGCTTCAGCAAAAAAGTCATAATTCCATAACGAATTTTGGAAAAACTTAGAGAAGAACCTTCTAAAATTTGTCTTTTTTGCCCCGAATGTTTTTAGAAAAACATTTAGTAAACTAAAGAGAAAAACAAAAACATCAGCCCAGCGGCCAAAACAAGAAATAAAGAACTTACAGATTGAAGATCTTCCTGAAGTAGTTTAGAAATTGACTCATTGGGAAGCGTTGCACTTCCAAACCCCCCTTGCTCTGCCATCTTTCAGGATTCTGACTGTACGTAGTGCTACACCAGTAACGTCTTTGTTCTGTTCTTTGTGTAATTGAGGTCCAGTTCATTTTCCTGACCAAGTGCCGGATTTCCAGCAAGGAATTCTGGGAAGTAAAGCAGAATTAGATTAGAGCCACATTCAAGCATTTCAACGCAAATTAAATTTGCCAGCAAACACAAAATAAATTAAATTCGCAACGCAAATAAGATTCACAAAAGCAATGCAAATAAGCTTTTCAATGCAAACGCCACTCAAATGATATTCTAAATTAAAACGCATTGAAAAAGATTTTCACCCCGAAAATGCATTGAAAATGAAATTTGCATTGAAAATACAATGAAAGTGCTCTTTTTCTGGAATAAAAAAATGAACGTTCTCACCTTGGCTCCTCTGCTTGCTTTATTTCCATGAAGGACCCGCCTGGTGTCAGATTTGGGATTACAGATGGCCAGCCACAAAAAGGTGGAGAAGCAGAGGTCTGGGGATGAGAAGGACACTACATCAAGCTCAGCCCCTCCGTTTTGCATTCCAGCCTCTGAGTTGGATCCGGGTGCCCCCCCCCCATTGCATCAGACCGGGCCAAGGGCCTGAGAAGTGATTTTCCGGGTCCTATTCGGCCTCCATGATGAGCAGCAGATTTCGTGGACGGCAAGAGCGGGAGGACAGCAACGTTTCAGCGATGCAACGTTTGGAGGCTTCTATCGCCTACATGCAGCACCTTTCTGGTTGGCTGCGGACTTCCAAAACGCGGAGAAGGCCGGAGGCTGGATGGGCATACCGCCCGGTCCCACTGCTGTCTACCCAGGCATTGGAATCCTGCACGGCAAGGGACTAGAGGCGGGCCCACGTCTACAAACGGATGAATGGAGCCCTCCAGGTGAGGCTTGACATGTCGCCAGAGACTTGTTGTCGGCGCTTCCGCTCTGTTGGGGTGCCATCCGTGGTGAGGCCAGTGGGAGCGTATAACCGAATGAAAGGCCTTTGCCTTTGCTGGATCCGACCAGAGAGACGCACCGAAGAGCAGATCAGAAGGGTCGTCATCATGGAGCAGCTGCTGCATGTGCTTTCATCCGACGTAGGGACATTAGTGAAGGAGCTCGAGCCAGAGGGGGGCCCTGCTGATTCCTGGCTTGCCCTGCAGTGCATCAACGTTGGACGAGGCGCCTCTGTGGAGCTTTCTGGTTGGGAAGGACGTAGTGCCAGCGCGGTGGCGGATTGCCGGTCCGGATTCCAGCACATCGTCAATCTCGCAGGAGGGGGATCTGCGAAATTGAGGATGTAAAGCAATCCGGACCGGCAATCCATTACGGCGCTGTCACCACGTCAATCCCCACCAGACAGCACCGCAGAATCCCCTCATTCGACATTGAGTCACGGCATGGAAAGCCGGGCACCAGCGAGGCCTCCCTCTTGCTCGTGCTCCTCCACCGACATCCGTACGTTGGATAAAATCACATACGGCAGCTGCTCCAGGATGACGACCCTTCTGATCTGCTCTTCGGTGCGTCACTCTGGTCGGATCCAGCAACGGCAAAGGCCCCTCAGTCGGCTACACGTCCCCGCCGGCCTCTCCCCGGATGGGACCCCAACAGAGCGAAAACCGCCGACAACAAGTCTCTGGCGACATCTCAAGCCTCACCCGGAGTGCTCCATTCATCCGTTTGTAGACGTGGGCCCGCCCCTTGTCCATCGCCGTGCAGGCCTCCAACGCCTGGGTAGGCAGTAGTGGGACTGGGCGGTATGCCCATCTAGCCTGCGGCCATCTCCGTGTCCTGGTAGTCCGCCGCTTACCAGAAAGGGGCTGCAAGTTGGGGATAGATTCTTCCAAATGTTGAACTGCTGGAACGTTGCTGTCCTCCCGCTCTTGCCGTCCACGAAATGTGCAGCTCATCATGGACGCCAAATCGGACGCCGAAAAGTCACTTCCCGGGCCCTTGGCCCGGTCTGATGCACTGGGGGGTGGCACCCGATTCCACCCCCTCTTCCTCAGAGGATAAACCGCACCACGGATGAGATTAACTTGAGTGAGTTGGAAATGGAAAAGCTTCCATTTCCGACTCACCTCAGAAATGATGCTTCCTTTGTGCTCTTGCTGTCCATGTAGTCTGCTGCTCATCATGGACGGAGAATCGGACTCCAAAAAGTCACTTCCCGTGTCCCAGGCCAGGCTTGATGCACTGGATGAATAGAATAGAATAGAGTAGATTAGAACACAGCCACATTTAAGCTCTGCTTCAGCAAAAAAGTCATAATTCCATAACGAATTTTGGAAAAACTTAGAGAAGAACCTTCTAAAATTTGTCTTTTTTGCCCCGAATGTTTTTAGAAAAACATTTAGTAAACTAAAGAGAAAAACAAAAACATCAGCCCAGCGGCCAAAACAAGAAATAAAGAACTTACAGATTGAAGATCTTCCTGAAGTAGTTTAGAAATTGACTCATTGGGAAGCGTTGCACTTCCAAACCCCCCTTGCTCTGCCATCTTTCAGGATTCTGACTGGACGTAGTGCTACACCAGTAACGTCTTTGTTCTGTTCTTTGTGTAATTGAGGTCCAGTTCATTTTCCTGATCAAGTGCCGGATTTCCAGCAAGGAATTCTGGGAAGTAAAGCAGAATTAGATTAGAGCCACATTCAAGCATTTCAACGCAAATTAAATTTGCCAGCAAACACAAAGCAAATTAAATTCGCAACGCAAATAAGATTCACAAAAGCAATGCAAATAAGCTTTTCAATGCAAACGCCACTCAAATGATATTCTAAATTAAAACGCATTGAAAAAGATTTTCACCCCGAAAATGCATTGAAAATGAAATTTGCATTGAAAATACAATGAAAGTGCTCTTTTTCTGGAATAAAAAAATGAACGTTCTCACCTTGGCTCCTCTGTTTGCTTTATTTCCATGAAGGACCCGCCTGGTGTCAGATTTGGGATTACAGATGGCCAGCCACAAAAAGGTGGAGAAGCAGAGGTCTGGGGATGAGAAGGACACTACATCAAGCTCAGCCCCTCCGTTTTGCATTCCAGCCTCTGAGTTGGATCCGGGTGCCCCCCCCCCCAGTGCATCAGACCGGGCCAAGGGCCTGAGAAGTGATTTTCCGGGTCATATTCGGCCTCCATGATGAGCAGCAGATTTCGTGGACGGCAAGAGCGGGAGGACAGCAACGTTTCAGCGATGCAACGTTTGGAGGCTTCTATCGCCTACATGCAGCCCCTTTCTGGTTGGCTGCGGACTTCCAAAACGCGGAGAAAGCCGGAGGCTGGATGGGCATACCGCCCGGTCCCACTGCTGTCTACCCAGGCATTGGAATCCTGCACGGCAAGGGACTAGAGGCGGGCCCACGTCTACAAACGGATGAATGGAGCCCTCCAGGTGAGGCTTGACATGTCGCCAGAGACTTGTTGTCGGCGCTTCCGCTCTGTTGGGGTGCCATCCGTGGTGAGGCCAGTGGGAGCGTATAACCGAATGAAAGGCCTTTGCCTTTGCTGGATCCGACCAGAGAGACGCACCGAAGAGCAGATCAGAAGGGTCGTCATCATGGAGCAGCTGCTGCATGTGCTTTCATCCGACGTAGGGACATTAGTGAAGGAGCTCGAGCCAGAGGGGGGCCCTGCTGATTCCTGGCTTGCCCTGCAGTGCATCAACGTTGGACGAGGCGCCTCTGTGGAGCTTTCTGGTTGGGAAGGACGTAGTGCCAGCGCGGTGGCGGATTGCCGGTCCGGATTCCAGCACATCGTCAATCTCGCAGGAGGGGGATCTGCGAGATTGAGGATGTAAAGCAATCCGGACCGGCAATCCATTACGGCGCTGTCACCACGTCAATCCCCACCAGACAGCACCGCAGAATCCCCTCATTCGACATTGAGTCACGGCATGGAAAGCCGGGCACCAGCGAGGCCTCCCTCTTGCTCGTGCTCCTCCACGGACATCCGTACGTTGGATAAAATCACATACGGCAGCTGCTCCAGGATGACGACCCTTCTGATCTGCTCTTCGGTGCGTCACTGTGGTCGGATCCAGCAACGGCAAAGGCCCCTCAGTCGGCTACACGTCCCCGCCGGCCTCTCCCCGGATGGGACCCCAACAGAGCGAAAACCGCCGACAACAAGTCTCTGGCGACATCCCAAGCCTCACCCGGAGTGCTCCATTCATCCGTTTGTAGACGTGGGCCCGCCCCTTGTCCATCGCCGTGCAGGCCTCCAACGCCTGGGTAGGCAGTAGTGGGACTGGGCGGTATGCCCATCTAGCCTGCGGCCATCTTCGTGTCCTGGCAGTCCGCCGCTTACCAGAAAGGGGCTGCAAGTTGGGGATAGATTCTTCCAAATGTTGAACTGCTGGAACGTTGCTGTCCTCCCGCTCTTGCCGTCCACGAAATGTGCAGCTCATCATGAACGCCAAATCGGACGCCGAAAAGTCACTTCCCGGGCCCTTGGCCCGGTCTGATGCACTGGGGGGTGGCACCTGATTCCACCCCCTCTTCCTCAGAGGATAAACCGCACCACGGATGAGATTAACTTGAGTGAGTTGGAAATGGAAAAGCTTCCATTTCCGACTCACCTCAGAAATGATGCTTCCTTTGTGCTCTTGCTGTCCATGTAGTCTGCTGCTCATCATGGACGGCGAATCGGACTCCAAAAAGTCACTTCCCGTGTCCCAGGCCAGGCTTGATGCACTGGATGAATAGAATAGAATAGAGTAGATTAGAACACAGCCACATTTAAGCTCTGCTTCAGCAAAAAAGTCATAATTCCATAACGAATTTTGGAAAAACTTAGAGAAGAACCTTCTAAAATTTGTCTTTTTTGCCCCGAATGTTTTTAGAAAAACATTTAGTAAACTAAAGAGAAAAACTAAAACATCAGCCCAGCGGTCAAAACAAGAAATAAAGAACTTACAGATTGAAGATCTTCCTGAAGTAGTTTAGAAATTGACTCATTGGGAAGCGTTGCACTTCCGAACCCCCCTTGCTCTGCCATCTTTCAGGATTCTGACTGGACGTAGTGCTACACCAGTAACGTCTTTGTTCTGTTCTTTGTGTAATTGAGGTCCAGTTCATTTTCCTGACCAAGTGCCGGATTTCCAGCAAGGAATTCTGGGAAGTAAAGCAGAATTAGATTAGAGCCACATTCAAGCATTTCAACGCAAATTAAATTTGCCAGCAAACACAAAGCAAATTAAATTCGCAACGCAAATAAGATTCACAAAAGCAATGCAAATAAGCTTTTCAATGCAAACGCCACTCAAATGATATTCTAAATTAAAACGCATTGAAAAAGATTTTCACCCCGAAAATGCATTGAAAATGAAATTTGCATTGAAAATACAATGAAAGTGCTCTTTTTCTGGAATAAAAAAATGAACGTTCTCACCTTGGCTCCTCTGCTTGCTTTATTTCCATGAAGGACCCGCCTGGTGTCAGATTTGGGATTACAGATGGCCAGCCACAAAAAGGTGGAGAAGCAGAGGTCTGGGGATGAGAAGGACACTACATCAAGCTCAGCCCCTCCGTTTTGCATTCTAGCCTCTGAGTTGGATCCGGGTGCCCCCACCCACAGTGCATCAGACCGGGCCAAGGGCCTGAGAAGTGATTTTCCGGGTCCTATTCGGCCTCCATGATGAGCAGCAGATTTCGTGGACGGCAAGAGCGGGAGGACAGCAACGTTTCAGCGATGCAACGTTTGGAGGCTTCTATCGCCTACATGCAGCCCCTTTCTGGTTGGCTGCGGACTTCCAAAACGCGGAGAAGGCCGGAGGCTGGATGGGCATACCGCCCGGTCCCACTGCTGTCTACCCAGGCATTGGAATCCTGCACGGCAAGGGACTAGAGGCGGGCCCACGTCTACAAACGGATGAATGGAGCCCTCCAGGTGAGGCTTGACATGTCGCCAGAGACTTGTTGTCGGCGCTTCCGCTCTGTTGGGGTGCCATCCGTGGTGAGGCCAGTGGGAGCGTATAACCGAATGAAAGGCCTTTGCCTTTGCTGGATCCGACCAGAGAGACGCACCGAAGAGCAGATCAGAAGGGTCGTCATCATGGAGCAGCTGCTGCATGTGCTTTCATCCGACGTAGGGACATTAGTGAAGGAGCTCGAGCCAGAGGGGGGCCCTGCTGATTCCTGGCTTGCCCTGCAGTGCATCAACGTTGGACGAGGCGCCTCTGTGGAGCTTTCTGGTTGGGAAGGACGTAGTGCCAGCGCGGTGGCGGATTGCCGGTCCGGATTCCAGCACATCGTCAATCTCGCAGGAGGGGGATCTGCGAAATTGAGGATGTAAAGCAATCCGGACCGGCAATCCATTACGGCGCTGTCACCACGTCAATCCCCACCAGACAGCACCGCAGAATCCCCTCATTCGACATTGAGTCACGGCATGGAAAGCCGGGCACCAGCGAGGCCTCCCTCTTGCTCGTGCTCCTCCACAGACATCCGTACGTTGGATAAAATCACATACGGCAGCTGCTCCAGGATGACGACCCTTCTGATCTGCTCTTCGGTGCGTCACTCTGGTCGGATCCAGCAATGGCAAAGGCCCCTCAGTCGGCTACACGTCCCCGCCGGCCTCTCCCCAGATGGGACCCCAACAGAGCGAAAACCGCAGACAACAAGTCTCTGGCGACATCTCAAGCCTCACCCGGAGTGCTCCATTCATCCGTTTGTAGACGTGGGCCCGCCCCTTGTCCATCGCCGTGCAGGCCTCCAACGCCTGGGTAGGCAGTAGTGGGACTGGGCGGTATGCCCATCTAGCCTGCGGCCATCTTCGTGTCCTGGCAGTCCGCCGCTTACCAGAAAGGTGCTGCAAGTTGGGGATAGATTCTTCCAAATGTTGAACTGCTGGAACGTTGCTGTCCTCCCGCTCTTGCCGTCCACGAAATGTGCAGCTCATCATGGACGCCAAATCGGACGCCGAAAAGTCACTTCCCGGGCCCTTGGCCCGGTCTGATGCACTGGGGGGTGGCACCCGATTCCACCCCCTCTTCCTCAGAGGATAAACCGCACCACGGATGAGATTAACTTGAGTGAGTTGGAAATGGAAAAGCTTCCATTTCCGACTCACCTCAGAAATGATGCTTCCTTTGTGCTCTTGCTGTCCATGTAGTCTGCTGCTCATCATGGACGGCGAATCGGACTCCAAAAAGTCACTTCCCGTGTCCCAGGCCAGGCTTGATGCACTGGATGAATAGAATAGAATAGAGTAGATTAGAACACAGCCACATTTAAGCTCTGCTTCAGCAAAAAAGTCATAATTCCATAACGAATTTTGGAAAAACTTAGAGAAGAACCTTTTAAAATTTGTCTTTTTTGCCCCGAATGTTTTTAGAAAAACATTTAGTAAACTAAAGAGAAAAACGAAAACATCAGCCCAGCGGCCAAAACAAGAAATAAAGAACTTACAGGTTGAAGATCTTCCTGAAGTAGTTTAGAAATTGACTCATTAGGAAGCGTTGCACTTCCAAACCCCCTTTGCTCTGCCATCTTTCAGGATTCTGACTGGACGTAGTGCTACACCAGTAACGTCTTTGTTCTGTTCTTTGTGTAATTGAGGTCCAGTTCATTTTCCTGAACAAGTGCCGGATTTCCAGCAAGGAATTCTGGGAAGTAAAGCAGAATTAGATTAGAGCCACATTCAAGCATTTCAACGCAAATTTAATTTGCCAGCAAACACAAAGCAAATTAAATTCGCAACGCAAATAAGATTCACAAAAGCAATGCAAATAAGCTTTTCAATGCAAACGCCACTCAAATGATATTCTAAATTAAAACGCATTGAAAAAGATTTTCACCCCGAAAATGCATTGAAAATGAAATTTGCATTGAAAATACAATGAAAGTGCTCTTTTTCTGGAATAAAAAAATGAACGTTCTCACCTTGGCTCCTCTGCTTGCTTTGTTTCCATGAAGGACCCGCCTGGTGTCTGATTTGGGATTACAGATGGCCAGCCACAAAAAGGTGGAGAAGCAGAGGTCTGGGGATGAGAAGGACACTACATCAAGCTCAGCCCCTCCGTTTTGCATTCCAGCCTCTGAGTTGGATCCGGGTGCCCCCCCCCCAGTGCATCAGACCGGGCCAAGGGCCTGAGAAGTGATTTTCCGGGTCCTATTCGGCCTCCATGATGAGCAGCAGATTTCGTGGACGGCAAGAGCGGGAGGACAGCAACGTTTCAGCGATGCAACGTTTGGAGGCTTCTATCGCCTACATGCAGCACCTTTCTGGTTGGCTGCGGACTTCCAAAACGCGGAGAAGGCCGGAGGCTGGATGGGCATACCGCCCGGTCCCACTGCTGTCTACCCAGGCATTGGAATCCTGCACGGCAAGGGACTAGAGGCGGGCCCACGTCTACAAACGGATGAATGGAGCCCTCCAAGTGAGGCTTGACATGTCGCCAGAGACTTGTTGTCGGCGCTTCCGCTCTGTTGGGGTGCCATCCGTGGTGAGGCCAGTGGGAGCGTATAACCGAATGAAAGGCCTTTGCCTTTGCTGGATCCGACCAGAGAGACGCACCGAAGAGCAGATCAGAAGGGTCGTCATCATGGAGCAGCTGCTGCATGTGCTTTCATCCGACGTAGGGACATTAGTGAAGGAGCTCGAGCCAGAGGGGGGCCCTGCTGATTCCTGGCTTGCCCTGCAGTGCATCAACGTTGGACGAGGCGCCTCTGTGGAGCTTTCTGGTTGGGAAGGACGTAGTGCCAGCGCGGTGGCAGATTGCCGGTCCGGATTCCAGCACATCGTCAATCTCGCAGGAGGGGGATCTGCGAAATTGAGGATGTAAAGCAATCCGGACCGGCAATCCATTACGGCGCTGTCACCACGTCAATCCCCACCAGACAGCACCGCAGAATCCCCTCATTCGACATTGAGTCACGGCATGGAAAGCCGGGCACCAGCGAGGCCTCCCTCTTGCTCGTGCTCCTCCACGGACATCCGTACGTTGGATAAAATCACATACGGCAGCTGCTCCAGGATGACGACCCTTCTGATCTGCTCTTCGGTGCGTCACTCTGGTTGGATCCAGCAACGGCAAAGGCCCCTCAGTCGGCTACACGTCCCCGCCGGCCTCTCCCCGGATGGGACCCCAACAGAGCGAAAACCGCCGACAACAAGTCTCTGGCGACATCTCAAGCCTCACCCGGAGTGCTCCATTCATCCGTTTGTAGACGTGGGCCCGCCCCTTGTCCATCGCCGTGCAGGCCTCCAACGCCTGGGTAGGCAGCAGTGGGACTGGGCGGTATGCCCATCTAGCCTCCGGCCATCTCCGTGTTCTGGCAGTCCGCCGCCAACCAGAAAGGTGCTGCAATTTGGGGATAGTTGCTTCCAGACGTTGAACCGCTGAAACGATGCTGTCCTACCGCTCTTGCTGTCCACGAAATCTGCTGCACATCATGGATGCCGAATCAGACACCGAAAAGTCACTTCCCAGGCCCTTGGTCAGGTCTGCTGCACTGGGGGGGGCACCCGATTCCACCCCCTCTTGGAGGATAAACCGCACGACGGAGCGACCCGAGCCTGAGTGAGTGGGAAAGGGAAAAGCTTCGATTTCCGACTCACCGCAGAAACCATTCTGTCCTCCCGCTCTTGCTGTCCACGTAGTCTGCTGCTCATCATGGACGGCGAATCGGATGCCAAAAAGTCACTTCCCTGGTCCCAGTCCAGGCTTGATGCACTGGCTGAATAGAATAGAGTAGATTAGAAACTCTGCTTCAGCAAAAAAAGTCATAACAAATTTTGGAAATATTTAGTGCAAAACAGACTAAAAATTTAGTCTTTTTTGCCCCAAACATGTTTAGGAAAACATTTAGTCAACTAAAGAGAAAGACGAAAACTTCGGCACAGCGGCCAAACCAAGAAATGGAGAACTTACAGGTTGAAGATCGTCCTGAAGTAGTGTAGAAGTTGACCCATTGAAGGAGCTGCACTTCCAAAACCGCCAAGCTCGGCCATCTTTCAGGTTCCTGATTGGACGTAGTGATACACCAGTAACCTCTGTGTTCAGTTCATTGTGTGCTTGGGGTCCAGTTCATTTTCCTGAACAGGTGCCGGATTTCCAGCAAGGAATTCTGGGATGTAAAGCAGAATTATATTACAGCCACATTCAAACATTTCAACGCAAATGAAATTTGCCAGCAAACACAAAGCAAATAAAATTCGCAACGCAAATAAGATTCACAAAAGCAATGCAAATAAGCTTTTTAATGCAACCGCCACGTAAATGATATTCTCAATTAAAACGCAATGAAAAAGATATTCACCCCGAAAATGCATTGAAAATGAAATTTGCATTGACAATACATTGAAAATAGAATTTATAATAAAAATGCATTGGATATGTAATTAAAATTTAATGAAAATGAAATTTTCTATGAAATTGCATTGAAAATGATATTTCCCATGAAAATACAATGAAAGTGCTCTTGTTCTGGAAAAAAAAATGAACGGTCTCACCTTGGCTCCTCTGCTTTCTTTTTTTCCACGAGGGACCCGCCTGGTGTCAGATTTGGGGTTGCAGATGGCCAGCCAAAAAAGGTGGAGAAGCAGAGGTCTGGGGATGAAAAGAACACTACAGTAAGCTCAGGCCCTCCGTTGTCGTCAATCTCGCAGGAGGGGGATCTGCTAGATTGACGATGTGCAGCTATCCGGGCTGGCAATCCACCACAGCGCTGTCACCAGGATTTCCAACTCACTGCATTTAACCTCTGCTTTAGCAAGAAAAGTTATAACTCCATAACAAATTTTGGAAATATTTAGAGCAAAACCCACTAAAAATTTAGTGGGTTTTGTACAAGTAAAGCAGAATTAGAATACAGCCATATTTAAGCTGTGCTCCAGCAAGAAAAATCATAACTGCATAAAGAATTTCAAAATTCAAAATACTTTTCTTTATATAGCACCTTTCATGTTCACCCTTGTGCAATCTTAGATGACCCCACCCTTACTTTGTTCTGTTATTCCTACCATCACAAAGGTGGATAATGGTGGAAAGATTTCATGTAATCCATGGACACCAGTGAAGATCACAAATCATTGAAGAAAAAAGGTTCAGAGCTCTGTCTAGTGGGTCTAGATGACCCAACTCCCAACGTTAAAGTGCTTAGGACAGCGCAAGGGTTACGAAAACAGCTCAAGGTGCTGTATATAAAAAACAAACAAGGATGCACCATTGCAAAAAAGTTTAAACAAAATAGTAAGCAGCTCCTAATAAAATACACAAAAACAAACACAAGTAAAAGAGGAATGATTTAAAAAAAACCTTAAGAGAGAACCTCCTGTTGGCCCGGAAGTCAGCATAGACAGACACCCTGCCAAGCGTGACAAACACTCTCAAACAGTCTGAAATGTAAGCGTGATCATTAAAAAAGTGAAAATAGAAAAACAGCTAAAATATAAAAACTTCAGATAAATTATTCATTTCCTGTACCGCTTCGTCCCTTTCGGGGTCACGGGGCTGTCTTAGCCTATCCCGGCTACTTGGGCGTAGGCAGGGGATGCCCTGGACAGGTCGCCAGTCTGTCGCAGGGTAGAACGTCCACAATCACACACCCGTGCACTCTCACATTCACACCTATGGACAATTTAGAGTTGCCAATTAACCTATGAAGCATGTTTTTGGACAGCGGGAGGAAGCCGGAGATCCCGGAGAGAACCCACGCACGCACGGGGAGAACATGCAAACTCCACACAGAAAGGTCCCCCATTGATGTATTTTTCATGTCCCCCAGCCGGGACTTGAACCAGGGGCCTTCTTGCTGTGAGGCAAGAGCGCTAACCACTGCACCACCGTGCAGCCCATCCAGATAAATTACTGCATAAAAATTAGGGAAGAAAATCGAAGCCCCGTGAAGCTCTCATGGGGCTTCATGTAAATGTGCCAGAAAAATGAATGAAGCATTTGGGGATTTGAAACCACACAGAACAGCGGCATCTGGTGGCGGACTGGATGTTTATCATCTACTCCACTAAGCTTGTTGCCCTTGTAACACTTCAGTGCGGAATTAAAATATAAAGATAATGTTTGAAGATTTGTGAGAAGTGCTTGTGTCACATTGTGAATGCCAACTATAAAGTGAGAATGAGTGCTTGTGAACCAGGGTCTATCTAGAATGACTGGGTGGGATAGATGTTTTATTTAAAACTGTATTTTCTCCACTGTGCTGGGCTTCTTCCCGTTTTGTATTTTTTGCTTACTATTTCGCCAGCCTTGGAGAAGATCCAACAAGAGGAGGAAGGTCTGTATTGAGGGTGGCCAGAGCTGCCCCCAGTGGCTCCCTCTTCTTAAACAGCCTTTCTAACATTAAATGTGCTGTTCCATCTCATTTCCACCACAGACAAGACGACAAGCACGTTTTAAGGAGAGAAGAAAACACAACAACAATAACTGCAAACAAATGTAAAATCTTAGTTAAAAGAAAATAGTAATCACCTCTTGTATTAATTTGTGCTCTGGTGTGGCCAGCTGTCGCTGTATCTCTGACAGCTTCTCCTTCGCTGTGGTGCTGGATTTAGCAAGACCAACAATCCTACGCCCCTTACTTCGGATGTCCTCTAGTTCAGGGGTTTTTCACCACCAAATGAAGCATATGTGCAAAACACATTATGTGCCGAAGTAGTAATATATTAGCACATGCAACCATGTTGGGAGCACAGTCTGTAACAAGGCCCGTCACCTGGAAAAAAGATTACAACACGTTCACAAATCGTGTACATTAGGTAGTGGGAGGCCATATTGATGAATGATCTTGTACTTTATTGAACTGGCACCAACCTTTCCTTTAATTCCCCATTCTTCCATGAGGAGATTTTTGGCCTAAGTCAAGTGAGCTGCAGTGTGGGTTTGGAGAAACTTAAGAACCCCCAAGACCAAAGAGGCCAGCTCCACCTAGAATGAACAAAACCAAACTGAGATACATAAATTAAAGCAGGGGATACCTACCTCCTCGGTGATAAAATGGCATGTTACAGCCAAGTAAGCATCCATGTTAATTGATGTCCATATGTCTGCTCTCAGGCTGACAGCAGAGGCCCTGCTGACCACAGCTAAGGCCTTCTCCTTTTAGGCTTTGTACTTTTCCTCCACCATTGTCCTCAAGGCCTTCCTATTAGGAATTATGTAGGAGTGGTCCATTAGGTTGACAAAAGCCTAATGGTGACAAATAAAATACAGCTTATTATGTACACAAAAGCATAAATAATGTAAATGCTATATAACATTAGCCACCTTACCTTGAAGCCCTTCTCTCCAACCATTGAAAATGGGTGTGCATCCATTACAATCATATCCACCAATGCAGAATGGTGGATTCTGGACACTGAAAAACATCCATCATATTAAGTTTAAAAAAATAAAAAATAAATCATACGAGTTGAGCATCAAACTCATGAACTGAGGTTGCACATGCCTCTAAATGTACCACTGAGCCATCTGTTTAACCCCCTGTAACATGTGCCATTTGTTATATATTTATATTATTATTCTTACCGACATGAGGAGGATTGAAGGTTTGGTTTGCCAACTGCGGAGTTTCAAAATGATGAACGGAGCGGAGAGGTTTCATCATGGAGGATGTACTGTCATTAAATGCCAATTCACGTTTGTGAATCAAACATTGCACCTAAAAAAGAAATGGAAAGAATAAAAATGATTCATTTAAACTGAAAGACATACCTATAAATCTAATGTAATCAGCAATGGCTACTAATAAAATAACGTTAATAGTGTATTACCTTCTTAGGAGAATTCTTAGGAAATATCCACCAATGCAGCATCAAGTTCTTGCTTTCTGGAAGCCTTTGTTTTCAACAATTGAAAATGTTTGTGCATCACAAACACTTTTTAACAAAGGTTAAAATATAAAAACAGTTAAAATATAAAAACTTAAGATAAGTTAATGCATAAAAAGCCTAAAACACCTGAAATATAAAAAGAACAAGTTGGTATGTTTAAACAAAGACTAAATAATTAGATAAATAATAATAATAACAACACACATCAAACAAATCAAAAATGAACTGAGTCCAAACCAGTGCACCTGCACCCAAACAAATTTATGAGCAGGTGTGTTGAGCACGTGACCATGCGCTCTTCGGGGACCAATCCGTTTGAAGTTTGGATAGCCACGCCTTCTTGCGCAAAAATACTCGCCAAAAAAGAAGTTCCGGTATAAGTCACATTATGTAATGTCCGTTGGTCAGATGACGTGTCAGTGATCTGGACAAATTATGATACTACCATTGAAAAATATTTTATGTGGTCCTTTCTAAACAAACAGAGCTCCGACGTGGAGCTAGATTATCTTCTAAACGTGCTCTTAGTATTATTTAGTGCATTTCCGCTACACAGTTCGTCCCAGTGGTTCCACCCTGTAACAACGTTGTAGTTACTGATAAATATTCCACAGCATCGGCGTGTGGATGTGATGGTCTAGCGATAAAAGCATTGGTTTGCGAATATAGAGGTTTGGGGATCGAATCCCGTGTGGAACTCTTTTTTAATGGAAGCCTGAAACTGTATATTTGTAAAACGGCAAGATATGCAATAAAGTTTGTTAAAAAAACGGTTTTTGCAGACCGAACTTTTTATTCATTGGCATTAAGACGTTTATTTTATATTGTAAGGACCCAGAGTTTGGACAGAGCTGCGGGCGCCCTCTTTATTATTCATTATGGGAGTGTCTAAACAAATGAGGCAATCACTCCCAGCTGCGTTGTTGGCTGAGCGTGAAGTCAGAGAAAGAGGAATTGTTTGAATTTGGAGAAATTTATCAAAGTTAAAAGTTGACACGGTAGTCCAGGTGCCACGCAGTGTAACAAGTGTTAGGTTAGTATACGTTTAATTCCGCCAAATCCATCGTAAGTTTGCACCAGAGTATTAATCGGTCTGAGGGTACTTGAACTCACCACAAGCACGCTAGCTGGTGCTAATGCGCATGCGCGCTCAGACTGCTGCAAGCTGTGTCCGAGGTAAGACGTGAATCTGCGTGTGTTCGCCCTAACTAGTTTTAGTTTTCTGTCAATTGTTTGTTAGTTTGTTGCAATCATAACTCACAAAGTCGGGAATTGTGTGGTGTCAATTTTACGTAGTTTGTGTGGTTTTATTTATTTTTTGTCGCTCTATATTTGCACATTTGCACTGTTTCGTGGGAGCTAGTTGAGGTTCGTGCCATTTTCTTTGATGTTTAAGTTAACTCTTCTTTATTTCTTTTTGTGCATTTTTCAATTGTTAAGGGGGGAAAAACACAGAAGAAACTCTGGACAGCATTGTGAATTTTTGTTTTCTGTTAACCAGGATTGAAAGACATTGACTCAGCAGCATCCAAGCGTGGTCTTCTATTCACTGGAACACAACGCAGAGCAGAAAACTCCAGCCAGTTCCAGCATCACAGCACCGCAGTGCAGCTACCAACCTGCTAACAGGTTCTGGGCCCAGGAGACGCCTGAGACCATGAAGTGTGTTTTCCACTTTAGTGAGGAAGTTGACACCATGAGCAGACGAACAGCTGATACAAGCCGCTGGTCTCCGCTTCTGTTCCATGGAGATGAGATGAACTATGGGAAACCAAGTTGTTGGATCACCTTTGACTACAGGGATGGAAAGACGCCATTCTGAATGACCCCGACGATGAGGATCCAGCTACAAATGCGGAGGCATGTGCTGAACTGATGACAAGATCCTGTCGCTGGTGACGCGTGAGGCAGCAGACGACGGCTGCAAGGCGCTACAGATCCACAATAAAGGAAAAGACCAATCAGATCCGAACCGGCGTCCAGCAGACTGCAGCTGTGAAGGCACTCTTAGGACTTGGCAAAAATATCCCTACTTCTTATCTTATTAAAAAACTCACATCACCAGCTAAGCACCGTGAGTATACATGCATATTTATTTGTTCTCAGAGCAATTCCACGTGCATCCATCCATTCAGCAATATGCTAAAAATGTCCATTTGCTCTTTTTTAGATCCTGTAGTGCCTCCTCCCAGAGGAGGAGAACCTCCAGCCAAACATTTGGCCCAAAGGCAGCTTTTGACTGCTGGGGATTAAGTTTGTCTGTGTGTGTTTCTTAGAGTAATATGTTTCTCATTTCCTCTAGACACTTCCATGACGAGGAGCTGCTTCTTGCTGCAGCACAATGTGAAGCACAGCTAAGTGCGTCTGTGTAGTAGTCTGGGCAATAAAGGATACAGTTTTTTTGAATCAAAAACACATTTAGAAGCATTTTAACAATAGTTTGTTTGCCAAAAAGCCTAGTTTAGAGTCTCATTTCTTTGATCCTCTCTCTGTTCTCCACTGTCATTTATGGAATTTATGAAATGGCCGCTGGAAGAGTCATTCTTGTTTCCTCAGAGGCCTGTCCTGGTCCCTCTCCATCTGTGGCAGCAGCAAAGTCAGCGCTGGAGCTTCCAGTCCACTGGAAAGAACAACTGCCTCGCTTCCAGCACCAGTGGATTGCAAAGATGGAAAGAACCGGCAAAGCAGATCTTGTGTCGCGGCTAAAGCTTTGGTGGCATCCTCCTGAGCCCGCTCTGGTTCACACTCAGCCTCCCGCCTCACCAGACATCTTCTTGTGGACGCCACAGAAAATGTGGTCATTTCTTTTTGTCCCCAAAAGTGATGTACGTGGACAGAGACTGCTGCAGCAGATGCGGCCAGTCTCTGGTGAAGACCCCATTTTCAGAGTGGGATGAGCTTGAGGTGCGCCTGGACATCTGGCATTTCATGCGGCAATTTGCTGCAGGTGTCACGACAGAGGCTCATCCGCTCTACGGGTCTGTCTGCGTGCATTTTTGAGTGGGATCCAGAAGATGTGGCTGCTCTTTGCTGTGCCAAGGAGGCCCTCAAAGAAAAGTGGCCATGTTTCTAGAAGGACAGTCAGTGCTCCACTCCACTGTGGGAGGAGGACCAGGGGAGTGGAGGAGACTGCAGCATTGATTGGAGCACTCATCCATCCACCGTGCAGATGGGAAGGACACCCTTGGACCACGAACGGATCCAACAGATTTGGAAGGAACAGCCAAACCACCATCCGAGGACGTCCCACTCTACGTGAAGACGGGAACACTAAAGAGAGGAGGCGTGGAGCTGTCTCGCTACAGGTGTCCCCGTGGGTCGACCTCCACCTGAACCGTTTTCTACCAGGTAATGTGTGCTGAACATCTGGATTCCTAACCTTTCTGTAAACATTTCTAACATTTCCTTTCATATGGTTCAGAGACTTTTGAAACCCTGTTTGTTTCACTCAGGAGCCAGTGACGCACATTTCCAGCCATATCTCCTTCAGGGTTTGATGCCTGAAATCTCTGGATGTGTCTGCTGAGCTCCTCATCAAACACACGGCTGAGTCTGAGGTGACTGATCAGAAGATTCAGACTGAAGAAACTTCCTTTGTAAAGTTGATAATTTACATTTGTAACATGTTACAAAAAAGTTTTTTCCTGAATCAAAAAATCCCACTTTAGGTTCAAAGTACATTTTGGGGCTTTTTTTAAATACCTAATGTAATTCTAACATTCTTGTTGTGTTTTTTAGCAGGAGTCAGTGACAGAAAAATGTTTAGACACACCTGAAATGTGAGTATTTGATAAATGTGTTTGTCTTTTCCAGTCATCATGAACCTGCAGCTGCTGGATTCTCAGTCGACTTTTCCAGAGTGAGGATGCAGGATTTGAACAATTGGTCTAGACGCTACACACAGACAGTCAGCACCATCCTCAGCAAACATTGTTCCAGCTCCAGAGGACAGGTACACTCTGCTGTTCTCTGTTCATCGATAGGAAATGATATTTGGAGGAGGTTTCTGTTTTTCATGTTGTGTGTTTCTGCCTCTAAGAATCTTCAAGGGGGGGCTCCATCTGCCAGGTGCTGCATCCCTTCCTCTTCCAACACGGTCCATGAAGACATGGAGGACAGTCTGGTGGGATGACCTGGACTGACCTGCACAGAGTCTGAACTGGATGGGTTAGTGGGGGACGACACTTCAGTTCATGTGAGTCAAGGCAGGTGAGCGTATACTTTTGGTACTATAGTGTACATGTGAGTACATCACAGAGATGCTCTGCAAAGTTCCTCAGCAGCTGGTGGCAGATAAATTCTGATGCTGCAGGTTTCCTGCTCTGCAGTGGCCTGGAGTGAGAAACCTGATGTAGTTTGTTGCTGCATGAAGGTCTTTGAGGATGCTTTATTGTCTAAAGTTCTGTCCTTGTTCTGAGGAGAACAAAGTAGCAGGATCTTCCAGAAATAATTTTAACAATTTTTATTTACAAGTATTTACAAATACATTTATATTAACAGATATAATTAATACGGAGCCCGTGTCCTGACATTAAGATATAAAAATATATCTTGTTCCCACAGATTATCTCGTTCGCACAAATACTATTGCGTTCCCTCAAAATACTATTGCGTTCCCTCAAAATACTATTGCGTTCCATCAAAATACTATTGCGTTCCCTCAAAATACTATTGCGTTCCCTCAAAATACTATTGCGTTCCATCAAAATACTATTCCGTTCCCTCGAAATGATTAACTCGTGCGAACGCAATAATTATGTCGTTCGAACGCAATAATTAATCCGTTCGAACGCAATAATTATTCACGTCATAAGTCATTCACGCGGATATGCTCTCTGTACGCCAGCAAAAGCCGCTTTCAGCGGTAACTTCCGTGTCTCTGTGACCCATATTCGTTCAAAAAAGGAACATGAAAAAAAAATGATCACTTTATTACTGTCTCAATGAATATAAGAAAAATATCAAAAGATTTATGATAACTAGGCTGCTTTGTCATTCGATAGCTCCTGCTAGGCTACTACTAGCGCCGCCGCAGAGCTCTTTGATGTATGCCGGCATTTGGGCAACTGGCTGGTCGGTTGACAGACAGCTGATATTGTAGTTCACATTCACACACTGGTGGTCGCTCCGCTGCCAAACACAGGCGCCCGCCTACCACCAGAGGCAAGGTGGGGTTCAGTGTCTTGCCCAAGGACACTTCGACTCATGGGCGTGCAAGGCGGGAATCGAACCTGTAATCTTATGATCATGGGTCGACCGCCCTACCGCTGCACCACGGCCGCCCGACTAATTATTGCATTCGAACGGATTAATTATTGCGTTCGAACGACATAATTATTGCGTTCGCACGACATAATTATTGCGTTCGCACGAGTTAATCATTTCGAGGGAACGGAATAGTATTTTGAGGGAACGCAATAGTATCTTGTGGGAACGGAATAGTATTTCGTGCGAACGAGATAATAATCTGTGGGAACAAGATATTAATCTGTGGGAACAAGATATATTTTTATATCTTAATGTCAGGACACGGGCTCCGTAATTTAAAGATTTACATATTTATTCGCTTTGTTCACTCTGAGTGTAGTACATTTTTTGTCCACTAGATGGTGCCAAAAGTGGTGAACAAAATAGCTGGTTCCCCCCAGTTAAAGAAAGTCCTCAATGCTCATTGAAATGACTTGAAACGTTCAAAAGTAACTTTAAAAAAAAAAAAAAAAATACAACCTAGCGTTGCAGCTAAAGTAACAATAAATTAAAATGTATTGAAAGTTAAATAATCACAATCAGCCATTAATTTTGAGTTGATTAACAGAATTATTTGAAAAACAAACTAATGAAATAGGGCTGGACCAAAATGATGGTACCCACAACCTTTTGAGGCAATCACTGCAATGAAACGGTTTCTGTATTTGTCAATGAGCCTTCTGCACCTGTCCACAGGTATTCTGGCCCCCTCCTCATCAGCAAACTGCTCCAGTTGTCTCAGGTTTGACGGTGTCTTCTCCAAATGGCATGTTTCAGCTCCTTCCACTGATGTTCAATGGGATTCAGATCTGGACTCATAGAATCCACTTCAGAATAGTCCAACACTTTTCTCTGAGCCATTCTTGGGGGTTTCTGGCTGTGTGTTTTGGATGGTTGTCCTGTTGGAAGACCCATGACCTGAGACTGAGACCAAGCTTTCTGACACTAGACAGCACATTTCTACCCAGAATGCCTTGATCATCTGGAGATTTCATTTGACCTTCATAACTTCCAGACAGCCTATTCCAGATGCAGCAAAGCAGCCCCAAACAGAACTGAGCCTCCTCCATGTTTCACAGTAGGGACAGTGTTCTTTTGGTTGGAGAGTCTACCAACATAGAGCTGATGTTTCTTACCAAAAAGCTCCAGTTTGGTCTCATCATTTTCCCAGAAGCTTTGTGGCTTGTCAACATGCATGTTTGCAAATTCCAGTCTGGCTTTTTTCTGATTTCCTTTCAACAGTGGTGTCCTCCTTGGTCGTCTCCCATGAAGTCCACTCTGGCTGAAACAACCATGAATGGTGCCATCTGACACTGATGTACCTTGATCTAGGAGTTCACCTTTAATGTCTTTGGAGGTTGTTCTGGGCTCTTTGGATACAGGTCCAACTATCTGTCTCCTCAGTTTGTCATCAATGTTCCTCTTCATCCAGGGAGGTTGGCTACTGTCCCGTGGGTCTTAAACTTCTGACTAATATGTGCCACTGTCGTTACAGGAACTTCCAGCTGCTTAGAGATGCGGAGCAGATGTGGCCTGTGACGTCTGCACTGGAAAAAACGACACGCCCTGAAGTCCTGTCTGACCTGCCTTGCTCCTTCCTGGGAGGAACACCTTCAGCCTCATTTGAAAGCAGCTGCATTGAAGAAACACAAGCTGGTGGAACCCTCCAAGAACCTGCAGGAGAACATCTGCTCCTCCAGTCATGATGAGGTGATGAGGATGTTCTGTCGCACTGATCACAATCTGTTCTCTCTGCTCTGTGGAAGAACATAACACTGTCTCATCTCACAGCTGCTTCAACAGCAGGTGGAGGAGAGTCGGGAGGTCTTCACTGAGATGATCCGTCTCATCCAGAAGAGAGGAGGTGAAGTGAAGAACAAGATCAGATTCCAACAGCTAACTGAAGTGAGGCGGGTCAAAGGTCTTCAGAAGGAGCTGCAGCAGGAGATGACTGAGCTGATGAGGAGATGCTGTGAGCGTCAGCAGAGACGGGATGACAAAGCAGTTATCTGTCACTTAAACCTGTGTTCTTTATGATGTGAATAAATCAAGTCAGCGTGGTATTTTGTCATTTTATCACTGAGTGAAGATGCCTGAATGCTTCCCATAACCTGCAATGATTGACATGTAATTGTGTGATAGTGATTGACAATTTTCACCTTTTGTAAGAATTCAAAACACTTTCTGTGTGAACATGACTTTTGAAACCCTGTTTGTTTCACTCAGGACGCACATTTCCAGCCATATCTCCTTGAGGGTTCGATGTGCTGGAATGATGAAGGGATGGAGGACGCTGTCAAAGGAAATTCCTCTTTCCGGTTATTTGAAACTACAATGAGAGAGGCCGTGGAGCAACTCAGCCAAGCAGAGCTTGGAAGCCCTGGGATGAGCGTTATCGTCCTCCTGGAGCATAAACAGGTAAGAAATATATACATTAGTTATTCTGCAATTGATCTATTTAGCTCCTAATGTCACGCCAGCACTAAGAGCTTTTTTTACTTTGTGTGGGTGCTCCAGACCCCTGAAGAGGAGGACAGGCTGCTGGAGTCGATGAGCAGGACTTCCAGGACACCATGGAGGACATCACTGTTAGATGACCCCCACCTTGATGTTGTTGCCAGCCCCTCATCTTCACCTCAGCCACAACCGCACCAACTGAGACTGAAAGCAGCCCTTCAGACGAGGCAGAGGTGAAACGTTTTAATCTGTTTATAGGACCGTCCTTTCATTTCAGTCTCATTCCTAACATTCTTTTGCATTTATTAGTGGGCTGTTGTTGGACCCGATGGCATAGCTGGCTGGGACAAAGTCCAGGATCTGGCTTCTTACTCGGTGGGACTCCGTAAGGCTCCTTACCTCACTGACCCCCAAGTTACAGAGGCCATTGGATCATGGACGGCTCTCCTGGATGTGGATAAAGAGCGAGTCAACTACCAGCCCCGGCACCAGCCTCAACTTACACACGGCCGCTTTAAGGCACCAAAACGCTCCGGGGTGACACCAGGAGTGGAAAGTGTCAAAAGGTGTCTCAGTGGACATTCTGGGGTCCAGCTCAGTGGCCAAGCACCAGCCGCTTGGTTCAATTCAGTTTTATTTGTATAGCCCAAATTCACAGCATGTTGAGGCTGTATGCATCAAGCTTAGCAGATTACATGAGACTCCCACCAAAAAGGTTGGAGGTGGTCCAAAACCCTCACGGATTACTACCATACCCAGGATTTAGTGCAGAGGCTGATGGATCCATGATCCAGCTGTTTGAGCTCAATCAGAGGAAACTCCTTCAGTGGTGAGCACAGCTCGTTATTTTCTTCTATTTCACAGACTTTTCCAACATTATCATAATACCTTTGATTCATTTCAGGTTTCAGCGGCGGCAGAAAAACCAAGAAATGAGGCCGAGGACACTCATTGACTCCACCCGAGCCAGTTGCTGTAGCTGCAAGCGACCTTCCAGCTCCAAGGGATAAAATGGATGAGGCACCACATCCACATCTGGGCCAAACTTCAAATGGATTCTCCCTCTAAATAGAGCAGGACAGGCTCCTGTTCTGAGACCTGCTGCTGCTGCTGACAGGATGAAGTGCCCCATCACACCTGCCAGCAGTGTAAGTGGAATGATTCCACCTGTGTCGGCACCTGGCTTACTGTTGGGGCCATCATTCTAAACCCAGGTGCCCACCGCTTATGCATTTCCTGGAGCCACAACATGCAGTGGCGGCTTCATTCCCCCTGCTTCACCTGCTGTCCCTGCGTCACGCTCCACACAAAGGAACAGGCAAAGACGGGCCTTAGAGGAAGAAAGCGGCCTCCACAAAAGGAAATGCATACGAGGAGTGAACTATAATACCTGCAGCAAATGTGGACAGCCCAAAAGAAAAGAATAGTCGCTCCAAAAATGCCACATTTAGCTCCAAGGCTTCAAATGGACGATCATTTGGATGGTTGGCAGAACAGCACAAAGGCAGATCAGCTCCTCCTCTTCAGTAATACCATCGTCATGTAGATATTACATTATTGTTGGATGTACATCTATTCTTTAGTTCTATTTTCTAAATTGTACTTTTGAAACGTGTGTGATTCATGGAAGTTTACTGTGTTCATTTTAATAACATTTGATGTATTAAATCAAAAAAATAAGCTTACAGTTTCCCAGAATTTGTTGTCAAGAAAAAAATGTTTTTAAATCAGTTATGTTTGATAAAGTAAACATGTCAAAGGCTTGTTTTTTTTGGAAAAATAACTCAGCATTCTTAGTGATTAGGGCTGCGCGATATGAGGAAAACTTGCGATATGCGATATTAGTGATCAATAATGCGATAATGATAAATTTGCGGTAAATAAACAAATAGAAAAATAAACAAAAACATCATTCCCATTTCATTGCAACAGTTTAAAAAATATACTCCAAATGACCCTCATCAACATGGGGGCCAAAAATCTACCATCATAGGCCTCCATCTGATTGGTCAACAATGGGAAGGCGTCCATCTGATTGGTCAAAGCATAAAGGGATTTATTTGATTCCTTAAATGCTTCAAGCTGCTTGAAGATTGTTTTAACACATTTTGGGTTTGCGATTTATTACAATTGGATATTGCGATAACGATAAATTTGCGGTATATTGTGCAGGCCTATTAGTGATCCAAACTTGGGTAGAGGGATCCCCGCCCTGGACAGGATTAGGTCCTCCACCAGGAGACAGTGCTGGATGCAGTCAGACGCTTTGAGGATGTTGGTCTTCTCCGGGCTGCTTTGAGGGTTAGCCGTGAGGTGTCTGCAGCCACAACACTTTCACCAGTGTGTACATCAGCTTGTCTTGCTCAGCTGGTGCATACCGTTTAGCCATTTTGACTTTCTGGATCTTCAACAAGATCGTCCCTCTTGGTCCTGCAGGACAGGGTGTTGTGTCCTGTCCAGCTGGTGTAACTTCTGCGGCTGCTTATCGTGTTCCTCCACGGCGTTCCAGGCTTCCACAACCTCTGCTCTGTGCTGAGGGACAGCTTGTTCTCTGTCATGCCAATCAGGAAGAAGATTCGCACTGCAGACATCCTCCTGTTGAAAGAACAAAAGTTAAAAACGTTTCAGAGACTTGCAGTCTGTTTAAATATTTAAAAAGAAGCTACTCACAAAGGCTGGAGGGTGGAGGTGTCGTGGCTGGTGATGTTGATGTGGGCTGGGGTGGCGTGGAGAACGTCACTGTGGTAGGCCTCATCCTCCACTTCTCCTCTTCCTGCTCCATCTTCCTGTCAATCAGCGGAGCAGAGTACGTCCTGTGCCTCCAAAAAGGGCATCTGCGCTCCTGTCAGAGTTCCACCGAGCAATGCGATGGTAAACCTGCCATGGACGTGCAGCACAGTGCGGCCCTGTGTGGTGACACCTCATTTTTAATAACATATCAAGCGCTGCTTCTGTGCATCCCAGAGTGTTCTTCCTGGAATCAGCACTTTGTGGAAACCCTCCAAGCTGTTGCTTCCTCAAAGTTATTTGTAAAAAGGCACATCCACACCACTGATGTTGGTAACACAAGACACGCACATGTCTGGTGGATCCTGAATGCAGTCCAGATGCCGCTGCTGGCAGGCCCACACCTCTACAAATACAGAAAGGAGTTCAGAAATAAGGCAGTTCAGTCAAAACACACTCTACACAAACAGGGACGATTGTGAATTGTTTTTTTTTCATTTTAGTTATGTTTTCAGGTTGTCAGTCAAAACAGCTGCTTTGAGTTAACAATCCTCAGTGGGTTCAGTTGTTTGGTACTCAGATTAAATGCTAACAAACATTCAACATTTAGCTGTATAGTAATTGGATAGTTCACTAAGAAAGCTTTCTGTTTACCTGGTGTCTTGAAGAGGCTCACTCCACTTTCTTTCAGACCAGCAGGACCTTTCGGCTCCTCGATCGCCCCCTGGATGAGCTGGAAGGTTTCCTGTGGTCCTAGAGTCACCCTCCGCACGTGGTGCTTCTGCTGACCCCTGGAGTCACCCGACAAAGACTTCAAGGCTTCCCCTTTAGCGACACAAAACATCCAGCACCCTAGAGAGGGTGTAGAGCTGTTATACTGTTCCACGACCAGGAAGGAAACCGAACTGTTGTTCCTGGATCTGAGGTTCGACTTTCGGACGGACTCTCTTCTCCAGTACTGTGGCGTAGACTTTCCCAGGGAGGCTGAGGAGTGTGATTCCCCGGTAGTTGGAACACAACTAAATCAAAAACAGATCTTCAAAAATGTTATCAATGTACTGTGAAAAGTAAGAGATTGGACTCCGGTATTCATAAACTTTGGCGTCACCTTGATAGGCAGGGTGCCCTGGTAGCACAGGTGTAAACCTGTTATGATGCACGTTTAAAAAAACACAAAAAAATCAAGTTAATTAAAAAAATAACAATTATTTTTTCCTGAATCTCATAATTTTTATCATCTGAAAGCTCAAAATCTGAATCTCTCTCAACTATCTGGTATAGAATCCTCTCTGCTTCACTTTTTCATCCAAAAATCATGTGCAGCCATTAAATACATTAAAATGGTCCCGGTGTCCTCTACAGTGGACATTCATTAAATGCCTGCTGTTTTAAAACCGAAAACATGAAACTTTTTTCAGATCTAAAAATATTGTTCCTAACATTTTTATGACCAAGAATATATATAATTATCATGGTAAAAAAAGGAATAAATACAGAATATTTGACTTGACTTTCACCTTACCATAAAAATAGGTAAATGGTATGGCAGACATCTTTGTAGTGGTAAAACTTAAAGTTCCCAGCATTCAAACTCATCACATGAAACATCAATGGAAAGCCCAGGATGTCCTCTACAGAGTAGAATAGGATTTGGAAAGGTATCTTTTAATTCCTTAGAAATATACAGGTAAACAAAATGTCCATTATAGAATACATAAATGACTGGGCCGGGTCTCAGGAGGATATGTTACCCTTAGGAAACATAATCAGGAAACACAGCATTAATTTTCATTGTTATGCCGACGATACGCAGTTGTATTTATCTATGAAACCTGACCAGAATGACGATGTAGAGAAACTGAACGCCTACATCAGTGACATCAAGACCTGGATGAAAATTAATGACCTCCTCCTGAACCCAGAAAAAACTGAGGTCATTATACTAGGTCCTAAAAACCTCAGAGATGCTCTGTCTGCTCAGATAGTCTCCCTGGATGGCATAAGTATAGCCCCCAATTCCACAGTTAGAAACCTTGGGGTTTTATTTCACCAGGATTTATCATTTAAGGCTCACATATCTCAGGCGTGTAGAACTGCCTTTTTTCACCTGCGGAATATTGCTATGATGCTGAAAAACTCATCCATGCATTTGTTACGTCGAGGCTGGATTACTGTAACTCCTTGTTAGCAGCGTGTCCTAAGAGTTCCTTAAGAAGTCTCCAGCTTGTTCAGAACGCAGCAGCTAGATTGTTAGCAGGAACTAGCAGAAGAGATCACATCACTCCTGTGTTAGTTTCACTCCACTGGATCCCAGTTGATTCCAGAATCAAGTTCAAGATCCTCCTGTTAACCTATAAGGCCTTACATGGAATGGCCCCGTCCTATATTAAGGACCTCATAGTCCCTTACCATCCAATGAGAACACTTCACTCACTAACAGCAGGACTGCTTGTGGTTCCTAAATCAGTAAAAGTACGGTTGGAGGTAGAGCGTTTAGTCACCAAGCCCCTGTCTTTTGGAATAAACTCCCAGCTCATGGAAGAGAGGCCGACTCAGTTTCTACATTCAAAGCTAGACTGAAAACATTCCTCTGTGGACAGGCTTATTGTCAGACTAGTTAGTATTCAGAGATTATTTAACTTAATGTTAATGTGTTTAAATTAAACTTAATAATAACTATTTGTTTTAAAAGGCTGCTAGAAGTTGAAGCTGGGGTAACTATGGTGCTCTGGGGTTCTGTCCTCTTTTCTCATCTACTTCTACCCTTCCTCTCTTCTCTATTCTTGAGAATAGAGAAGAGAGTCCTATGAGTTCGACATCATTCATCATTTAGTTCTCCATGTCTCTGTTTGGTGCAGTGATTCATGTATTGTCCCTCTTTCCCTCTCCCCTCCTGGGGAGTGGGAGTGCTTCCAGACTCCAGTTGGCTCATCCATGCTCCAGTTCCTGACCGAGTACCTCGCCTCTGCTCCTGCTCCTACACCTGGCTGTGGATCCTGTCTCCGGCTCGACTCGCGCCTTTGACTGTCCCCCCCAACCACAGCTGGATGAAGCTCGTCTGCTGGACTTTATATATGTAGTTGTAGAGTTAGATAAGTTAATTCTTCTCTAAGAGTTCTAGTAAATCACCTGTCCGTCCTGGGGGAGGATCCCTCCTCCATGTGTGCACCCCTGAGGTTTCTTCGTTTTTTCCTGATCCAGTTTTTTTGTTTTTTAGGAGTTTTTCCTTACCGTGAAGGGGGGTCTAAGGGCAGGGATGCCAGTATAGCTTAGTCAGTTTGTTAGTTCATTTTAGTATTTTCCTATTGAACTCTTTGTATTTGTGATCCTTTTGATTTCATGTTTTACTTCGAAGCCCATCGAGACGACTGTTGTTGTGATTTTGGGCTATACAAATAAAATTGAATTGAATTGAATTGGTTTTCCAGCGTCCTCACTTGCGAACCATGGAATCATTATTTTCGATTCTCTGGCAGCTGAGGTTCGATAAAGTTAGAAAGATGTTCACAGATTCAGACTTCAATAACTCCTCTGATCAACGTTCAAATGTGTCAGCAAATATCTCAATCCTTTTGTATTAACAAAGAGAGTGAACCACAAGTGCATTTCTGAAGAAAAAATATCGGTTTTTTTGCCTTTTAATCAGAATTGTCCGCTTAAAGCTGTGAATGCAGACATGCTGCGAGCCGGCATCAGTCTTTATTTTGTTCTGGACACCACTGGAAACACAAATCCATATGATGGTTTCTCAGATCGCAGCAGCATTTCCGCCTTCAGCGATCATCGGAGCTTCGCGCTCCGCTATGCGAAGGCAGCTGGCGGTCCGCAGAACAAAGCTTGTCCGGGGTGCGTCAGGAGGAGGACCGCAGAAGGCGGACATGCTGCTATGTAGTCCCGAGAAGCTGTGGAAACTCATCAGAAGTTCATAACCATCACAAAGCCGTTTTCTCTGCCGCTAACACAGTCTGCTCCTGGTGTGTATGTGTCTGTCAGCGGCCGGACACACGGAGAAAGCAGTGACGTCATCGCCCCGCCTCCCCTCTGCTAATGCTTTTCAGCAGGCTGCAGCCAGGTGTAGTTGGAATATTGAGACAAGTTTCCCAGGGTGGATGTGAAAATGCAAATGCAATCTCCTCTTTGCATTTTCGTTTCAATTATGACACAGAATAAACGGTTTTAAGTATAAAATGAAAAAGCATTTGGAAATATTGCTTTTTAATTTTAATTTTGAGTCATTTGATGCAGCTTCATTTTGAAAATGAAAAAGCATTTCTATTCCATTCCATCTATTCCATAAAGCATTTCTAATCCATTTTAATTGTCAAATTAGACATTTCTAAATGAATTATGGTACACATTTACCAGAGACTTTTTTGAAAATAAAATGTCAAATACCATTTTCATTATCATTTTAATTAAGTGACAGAAAAAGCAGTGTTGAGGACGGAAATGAAAAAGCATTTCTGGTTTTGACTTTTAATTTTAATTATGCTACAGAATCCCTTCCATACAAAAAACACCCACACACACAGTCTCACTCTTCGTTTATGTGGATGCCCAACCCCAGATGGACGACATTTCAGGGATGCTGAACAAATTGTGATTACCCACCTGAAAGGGCATAATCGAAAGATTCTTTAACAACCTCAATATTAGAATTTATATTTCATCTGGTCCAATTCTTCTACCCCCATGCTCTGTGTACACAGCATGGAGCTCTACATTCTCTAATCCTAACCCCAAACCCTTAGTTTTATTCAAACAGTCGAATTTCCCTGGTCTGCACCAGTTCTGAGTCAGCTGCTAGGCCAGTAATATGGTTGGTTCCGTGCTGCTGCAGTGGGTGGACAGGGTGCTGTCCTAGGAGCCGGTGGACGTTGCTCCCACTTGGTTCCCCTGCTGGAGCAGCAGGCAGTTTGTGTTTTTGCTGCTTCACCCCGTTCTGAGACAAGTGTTTCAGAGCAGAGACTCATCAGTCAGGCGCCCCCTCTGCCAGAACTCAATGGAGGAACATTTATTTTGTCTGGGAAACTGCACTGAATTATAGACAACAGTTTTATCTTGGAAAGGACCTTGAGTCTCTATTTAGGGCACACATTTGGAGAATCACATCTCCAACCAATCCTTTGATGAAGTGCGATGTCACCAAAGACATTACAAATGTAAACGTTTATTTAAGCTCCAACAGCAGCCTTTAGCACATCTGAATGTGCAACGGCTGACCTGCTTCAGACAACCAGGCACCATCTGAACATTTAGTTAGCCCTTGTGCTATCTTAGATGACCCCCCCCCCCTTCCATTGAGGTGTTCTCCCTACCATGACAAAGGTGGATAAAGGTGGAAAGATTTCATGTAATCCATGGACACCAGTGAAGATCACAAATCATTGAAGAAAAAAAAGTTCAGAGCACTGTCTAGTGGGTCTAGATGACCCAACTCCCAACGTTAAAGTGCCTAGGATAGAACAAGGGTTACAGTAAAGTTTTAAGTCTCACATCTTTGCATTTTTGAGCGATGTCTCAAATCACTTCATAGAAAAAACACTTCATAGACAAAACATCTGGGTATTTTTGTTTATTTTATATTTTTTGAATTCGACTACACATGCAGGCTTTCATTTAAAAAGGCTAACGTTTCTGTTTTCTAGTTTTAGAACACACTCGGCCTTACTAGAGGTCATTTCTAGACTGCTTAAAGTACAAAACATAAGAATCCTTTGCAGGGTTTAATTATAAACCATACAGTCTTTGGTGAGAACAGGGTAAAGGAAATAAAGCATACATAAAAAACACAAAGGAAAACAAATAGGCAAAACTTTATTTCAATAGTTAAATGAACAAATCTGAAAAGAGGTTTTAACAGAATTAATTATATTTAATGCTGGAGTTGCATATTTTTTTATTGTTTCTTTTGCAGCTTTCTCTTCCTTTTAATGAGAAATTACCCTTTGCTGACTTTGACATCATAATTCAAATTTATTTTCATTGCAACATGTTTCCTAGTCACAGGGAATATCCTAAGTTTCTGTAACCCGAGTAAAAAAATCTGAATGAACCTTTTTCTTCAAAGCAATTAAATTGTAAAAATAAACGTTCCCTTTTTAAAAACACAAAGTTTCACACTACTGGAGGCAGTTATGAGGAAAAACAGCAAAAATTAGCACACAATGACAGTAACAATAACTAAAATATTTCTTAGTTCATTGGAGCTCCTGGGTAATTAAACACTTGAAGCTTTCAAAAGTTCAAATGAAGTCAAAAAAAGATTTGTACATGTTGCAGTCTCATGTGCTCAAAGATTTGACAAACTAAGGCTACGTTCACACTGCAGGCTGAAACGACCCAACTCCATTTTTTTGCCCCTATGCGACCTGTATCTGATCTTTTCATGACAGTCTGAACGACACAGATCCCATCTTTTCAAATGCGACCCAAGCCAGTTGGGTATGTGGTCCTGAATCCGATACGTATCCCATTTTTTCAAATGCGACCTCCGTCTGAACGGCCAGGCCACATGAATCCGACCCGTACGTCATCGATACGCTACAAACGTCATCATTCTGCGTTGAAGTAGGCGGGAACGAGAACATAAACATCAACCATGGCGGACGATGCTGCTGAGACCAGTCAGTGGAAGGGAAGCCATGCATGTCACATCCAGACAGCTGCACAGTCGCTTTTTATGTTCCTCCTTTCTCCTGGGTGATGGAGACATTGGCAACACAAGAAGAGTTTACGCACCCGTTTTCCAGAAGAAAAAGAGGACAATCCTAAGCAACCAACATAACCTAACTAGTGCAAATGAAAAAAAGGAAACAGAGGTTTGCTCCAAGAACAAGTTTTCAATAAAGTGTATACTGGGAGGACCTTGGGTTAGCTTGGTAGCTCCAGGTGTGTTACAAATGATTCTAAGAAAACAAAGCGTCCAATGAGAATACAGCTCCCACAGCTGTAGTAACTGAAGAAAATCTGAATGTGTTCGACTTCTGGTTTTCTTAGCCTGGCATTCATTTTGTTGGGTAATAGTGCAAAGGCTTTCAGATACAATCAAGAGAAAACTCGAGAAAACTCAGGCACTCTTCAGTCTCAACTAGAGAACATCTGCAGACCACCTTAAAGAAAGACTGACGTTAAAGAGACAATAGAAGGTCGGTTTACCAGGAAAATTGGTTGTCTCAACCGTCTGACACTTTTCAAGAAGAGTTTGGGAATGGAACATCCACCGTGTTTTGTGCTAGAGTCGAGTAAAAGGTCCCACATGAAGCGGGGCTCTGAGTTTGGGAGAGGAGCAGGAGTTGGTGGTGAAGAGTGCAGACGGGGAGGAAGAGTATGGTGAAGAGGAAGCGGGTGAGGAATCACTGCCGCAGTTCAGGAGGAAGACACTGGAAATGGCTACATCCACAATACCTTGACAGAGCTCCGGATAAAGCTTCCTGGAGGAATGAAAAACACAACCTGATATTTATTCAGACCCACCCCTGTCATACAAACATGCATTTAATCAAACTCAGTACAACATAAACCAATGCTGAAACTCAAACCCACTGCAGAACATGTGACCATCTGTTTGGAAGCTTAGTTGAAAAAAGAGAAAAACTAAAGCTGGTAATGTTACGGTGCATGATACTGACTGTGCACAGGCTGGAGCTCCGTTTATCTCGATGAGCCAAACTCTGAAGCTGTCATCCACCATGAAGTCAAAGCCGAAGAGCTGGAAGCTCTGGTAGGACAGGTGTTTGGTGCTGATTGCAGGTTCGATACATGTCAGACAGCTCCTTGAAAACACAATTTTTCTCTGAACATTGATGGTCTCAAACATGAGTAGCAGACTCAGCCTTTGCAGAGATGGCAGCAAAATCTGTGATTCAAAAACAGCGCTTGGCAACAACCAGGTTTAAAATGACAGCAGGATATTATCAAAGGGTCTATATCCCGCTTTTCTTCAGTCTTTCAGAGTACTATCTCCATGTCTATGATTATGTGCCTCATGTCAGAATGCTGTTCATCGTCTTCATTTCCGCTTTCAATACTGTCATCCCCCAGCAGCTCATCCACAAGCTGGACCAGCTAGGACTCAACACCTCCCCGTGCAACTGGCTGCTGGACTTTCTGACAGGGAGACCACAGGCAGTCCGTGTCGGCAACAACACCTCCAGCACCATCACAATTAACACAGGGGTCCCCCAAGAATGTGTGCTGAGCTCCCTTCTCTCCACTCTGCTGACTCACGACTGCACCCCAACATCGAGCTCCAACCTCTTCATCAAGTTTGCGGATGACACAACAGTGGTGGGTCTCATCAACAACAACGATGAGACCCCCTGCAGGAGTGAGGTGAGCAGGCTGCTCTGTGGTGCAAAGACAATAATCTCCACCTGAATGTGGAGAAGACAAAGGAGACGGTGGTGGACTTCAGGAGAACTCACAGCCAGCACGCTCCACTGATCACCAATGGTACTGCTGTGGAAAGGGTGAGCGACCTTCTACAGGGGCGCCATCGAGAGCTTCCTGACCAGCTGCATCACCGTGTGGTACGGAGCCTGCACCGCGTCCTGCCGGAAGACTCTGCAGCACATTGTGAAAACGGCTGAGAAGATCATCGGTGTCCCTCTCACTGGCCTCTCGGAAATTTATCACCCCCGCCTCACCTGCAAAGCCATCAGGATTGCAGGGGACCCCTCCCACCCATCCCAGACACACTTCAACCTGCTGCCATCAGGGAGGAGGCTGCAAAGTCTGCAGGCCAAAACCAGCAGACTAAAAGACAGTTTCCTCCATCAGGCGATAAGCAAACTCAACTCCCTCCCTGGCCTCCCCCCTCCACTCCCTGCTACAAACTTACACTGAAACACTTTCAAACCAGTTCCGAACATAATCTTCACCAAAGACTGCCATCACAGACTCATCTACTTACTTATTGACTTTGATAATCATAGACCTTTGAAAGTTATTTTTGGTAACTTTTCTTACCCGGAAGCAAGACGCCTCTATCTCTGAGGCACCGCCTTTCGCTCCTTGTCCATTTCATGACGTCGACCTAGAGGGTTTGGCAGCGTGTCTGCGTTTCGCCCAAAACCAACATCAATTCTTTTTCAAAGATGGATGTGCATATTGTGCATGTGCCTTAAGTAGCCCGGGCGTTCATTCCAAAAATTTGGCTGGTGGCCTAGCATTTATTAGAGATAGGGCTTTCCTCCATGATACAGAGAACGGTGATGGCCAAGTGATGAGGACACCTGATTCTGGTCATTTGGATGGGTTAGCCAATACTTTTGGTAATATACAGTATGTGACAACAGATTAACAGAAAGTTAACCTGAAACCATCCATCACTGCAAAGCCAGTATAACTCAGTTCTATGTTTAGAATATTATTTCCATTGATTGGAAGTAATTAAGTTTTAAATATCACGGTTTTTGACATAATCAAGCGTGACATAATAAACAGTGGAGGCCAGGCCGCTGGTGTTACTACAGTCTCTTTTTGACAGTGGCACTGACGTGCAAATTACCAGAACAAACTGCACGAGGCAAAAACATTTGAAATACAACGAAAATCAAAAAACCAAAACAAATATTTAAACAACTGCATTACATTTTAGAAAAAACAAAATTCAAGAAACCAAAACATAAAAAAAAAGTTTTCAAAAAAATTAATTTTTCAGAAAAATAAAATTAAAAGTATAGAAATCAACACAATAAGAAATCAGAAAAGGAAGGTACTGTGGGACTTCGCTGATTGGATGATGTTTGTCCATCATTTCAATCGAATGCTATTTGACAGGAAGCAATACTGGATATCATCATCCAATCAGCGATGTCCCACAGTACCTACCTTTTGTGGTTCCTCTGTGTTTTTCTTTTTTAAACATTTCATTTTGTTTTCTTGAAATTCACCCCCCCCCCCCCGATGTTTTTTTTATTTTGTCTTTTTGGTTTTTAAGTTTTAGTCTCTGAAATTTTGTTTTGTTTTCTAAAATGTTAATGCTGTTTTTGTTTTTTTGCTTCTTTAAGTTTTGAGATCTTTTGTTTTTGCGTCAGGTGATTTGTTTATGCTATTTGCACCTCAGGGCCACCGTACTTTTTACTGACCCACAATCTAAGAGCAGAAAGCAATGTCAATGATATTTGTTTAAATACATTACATTAGTCAAAGCAGAGCAAATAATCTTAAATATGAAACATTTGATCTTGTTTGCAATTTTTGTCATAGTTTCAATAATAAATATTAAGAACATACGCTTTCAGTCTGATAGTACATACTATAGTATGTATAGGATATCTTCCCCGTGTTAAACAAAGGCCATGGAGTTCCTATCCAGCAGTAAAGCTCTGGCTCTGAAGTCCCAGCAGATATTGTTGGAATGAGGCCACTGGTTATGGTCTGGTCCTTCTGGACAAACTGGAGAACACAGCAGTTCCTAGAAGCCACTGTCTACTCTGGGAGCACACTCTGAAATACTTTCTGTGTGAATAGAGACTGAAATGAACACAGTTCTTATATATTATATATGTTTGCGGTTCTCATATGCATTTGAATGTTCTGTAGGTTGTGCTTTTAACCGCCTGCAGCTAGTTCATAACCAGCTTTAGCATTTATGGCCCTTAATTGCTCAATGTTCCATTAGAGCAGATGGAGAAAAACACCCATCACTTCATTTCATAGCTATAATGTTACCCTACCCTCATTTCATACATTTTCTGTTCTATAGCTGCTTTTGGAGTTACCATTGAGATAAACCATGTACAAAACTCCAATGAAACAGTTTTTTGATGAGATGTACCTACTTTATAATGTGTTTCATCTGTGGTAGGATGCTGCTCTCCAAGCTGACGTTGTGAATGTTCAGCAGGTACAGTCTGAACTCATCAAAGAACATTTCGTTCCCCTCCTCGTATCGTCCGTAGTTCTGGGAGTGCTCCATCTGAATGCAGTGGTTGGTTAGGTGGCTGGTCATGTCCTGAAGGTCCGAGCTGTTGTATGGTTCTGACGAGGTGCGCAGCACACCCTCTCGGTATAAATAGATATTATACTGATGGTCTACAAGCACCCAACTCCTATCAATGGGATAACACACAATTTCAAGCCATATTCTGTATGGATTTGCACTTTAAACAGAAGACCAACCTGATGTCAAACTTCCGATGACCTGGCTCCAGCAGTAGCGGTCTTTCTAGGTACTTCTGAATAACGTGAACTTGTCCTTGATTGTCGATGTACTCCAGCAACTGATTGGCATCATGAGATATCAAAATACCAGCACCTGTTGCAATGACAGCATATAGGTCTCAATATGTACTGAACTCTGACATAATTGGGCAAAATATGTGTTCACCTTTAGCCCCAGCAGAAGATTTAGCAATCCACACGGTGCCTTCCCCATTTTCTTTTTTTGCATGGTATGAGGCCAAGAAAACTTCTCGCTCATCGGTTTTAGGATTGCTCTTCAAATGACTGATGCCATTAGCAGCTGGAGCGACAGGAGTGTTGAGGTTTGTGGGATAGATGATGTAGGACTCTGGAAACCAGCTACTGGAGTCAGACAGCTCTGGGCTGGTTTTGATCAGCCTAATGGCACAAGAGAGAGAACAGAGGTGAGATCAGCTCAGCACTTCCATGGGTGACACAAATACACACCTGACCAAAGACACACACCTGACCAAAGAGGCCTTTCTGCAGAGCTTGTCAGCCCCTCTGTAGTAATTTACCAGCTGCACCAGTCCTGGCTCGTGCCCTGATGAGTCAGAGTAGGGAGACTGTAAAAGCACTAATATCTGCACATTGAGAATGAACACAACCCAAACATCCATCCTGTACCGAGGCGTCCAAAGGGTAGCCGGTTCCGTTCACCGAGCATCAGGTTGAATCTGGGGTTGTCTCTTTTCAGCCGTTTCCAGTGTCCGGTTGACAGAAGGATTTTAGCGACCTCTGCATAAACGCTGCTGATGTCGTCGCGGGAAACAAATGTGTAGATTGCAGCATTCATAGTGACACACCGAACGGGCCACTATTGACTTCACAGTGACGTCACGTCTGTGTCAAAACGAGTCGGACCGATGTTCCGATCATGAGCCGGTCATTCAGAACCCCCCACTTTCCGGTTCGCTCAAAAGATTCAACCTGTTTCTGTCAGATGAGCTGAAAAACACGCATTTTAGAAGTTTCCACAGGCTTCTCCAGACAAGCTGCTCCCACCGCCAGTTGTTGGTCCCGCCCGGGGTAGTTACGTCCCGAAGCCGCTAGAGCTAGCTGCTAACGGTCCGCCACCGATAACTGTGAAACGGGCCCATGAACATAGAACAATACATCCGGTATCGAACCATAAAGGCACAGACAACCTACTACGAGGGCAAATCCTTCAATAAATCAGCCACACCGACCGTACACCCGACGCGATGGCTTTATTTTACAATGCTCTCTGCAGCGTCTCATTCACCGTCCTCCGCACAAGCCAACACTGCGCACCGGCATTGTGGGTATTGTAGTTTATTCTCTCATCTATGCAGTTTAAAAAAAAAACTTTAAATAGCCTGCAGCAGTGCATGAATAATAATAAAATTACAACAATAATAATATAGTGAAAGTCTAGTTCTTTACATTAGTTTTTTTCAACAAAATGACTACATTTCCCCAAAACAATGGCTGTGTGACTTAGACCGAGTCATAACCATTGCTTGCGTATTGCGACCATTAGGTGGCGATGTAGATCAGAAAAACTCCTACATAGCTTCTCTCCTTGTCCTCTGAGGTCTGCTAGACATTTATCTTCAAATAATTATCAATAATGGAAAGAAAAAACCCACAACACTGGGGGCTTTACACACGGGGTCACGCGCCGTTTAAGGGTAACGTGCATATGCTCGACGTACCGGAACCAAAACACAAAGAGACCGGAAGTCGAGTTCAGGAAGCAAATGAAGACGCAAGTGGCGGGAATGAGCCAAACAGAAAATTAAAGCCTGATCTTCTATTTGAGCCTGTTTCTCCGTAACGTCGTCAGGATTAATAGCAGGTAAGTTTTCTTCATCAATAAAATATGTTGAGTTTTTATGACATATTCTAAATGTGTAAAAACGTTCTTACATTTGCTAAAGGTGGTAGAGTAGCCCAATTTTTAATCAGTTCTATTAATTACCAATAAAAAAGTTAAAAGTACAAAAAATAATTCGAATTATTTTTTGAATTATTAATTGAATTCGAAAATGTTTAATGGGTTTAATAAGAGTGATGTTCAGAGTAACAGTGTAAACTTAACATCTGAATTATTGTTCAAACTTTAGAAAATCTGTCAGAACACATAAATAAATTGTAGTTCTGGTAGAACTGGAAAATCAAACAAGTAAAATTGACATTCCTTTTCTTTAACTTCTTTTTTTATTTGATTAATTATGGACTTCATGCAATATGCAGACAAGTGTGGCTCTCCCTGTGCTGGGGGGGGGGGGGGGGGGGTGGGTGTTTCAAAGCAGGGGGGTATTCCAGAAAGTAGGTTATGCTAGCTCTCACGGTAAGTTTGAGGCTAAGGAAGTTGATAACCTCAGCTTTCAGTTCCAGAAATGGAGGTATGTTTCAGGGTAGGTCAAGTTGCCATGGCAACTCATGCTCTGAACATAACCTGGTCGGGAGCAGGTTTAGTTGAAGCTTAGTTTGTTTTCAGAGAGGTGAAGCAGCATGGCGTGTCCATTTGAAGATGATTTAGTGGATGAAGAAGCTCAGATAATACTTTATCCACCATGAGAGGGTGATAAGACCACGTATGGATGTTAAAGGAAAACTTTTTACTTTGATCTAACTTAATTATTTGCTTCAGTTAAGATAAATCATTTTTTTGTAAGTCGGTTTAAAAATTACACGTAGTTTTCAGACGGTTATTTTACTTTCATTCAAAGTAATTCAATTAAGAAGGTGTACCTTTGGTGCTGCTGTTAGAGCGGCACCGCAAAGGATTGTGGGATATCATTCCCTTTGCCTGTCTGGACGGATTTGGGTTTAAGTGTGGGTTTTTTACAAAATGTGTTTAGTTGTTTAGCTGTTTTACTGTGTTTTGCCATGCTTCGCCGAGTTATTTTGCCGTACTGAGCTTACGTCTCTGCACCATGAGTGAGAGTGAAGGAGAGGATGGTTAGTTTATATAGCACCCCTACAGATTGGAATTGTAATGATGATCAAGGTAAATTCTTTAACGATTTTTTGCACTCCGTGCATTATTCCCCCCGTCTTTTTTATTGTTATAAAAATGAGTACATCTGCCGGCTCAAACTTAGACATTTGAGAGTTCAAGAAATATAATTAATTAAGATGGAAAAAAATATTAATTGAATTGGAGTAATATGACATTTAGTTAGATAAATACGTAAATTTGAGTTGTATAAACAATTATTGAGTTTTATAGACGTAAGAAATTAGGTTGAATAAATTTAACTCAATTTTTGTGACCAATAGAAGTAATTCATTTAAGTTGGCAAAATTGGATAAGTTATATATGTATGTGCGTCACAAGGAAAATGGAAATAAGATCAGAAACTCGTGCGGTTACTTTGTCTGCTCTTTTGCTCCAAGCAGAAACTCTTTTTTTTGATGATGCAGCCGTGTTATTTTTTTGATGGACGTGTAATCTTCATACGCAGTCATTAAAATCTTTATGTACCTGCCGTGCACGCCCATTAACCCAGGGTTACCAAGTCGGGCGTAATTACGCCAACTCATATCCGGTCTTTTGGAACCGACATACCCAGAGTGAGCAAGTTCAGGCGGATTTCAGCCAGAGTTCAGGCTTAAAGTCAGGCTAGTTTAAACATGCTTCCTGGAATACCCCCCAGGTCATGCTAGCTCCCACGGTGAGTTTGAGGCGAAGGAAGTGTATAACCTCAGCTTTCTGTTCCAAAAACAGAGGTATGTTTCAGGGTATGTCAAGTCACTATAGCAACTCATGCTCTGAGTATTACTTCTTTGATGGACGTATAATCTTCATCCGCTGTCATTAAAATCTCAGACTCCGTCTCACTGAAGTATAGCTCTCTCTTTTTTTTCTCCACGCGTTTCCCTGGTGACTTTTGAAGGAATTTATTTTTTGTGGTTCTCATTTCTCCTAGGCTTTTATCTTATCTTTATTTCATTGAAGGTTTCCTTCAGGTTTACTGTGTGTGGTTCCTTTGAAATTTCAAAGGGGCTTCCTGAACATTGCATATGTAAAGAGGTTGTGATGCTGCAGCTCCAATCTCAACCCCCTGCAGGAGAAAACGGTCTTTGATCTTCTGAGGCCATTTGGTTGTAGGTCTGACTTGGATCATAAATCAATCATCTCTGAGACTGATTTCCATCCCTGGGAATCGCCACAGGCATCTGCTCCCGTGTGGGGAACAAAGGTGTATTGGCTACTGTATGTTAAGAAGATCCGGCCACATGGGGGGGCCACCTAGGGAGCCATTTGGTTGCGGGACCATGTCAGTCTGGGAGGTGACTTCAGACGCGGGAAACGGATGCTGACTCCTAATATGGACTGACAGAAGTAGGCAGGCTCCCTGCCAGCCAATTTGAGCGTCCAGAGGAGGAGTCTGGACGCCATGCTGTGTTACGAAGGAGGAGGCTGAAACCGAGATGTTAAAACAGCTGGACGGAGGAACTTTCGCTGTTCCCAACAGGCTGACACGTTAAGACGTTTGTAATTCGGCGCTGTGTAAGCTCTGAAACTTTGGGAACCCAGATGATCTGTTTTATTTTGTTTTACTCTGTTTTTAGAAATATTGTTAGGGAATAAATTTGTTAAACTTAATCCGGTCGAATCCCGTGGTTTTCTCCTTCTCGACTTTATTGAACATGCAACAAGGAAAGTAATCTCAAAGCGACAGATTATATTTCCAACACTCTGAAAATTGGCGATCCATTGAGAATGTCTTTATGTACTTGCTGTGCACGTACATTAACCCAGGGTTACCAAGTGGAGCGTAATGACGCCAACTCATATCCGGTCTTTTGGAACCGACATACCCAGAGTAAGCAAGTTCAGGCGGATTTCAGCCAGAGTTCAGGGTTAAAGTCAGGGGAGTTTAAACATGCTTCCTGGAATACCCCCTAGTCCCCAGCCGGGATAAAATACAGCAGGGGTCTCAAACTCGCGGCCCCCAAGAGGATATTTTGCGGCCCCCGCATCAATATGAAAGTCTAATGTGAATGCGGCCCGCCAGTCTGTGTGAATGAAACCTTTTCAGTGTTTGCGGAGCTGACAACCAACCAATCACCGTGGGGTAAATGACTCTTGGGGGGGGGGGACATTTACCGGGCTTGAAAGCAGGAAAACATTTAAGACAAGAAACCTGACAGCCCCAAAGGGCCCCTCCCCGGACCACATTAAGGAGTTCTTTCCTTTCCTTATTAGAACGTATTTATTCGCTCGTAATTTTCTAGATCCATGCAGCGGTTGCTGAACTTGTTTCTGGCTCGCATGGACCCGGAAGAGGGTTATGGTTACGGTTAGGCGCGCGGCGACGTTCAACGCAACCAAACGGGTCTCTCCGCTCCCACAGGAGAGTCGGGTCGCTGCGCAGAAAAATGTCCCACACGTACATGCGTGACACCTAACGGGGCTCTAAAATTAAACAAGTGCTAGAAGACAACACGATTTAGTCTTAGACACACTGAAAATACGTCTGACGTGTGAAAATGCAACGGTAGAGGTGTTTGAGATGAAACAGCGCCGCGCCTGTATGTTGGGGAGACCAGGCGCGCGCGGGGGGGGGGGGGGGGGGGGGGTGAAGGCGAATCTGCGGTGAGACTGAAGGAGGACAGGAAGTTGGAGTTGTCCTTAACATTCAATTCAGGGCTCGACATAGCCATTTGTCCGCTGGCCCGGTCCTGTTTTTCGAGCAGTGCGGACCACAAGACTTTACTTTTCACTTGTCCGCTCGGGCCACTAAAATATCTAACGGTTTATATATTCTTCACCTTTTTCAATAAAGTAAATTTTGCGAAAACGTGTAGATTTACCTCGTCTTCATAATTTAGTTTTTCTGCTAGTCCTGTGTTCAGACAAGGGTTTCTATGGGAAACCTTTGATCACTTCTCCTTCTCTCCCGCCTGCGCGCGCGCGGCTTTCACTGCCGAGCACCACGCGGCACGCGCTCACTACTTTTTTTTTTCAAACTTTATTGAATGTAACAATTCAATACAAAACAATGTTAAACAGCAACAACGAAGGCACAAGCCAGTGGGTTATTATTACATTTGATTATAAATCCGACACCGTCACTGAAGAGAGACTGAAGCATGTCAGAGATGTGGAAGACATGGCAGGAATAGAAAGGAATATGTTAGATGGAGTAATGGGTATAATTAGTAGTATGGACAGCAAGATATTTAATGAATGCATTGAAGATGAAACTGTATCCACTAAGCTTTAAGCTGAATGTCAAAGAATCAAAGGCAACTCCAAATACCTGAATCTCAGACTCAAATGCAGTAGAATGTTAAACTACTTAATTTAGTTTTTCTTTACAACACTCTAAGTAGTAAGTATTTCTAGTTAGCTGAATGATCTCAGTTAGACCTGCACAATATGAGGAAAACTCGCGATATGCGATATCAGAGATTAAAATTGCGATAACGATATAATTTGCGGTATATAAACAAACAGGAAAATAACCAAATAACCATTCCCAGTTTAAAAATTATACTCCAAATGACCCACGTTGACATAGGTTACAAACATCTAACATAACAGGGCTCCATCTGATTGGCCAACAATGTGAAGGCGTCCATCCGATTGGTCAAATGCATTAAGGGATTTATTTGATTCGTTAAATGGTTCAAGCTGCCATTAGATTGTTTTAACACATTTAAGGTTTATGATTTATTGCGATATTTGCCGTTAGAAGCACCATGAAAACTTCTGAACTAGTGTTACCTACTACACTTCAAAACATCTGAAACAGACTAGAGCAGATTTAAGTTTGATATGGTCTATTTTCAGTCATTGAAAAGTGTAGAAATAAGTGATGTCACCAGAATGCACCATATTAAAAGTTTCCGGGGGGGCATGCCCCCGGACCCTCCTAAAGTTGCAAGCACCTGCGGAGCGGCGGGTCCCGCTATGCGCGGTGTCGGGCCAGTAAGTTTCAGGCAGGGCCAGTAAGTTTCAAAAACTACTGGCCCTGTGGGCCAGTGCAAATTTCTGGGCTATGTCAACCCCTGCAATTTAGTTTTAATATGCCTCTCCCCCTCAGTATGATCTGTGTTATGTCTTTTATATTGATTTTAATGTTTTGTAATGTATGTAGCCTTATTTCAATCAATAGGTATTTTAAATGATTTTAATTGATCACTCAACTACAAAAACCGTCAGGACACTTTTTCCCACAATGCATTGTTTTGTAGTCAATTGGCGGCTTGCAGTCAGTACAGTATTACATTTCCAGCTGCGTTCGCTCAGGTGGAGGCCTTGCTGCTCCCGCCCCTTTCTCCTGATATTTTTGTGATGATTGACAGGTGATGTTGGAGCGAAAGCAAAAACATCCGTCTCACACCAGGTGATCAGTGCAGCGTTTCGTCCACCTGGGTGATCTCAAACACGCTTATAGTGCATCTTGGCTGTACATATTTAGTGTCACCAACATGAATGTTCATCCGTTTTTTATAAAAATATAGGATTGTCTGACCGGCTGCTCTACAGTAACTTGTGACCAGGGTTTAAATGTGCAAAAAGTCATAAGATAGAAAATCCAAAAATGGTTACTAAATTTTGCTTCTCCTTTACTGATTTGTGGTTTAAAGAGTAAACTTAAAAAAAAAAAAAAAACAGACTCAGAATTGGGAGCACATCCTCTCTGACGTCTCCACCTTCAATTTCAATAAGTCCAGTCCACTTAATGAAAATCATCTTCATCCACACTGAGGGTCTCAGCTGTTTGGGAGGAAGTGCTGCCAAGTGTCCATCAGTAAGAAGAAGACAAGAGAAACCGTGTTCAGAAGAACCATTGATGGATTTACAGAACTGTAGAATTTAAGTCTTCTTTAGTGTTCAATAGTTAGAATTCAACAGTGTTACTGAACTGTGTTAATAAGCACGTTTAAATGAGAAAACAGCAGATATAGAAGAATAAATGAACAGAAATTTATTTCTGATTTATTTTATTATTGATTTTTTTTATTTACGTATTTTATTTAAATTAGAGTTTTATAAGTAAATTTTGTGCAGAAAACAGTTAATAATAGAGTATAGTAATAGTATAGTACATGTTCCATACAAATTTATTGGCTCTCAGACACTCACTACTTGAGTGTGTGTGTTGAAGTTGCGGCCCTCCCTCAGCTAGACCCTGCCTTAAGTGGCCCCCAGGTGAATTGAGTTTGAGACCCCTGAAATACAGGGTTGTGTCAGGAAGGACGTCCGGCGTTCAAATGTCTGCCCAACCTCCTGTGTGAATCAGTGGAAGCTGATTGGCTGGGTGACCCCTGGAGGGATGTGCTGAAATGTAAACCTAACTAAATTTATTATATCACTACATGCCTCTATTTTATGTGTCAATGTACATATATAATCATTTATCTGTTTGAGAATAAAATATTTTTGAATAGGCCTGCACAATATGCCGCAAATTTATCGTTATCGCAACATCAAGCTGTGCAATATGCATACCGCAAAAGATGTCAAAAATGGCAATAAATGGTTACCTTAAATGTGCTAAAACAAACTAAGAATAAGTCCCTTTATGCATTTAACCAATCAGAAGGATCCGTTTACGTTGTTGACCAATCAGATGAGCCCTTTTATGTTTGATGTTTGCCTCCTACATCGACAAGGGTCATTTGGAGTATAATTTTTAAACTGTTGCAGTGAAATGGGATTGATGTTTTTGGTTGTTTGCCATTTGTTTATATACCGCAAATTATATCGTTATCGCAATATTAATCACCAATATCGCATATCGTGAGTTTTCCTCATATCGTGCAGCCCTATTTTTGAATATTTTGATCACATCTGAAACAATACCTTTTATGATTTGAAGTTTTATTTCTCAGTTCTCGGACAAGATGCCACGCAGGCATAGAGCAGCTGCACCTCTCAACTCTACCTGAAAAGAATCTATCTGATCAGAACCGGATTACAGAAACTATGTAAAGCTATCAAATAAATGAACTCAGTATGGGTGGAGCAAGCAATATATAAAGCTCTACTTGACTTTAGTTATCATGTCTGTAGTGAGTTTGATAAATCTGTGTAAATTCTTTATTGGTTTGACTACAATACTTGAAATAAATCAATAAATAAAATTAAAAAAAGCAAAAATAAATCAAGTTGTCTTTTATCAAAGAAAAATAATCGAGACAAATACAGAATGTAACTCAAACAACCTAAAAAACCTTTGCATAAAAACTGCTAAGAGGCAGTTTAGGAAAGTTGAGAGGTGTAGTTTGGAGAATCCAAAAAAACAAGAATATTAAGACATTACATTTTGTGATCGGCTGAAAGGAAAAAAATGAAAGGTTGTCACAATAAACTGAAGATGATTTTATTAAATTGTTACTCAACAAGTTGGATGTTCCAGAAACGGTTAGGTAAGCGCTTAACTTGGTGTGTGTTTGTTCAGCTGTAGTGTGTACTGTAGTTTTTACTGATATGTATTTTTAATTACTTTTCCTCTCTCCTTCACCTTACCGGCATAGGCCAGGCATGAGCAGCGCACACCTGGACGAATGGCAGAGGAGGTCCTTTGACATTTCATCTGGCAGCTGTGCGCCTGAACAGAAGGCAGATGCCTACCGAGCCTACCTCCTATCCATTCAGTATGCATGGGCAAACTCGCAGCTCTCCCGGGCCAGCGTGGCCAGCCTGCTCAGGACCTACTCTGAGAGGTATGCTGCAGTCCTGGACTCAGATGACCCCCGCACTGGGCTTAACAACTATGCAGAGACCACGCTCCACTTAGTCCGGAATCAGAAGAACCACAGTGACAAATGGGAGTCTTCCCTCAGCATGGACAGTGTGCTGCAGCTGCCTTCTGTGCAGCAGATGAACGCAAAAAGAGCTGCAGTGAACTTCCCAGTCACGCCAGCAGATGTCAACAGAACTGTGGGACAAGAAATCAAAACTGTCCATCCTTCTAGGCCCCGTACTGAAGACAAGCCAGAGGTGCCGTGGTCCAAAACCATGACACCACAGAAGCCTTATTTAAGCGTTAACTCTGCCAGTAACCTTACTGTTAGCTTTCCTGAAAGGCCCAGAACATCTGGCAGTTCAAATGCATACTTTCAACCTCCAGTTCGACCTCAGTCTTCTTCAGCTTTCCCACAGGGAAACCCTGGAACCGAAGGCCCACAGAATTATCAGTCTTCCTTCTTTCCTACCTCCAACCCAACTAAAAGGAAGAATTTTTACAAGCACGATCAATGTGACAATGTCAGAGGTCAACAGGGAGACGAAGGAGGCCCCAGCCTGCGACTAGGAAGCAACTTCAAAACGGCGCGTGAGCAATTTATTGTTGATCAACAGAAAAAATGTTCTCAGCAGTCGCGGGGAGCCCAGGCCTTTGGGATGACTGCAACTGTGAAGAAATCTCTGGGCGCCAACAGGCCTCGGGGCACATTCTCAAAATTTGTGTCACCCATCCCACGACAGGAGGATGAAGACAATGCGGCAAGTCAAAGTTCCACACAGGAACCTCCAATCCTGGACGAGCGTCTGAAAAACTTTGAGCCAAAGATAATTGAGCTGATCATGAGTGAGATCATGGACCACGGGCCTCCCATTGGCTGGGATGACATCGCGGGGCTGGAGTTTGCCAAGAACACCATCAAGGAGATAGTGGTCTGGCCAATGCTCCGACCTGATATCTTTACTGGTCTCAGAGGGCCCCCCAAAGGTATCCTGTTGTTCGGGCCCCCAGGAACTGGAAAAACTCTTATTGGAAAATGCATTGCTTGTCAGTCAGGCGCCACTTTCTTTAGCATCAGCGCTTCGTCCCTTACATCCAAGTGGGTGGGTGAAGGAGAAAAAATGGTGCGAGCCCTATTTGCCATTGCTGGCTGTCACCAACCTGCCGTCATCTTCATCGATGAAATCGACTCCCTGTTGTCCCAGCGTACAGACGGGGAGCACGACTCTTCGCGCAGGATCAAGACAGAGTTCTTGGTTCAACTGGACGGTGCAGCCACTGCATCAGAGGACCGCATCCTGGTGGTGGGGGCCACTAACCGGCCCCAGGAGATTGATGAGGCCGCTCGCAGACGTTTGGCCAAGCGGCTCTATATCCCCCTTCCTGAAGCAGCAGCCCGACGGCAGATAGTGTTCAACCTCATGGCCCAAGAGAAAAGCCAGTTGAGAGAGCCGGAGCTGGAAAGCGTGGTGAGGGCCACAGAGGGCTTCTCCGGCGCTGACATGACGCAGCTCTGCAGGGAGGCAGCTTTGGGACCAATTCGCAGCATCCAGCTTAGTGACATCGCCACCATCACTGCAGATCAGGTGCGGCCGATTCTATTCAGTGACTTCCAGGAGGCTCTGAAGACTGTTCGACCCAGTGTCTCTGCCAAAGACCTGGAGCTCTATGAGGAGTGGAATCAGACTTTTGGATGTGGACGCTAAACCAAACTTTTATTTTGGTGTGTGTGTGGGGGGGGTTCGCTGCTGCTCAGTGTTTGTAGTGCAACCATTAATGATGCTGCATTCCTCTTTAATGGACACCTGAATCCAAATGTTTCAGTTAAACTCTATCAAAAGAACTTTGAAAAGGTTTTTAACACTTTCAAACTCTGAATTAACCCCGTTATCATTATTCACTTCATTTGAATAGTTTTGTCTATTTCTCATTTTCTAGAAATCTGTAAAAGCATTTCTGTTATGCTGTAAAATATATATTAAAGTGTAACTCTTTGAAATGTGGTGTCTCAGATCTGAATATGCTCACATTGCATGCAGTACATGTTCCTGCAGCCCTTTCCAAAAGGATCCTGGTGCTGGATGACAACTCCCCAGCCTCAACACTGACAAAATCCTGGGTCCTGTGTTGAGAAATCCTTTTTTTTCCCTGGCGGGGGGAACCAGGCCCTCCGCAACGGCGGCCATGTCCCTTGGGTGCTGGCTTCCTGGGACCGAGGGCTCTCTCTCCACGCAGACCAAGAGCCGGGGATCACATCTGAGCCTGGGGGTGTCCGTGTCCCTGTGATGGGGATTCTAGCCCCCAATTCTTCTCCAAAATTCCAACTGTGGGTGATGGCCTGGCGGTCGGTTGTTTTCTATCTGCTACCGTGTGGGTGTTGGGGAGGGTTCTGGCTGCCACTGCTGCTGCAGCGGGGGTCTTAGTGTGGGGATGACTAGACACCCCCTCTTTCTTTTTACATTCTATCATCCACTTTGGATGAACATGAACACTCACTAGAGCACAGGTGCTATCTCACCTTTGCACAAATAGTTTGCTTGACTGAATGAAATGTTTGACATGTGGGTCTGAAGGCACAAGTGTGTGTGTGTGTGTGTGAACATTAGTTGTATTTTAGTGTGCGTGTGTGAACATTAGTTGTATTTTAGTGTGCGTGTGTGAACATTAGTTGTATTTTAGTGTGCGTGTGTGAACATTAGTTGTATTTTAGTGTGGGTGTGTGAACATTAGTTGTATTTTAGTGTGCGTGTGTGAACATTAGTTGTATTTTAGTGTGCGTGTGTGAACATTAGTTGTATTTTAGTGTGCGTGTGTGAACATTAGTTGTATTTTAGTGTGCGTGTGTGAACATTAGTTGTATTTTAGTGTGTGTGTGTGTGAACATTAGTTGTATTTTAGTGTGCGTGTGTGAACATTAGTTGTATTTTAGTTTGCGTGTGTGAACATTAGTTGTATTTTAGTGTGCGTGTGTGAACATTAGTTGTATTTTAGTGTGCGTGTGTGAACATTAGTTGTATTTTAGTGTGCGTGTGTGAACATTAGTTGTATTTTAGTGTGCGTGTGTGAACATTAGTTGTATTTTAGTGTGCGTGTGTGAACATTAGTTGTATTTTAGTGTGCGTGTGTGAACATTAGTTGTATTTTAGTGTGCGTGTGTGAACATTAGTTGTATTTTAGTGTGTGTGTGTGTGAACATTAGTTGTATTTTAGTGTGCGTGTGTGAACATTAGTTGTATTTTAGTGTGCGTGTGTGAACATTAGTTGTATTTTAGTGTGCGTGTGTGAACATTAGTTGTATTTTAGTGTGCGTGTGTGAACATTAGTTGTATTTTAGTGTGCGTGTGTGAACATTAGTTGTATTTTAGTGTGCGTGTGTGAACATTAGTTGTATTTTAGTGTGTGTGTGTGTGAACATTAGTTGTATTTTAGTTTGCGTGTGTGAACATTAGTTGTATTTTAGTGTGCGTGTGTGAACATTAGTTGTATTTTAGTTTGCGTGTGTGAACATTAGTTGTATTTTAGTGTGCGTGTGTGAACATTAGTTGTATTTTAGTTTGCGTGTGTGAACATTAGTTGTATTTTAGTGTGCGTGTGTGAACATTAGTTGTATTTTAGTGTGCGTGTGTGAACATTAGTTGTATTTTAGTGTGCGTGTGTGAACATTAGTTGTATTTTAGTGTGCGTGTGTGAACATTAGTTGTATTTTAGTGTGCGTGTGTGAACATTAGTTGTATTTTAGTGTGCGTGTGTGAACATTAGTTGTATTTTAGTGTGCGTGTGTGAACATTAGTTGTATTTTAGTGTGGGTGTGTGAACATTAGTTGTATTTTAGTGTGCGTGTGTGAACATTAGTTGTATTTTAGTGTGCGTGTGTGAACATTAGTTGTATTTTAGTGTGCGTGTGTGAACTTTAGTTGTATTTTAGTGTGGGTGTGTGAACATTAGTTGTATTTTAGTGTGCGTGTGTGAACATGAGTTGTATTTTAGTGTGCGTGTGTGAACATTAGTTGTATTTTAGTGTGCGTGTGTGAACTTTAGTTGTATTTTAGTGTGCGTGTGTGAACATTAGTTGTATTTTAGTGTGCGTGTGTGAACATTAGTTGTATTTTAGTGTGCGTGTGTGAACATTAGTTGTATTTTAGTGTGCGTGTGTGAACATTAGTTGTATTTTAGTGTGGGTGTGTGAACATTAGTTGTATTTTAGTGTGCGTGTGTGAACATTAGTTGTATTTTAGTGTGCGTGTGTGAACATTAGTTGTATTTTAGTGTGCGTGTGTGAACATTAGTTGTATTTTAGTGTGCGTGTGTGAACATTAGTTGTATTTTAGTGTGCGTGTGTGAACATTAGTTGTATTTTAGTGTGCGTGTGTGAACATTAGTTGTATTTTAGTGTGGGTGTGTGAACATTAGTTGTATTTTAGTGTGCGTGTGTGAACATTAGTTGTATTTTAGTGTGGGTGTGTGAACATTAGTTGTATTTTAGTGTGCGTGTGTGAACATTAGTTGTATTTTAGTGTGCGTGTGTGAACATTAGTTGTATTGTGTACATGTTGACCTGTGAACATTTTTGGAGCCAACAGGTATGTTTGTAACATTTGAGTGTGTGTATGGACAGACCCCACCCCTTTAAGATTTTTGATAGATCTACACCTGAGAGGAATGGTTTAACCCCCCTCCTTCTATAATCACCCTCCTACCCCCCCTCTCTAGCATCCCTCCCCCCCTTTTTCTTTTCTATCCGGTCGAACAAAAAAGTGTTATGAATATATCCATCAATCATTTTCTTAAGCGTTTTTCCCTTTCGGGGTCACGGGGGTGCTGGGGCCTATTCCAGCCACTTGTGGGCGAAGGCAGGGGACAACCTGGACAGGTCGCCAGTCTGTCGCCGGGTAGAATGTCCACAAACACACCCATTCACTCCTAGAGACAATTTAGAGTTTCCAATTAAGCTATGTAGCATGTTTTTGGACGGTGGGAGGAAGCCAGAGATCCCGGAGAAAACCCACGCATACACAGGGAGAACATGCAAACTCCACACAGAAAGGTCACCATAGATGTTGCTTTTCACGTCCTCCAGCCGGGACTTGAACCGGAGGCCTTCTTGCTGTGAGGCAAGAGCGCTTACCACTGCGCCACCGTGCAGTCCAAATATAATTAAGATTAATAAAGTTTAGTCTAAATTACAAAAGGGGTTCATTAAATTATACACCTTGTGTGTCAGAAGATTCATAATCCATATTGTAGCAGTAAAAAATGTCCAACACAAGAGGCTTTCAGCTCTCATCTGTTTGCTCAGCTGTTGGACAGGACAAGTTAGGAAAAAATAAAAGGAAAAGTTCTTCTTTGAAGAAGAAAGTACCTTCCTGTAAGTGATAAAGAAAGTAGTTACTGCAACCTCTGAATATCGGAGCAAAAACCTGAACTTCTCATCCTAACTGAAGATCCGTTGAAAACATTTCCTTCAGTTTTTCTGGCATTTTTCAGCATTCTGAAACTTTTAACTGCAAGTTTTTAATAAGATATTTTCAATTTGAAGGCATCACTGCTTCATACGCGCTTCATACACACCATTATAGATTGTACACACATGAAATGAAATTCTCATGAAAATTTAATGAGCAAATCAGTAAATCTGGAAGAACATGAAAAAAGGCTTTCATTTATTTTTCATTTTTTTGTCAAGTCCCTAATAAATATTTCAGACCTGTGTGCTTTGGCCACTGTGTGAAAACTTTGTTGAATTAGCCAGCAGCGACGGTAGACCCCTCGACCCCCATGGCTTTCTCCGAACACGGGGGCTCCTCACAGCTGGACTGGGACAGATGTGCAGAATTCCTCTGGTACTGAATGGATCTTAGGGGTCCACTGAGTCTAGGCTGCAAATGTGCCATGTGGTGTGATCAGACTGTGGCTGTGCAGCAGCGGACGCACGGGGACTGTAAATAAAACATTTAATCACTAAAAGAGTGGAAAACAGATCAAGTTGATTAGTAACAACTGAAACAGAAGAGGAAACAAACCATAACAACCAATAAACTTCCAGTACGAGCTGTAACCCCCCCAAACACACACACATAAGTCAGGGGGGGGGCACACCTGCAAACAGGACTCTACCCGTAGAAGATTGGAGGACTGATTTGGTTCAGGGTGTTGATGATGGAGAGTTATGGATAACTGACAGCAGCTGTCTTTGGGTCTCCGGGCGACGCCATCAGCTCAGCTGCAGAGCTGCCAGGAGACGCTTCCCTGTGCTTCAGAAACTCCGTTTATACTCCAGTACTTCAGCATATTTTTGACATTTGCAGCACATAGGTCATTTTAAATTCACATTTAGTGGATATACTCGCATCAACAACAACTTTAATTCTTGATCTTTATTTGAATTCAGCATGGATATGCATAGCTCAAAGGCTACATTGATTTATTCCTCAAGTGCTTCACATCAGAGTTCTTCACAACAATAAAGCTACAGATATTCCACAGAGCACAGATGTTTATTTCAAAAAATAAAGTTTGACAACATGGCTATTGTTGGTTTTTATGTCTTTCTTTGTGTCACCAACAATTCCAATTTATGTTTTCTTTTTATAAACCCACAACCAGATGGTTCTGTTTTGCAGATAAAAGTTAGTTTTAATATTTGTATCAAGCTTGAATCTTAAAAACCAATGAAGTGCTGTTGGAGCCAGTAAAAGGCGCTCCTTTCATAGCAGCCATGTGCAGTTTACTGATGGAAAATCATTTCACCGTCAAAAATAACATCTTTATATTTTGTTGTTCCTGTACTAAATTAATCAGTTTTAAGATATTTTCCAACAAAAATGATAAATGATACATAATAAAAAATCAAAACTTGTTAAACTACTTTCACTCTGTTAAAAAAGATTGAGGAATTGTCATTATTCCATATATTTCCACATTTCTTAATGTCACCACCAAATATTGGCAAAAAGCTTCTTAGTGTTTTAATCAATACTAATAATATAGTGCGTATATTAATATAAAAAATACGCAGTTCTTCCAACAGATCTTAGTAGTGGAGCCAACGACGGAGTCTGCCTCCCGCTGAAGAATTTCTGTCAGCCGGAACGAAAGGAGAAGTGAGATCTGGGATTCTGGCAAGTCCAGATTTGGTTATCCAGAAAGCCTCTCGTACAAACGCCCCCCCTCTGCCTGTGTGTGTGTGGGGGGGGGGGGGGGGGGGGGGTCCTGGCCACAGCTGCTTCCTGTTAAATTACACAGCTGCCATCTGGAGGAGGCTGGGCAGCTCCGCCCTTTTTAGATGATCAAGTTAAACGTCTGGATGGAAAAGTTCTCTCCATCTATTAATTTCCTTCTTTTTTTGTTGTCAATCATTTACTCTAGTTTGTATTTTTGATTGACAGGTCTGACAGAACTGCTTCTCAAATGGCCTGTTAAATTATTTTGGAAAGTTTGAGTTTAACCTGAATAATATTTTTATAATTGAGGTTCGGATCAACCGTCTGCTTTTAACATTTGCTTCCACAGTTTCAATGTAAAGTGAGATGCATTTAAAAACATGTTATAACCAATAAAATCCAAACTCTGGTCTGTGTGTATTTATAAAATATCCTTTATTGACATTTTGCAAGCGTAAAGCTCCTCTCAAACGAGGCATCTTCATTATTGAGTCACACCGTCAGCCGCCTGCAATAAAACAAATAAACTAAAGTATCCATGAAAATGTTTCCTTCAGTTAAAACCACCTCCAGCAGCAGTCACAGACCCCCCCCCACCACCACCACACGTTAGGAAGAGCTGAACAGAGAAGGATGTACTACTCGGCACCACAAACATCTATCACTGTAATAAATACAAAACATACAGGCGTGCTATTTTTCTATAAATAATATGAACGTTCATCCAGACAGGTTAAAGATTAAAGCAAACATCTTGTCAGAAGCAGTGGCATTTTGTCAAAACTGGTAGATTTTATTCCAACAGAAATAATTCATTAAGATTCTTTTCAGCACAAAAATGTTCCTTTCAGATGTTCACAAAAGAAGTGAACTTGTTTTAAATCTACAAAGAAATAAAAACAGAAAAAAGGGAAAATATAAATGTATACATTTGTATCGTTGTATGATTTATACGCTTTGAACAATGCTTTATTGTTTGTCTGCTCTAAAGAGGCAGGGATGCCAAATTTCACAATGAACAGTTAGATACATGACAGTAAATGTTTAATTTTGCTGTATTTATTTATCTGTGTCAGCAAACATGCACACATTGTATAAAAACACGAATGGCTATTAAGACAGTAATTTACAATATGTACGTTTTTATTGCAGACACACATGTACCAAGTCTGTTTTGTCTTCAAAAACAAGTCTGTGTGTGCATGTGTGTGTTTGTGAATGCATGCGTGTGGATATGTGTGTGTGTTTGTGAATGCATGCGTGTGCATATGTGCATGTGTGTGCGTACGGGCTGCAGGGCTCAGTAGCGGTGCTCCCCTCGGGTTATATGAGAGGAGAACTCATAGCGATCTTGACTCCTGTGACCGCAGAGATTGCATTCCAAGGGGTCTCTGAAGCCGTGGCAGCCCATGTGAATGGTGTACATGACGTGGTCCAGGAAGAGCACGCGGCAGTGTTCGCAACGGTAAGCCCTCACCTGCTCCCCATCCGATGTCACTACCTTAAAGCCCTCAGAGGCCATCTCCATGTTGGCTCGGAGGGCGTCGTACTGCCTCTGCTGCTCCTCCTTCACCAGAGGTAGCACCCCGTTCCTCACCCCGGAGGTGATGTGGTTGGTCAGATAGATGAGCCCGCTGGCTGCTCCGGCTGGGCGGTCTTCATTGTTGCTCTCGGTGTCTGTGGAGTCCTGACCGCTGTGACTGGGCGAGCCATCCTTCTCGCTCGAGGCAGACTTGGAGTTGGAGAGCAGCAGCAGGTTCTCAGCAGCGCTGTCCTTGGCAGACAAGGCTGTCCCCGTGTGGCTCTCTGATGCTGGCTTGTGGAGGCCATACAAAGATGACAGACCCACATCTGAGGAGGCTGGGGAGGTCTGGACCAGAGGCCGGAGGGACTCAGCCCCCAAGTAGCTGATGGCGCTGTTGATTGCCTGGTCAATGACATGCGGCTGGATCAGCTCCCCTGCTGCTCCGTCGTAAGACAGATCGGAGAGACGTTTGTCGCCTGATGGACCAAAGAGGGACAGAAGATCTATGTGAAGGTAAAACATCACCAACAGGCTTTTACATACATCCTGACTCATTGTTTTCAGCTTTTGCTCACGGCCTCCTATGGATTTTTCTAAACTCGCATAACTTTCCCCTTCCTTCTCGATTCCCCAAACTATCATACAAGAGTAAAACGGGTGTACAGAATAAAACAGCAAATGTCAGAGAAAAGTCTTACTCAAATCAGAAGTGCAGGCTAGAGCGTGCACGGTGCACAACCGGCACAAATGTCCAGAGTGGAAGTAAAAAAACTGCACCTTAATCTAAGCAGCTTTTCTAAATGCAACAGTAGCAGGTATTTTTCATCAAAGCAGCAGCATTTTATTCACATAAAGGAAGCAGATTTCAGCCCTTACCCACAAACTTCTGGGGCATAGTGCTCTTACGCTTAGCTACATTATTAGCTAATCTGTCTAGCACCAAGGCTCTGTCAGATCCCGTCTGGCTTAAGTCTTCCCTCTGCTCATTCTGGTTGCTTTCTTCCTTTACTACTGGAAAGCAAGACAGAGAAGTAGATTTTAGAATCAAAGTAATTTGAATTGTTCCTGTTTGAAATGATGAGTTAGAGCCTGATGACACATGCCAGATGGTATGACTATCTACACGTATAATGAACAAACTGTTCTGTGTGTGCTCCTAAATGTGCTTTCCGGCCATTTAAGATGTTTTTTCAACTGTACTTGAAACTTCTACGGTTACTCCACTGGGAGGTGGTTTTGAATACCTACCAGACTTCAGTGTGAGTAACATTAAAATAAGAGCATGCATTGTCAGCAAGTTTAGCAACCTGACTGCATGAGACTCTGCCATTTGGTGCAAAAAAGTGCTGCAATCAGGGTACAATAGAACATCAGGAACTTTGGAAGCTTACACCCCGTTAATGGACCAACCTGTGTAGATGCTGTTCTGCAGTCCCATGCATTGCAGGTAGTTGTGACATCTTTCTTTGTGCTCCTCAAGAGAACTGCGTTGCTTATAACTCCGCCCACAATAGCCACATTTGTGGGGTTTTCCAACTGCCGAAAAAACAAGATCGATGCAAACCAAGATTACGCTCACTACAAGCACAAGTTGATGCTGAATCAAAATCAGATGGATTTCTCCAGGGGGGATCAAAAACAGTTTCTGTTAATAAAATGTTCTGAACAATATCAAGGTTCCAGCTCAGGGCGTTTTCACAGAAACGCCACCCTAAGGCTGCTGGGAAATTTCTTAACTCTTTCCTCACTTCCATAAAGGGACAGTTTTCAGCAGCCTGCGAGTTTTCATTTGTCATAGAAAGGAAGTACCGACGTTAAAAAAAACTCACTGAAAAAGTCTAAAGGTTTCCCAGCATGCACTATTTCTGATACAACAGAACAAACTGTCGACGAAGATCAAATGCTGCTGGATCCTTTGTCTTTTCACAGCCAAAAATTCCTTTTCTGATGTCAGAGAGAAGGAATACATACGTTCAGGTATTCTAGATTTTTAGATGAAATACTTTATGGAGTCAGATTGACTGGAAGAAATAGTAGAGATTAGATTATATTGTATTAGATTAGATTAGATAGAGACATTAATACAAATAAAATGAATTTTTTATCGTTAACATAGAAATGCCATGTGTCGGATCACATGTGGAAATGTGTTACAAGTAGTGAGTTCTTTGTAACGATCCTCTTTTTTAAAATCTTTTTTGTAATAACAAACTTGTTTCTTTTTAAAATCCAATGAAACAACACCATTGTTAGTAACTAATCTGAATGAACTCTGTCATCGCACTCTAGATTAGGTGTTTTAGGGTCGTTTTAAAGTTCTTATCTTAATTCAAAACAACCATTTATCCACATGTATTCTTCATAAAGGGTTAATCAAATAATTCCTTCATTTATTTGTTAATCCATCTAAACCAAGTAAACTGCTTACATACATTTCTTTAACTCGTGCAAAAATATTCAAAGCCAAAATGTGACACCATATCTAGATGTTGTCAACTTCCCCTTACGAAGCCCTGAGGTCTGGCTGCGCGCGCTGCAGAAGTTGCCATGCTTTTTGCAAATGTTTCCACTCTGCCTTCCTGGAACCAACATGAACGCTGAGGTTTTGGGTGCGGGCTCACCCGAGTGGGTACGAAGATGGCCGGTGAGGGCGTCCCTCCTGCGACAGGCGTAGCTGCACAGATGACACTTGAAGGGCTTCTCTCCTGAGTGCAGTTTGATGTGACGCAGCAGGTTGCCCTTCTGGGTGAAAGACGCCCCGCACTGGCTGCACTGGAATGGACGTTCTCCTGAGGACAACATGTGACAAAAAGCAGATGCACACTGAAGCAAAATGCCAGTACAACAAAACAAAAACGGACCTCCTTCTAAGGGTTTATGGAGTGAATCTGGATTTTTAGCGGTTTTGATTCTGCTTATGACCAATCCAAAGACAACAAGACAAGCGGAAAAGCCTTCATCTTTTTCCTATGGATACAAAGTGGAAACGCCGTAGAAATGTGGGGTCACTGCTCTACAAGGCTGCCGAGTGCCAGAACAAGCTGGATGATGGAGCATCTGTAGGGCGGGGAGAGCAGAGAGAGATCCAGCAGCCGATGGGGGGGGGTGTTGGCTGCAGAGTGACACTCCATCTCTCCATGCTCCCCCTGCCCCATCTACTCCTGCCGCTCTCATCGAACAAGAGCCTTTCAGACTCAGCCTGCCAGCTCCGTAATGCACCATTGCCTGGGTCAATTTGATCTGAAAATCTCATTTTTTCCTCTTCTTCGTCTCTAAAATAAGATCGCCACATCACAATGCAAATTCAGCCTCATTTGAATAAAGTGAAGAAACACTTTGTGTTGAGAGCCAGTCTTCCTGATCAGCGCCTCTGGAATAAACCAATATCCATCTGAGTGTTGTGGCATTCTGTGAGAACGTTTTAATATGTTTTTTTTTCTAAGCCCCCCCACCCCCCCCCCTGCACCAGTGAAGCAGCAAAAATATATAAAAAGGGAAATTCATTAAAAATGCATTTCAGGAGCAGAGATTCACCTCAGAATATTTTCTATTTAAATTGAAGGCACTTCATTATTTCGTTTATAATACTTTCTTTTGCATTTACATTAATCGACTGTTCCTTTCTTCTTTTTTGAGTTTCATTAGCTTTCTAAAGCCTGATAGTTAAGAGTCTTTTTCACAAATGTTCCCCACCACTGACTTGGCTTTGTTACAAAACGGTATCAATTCTAAGTTTTGAAAACTTTTAATAAGGAAATAATAGTCAATTTGTGGAGATTAAACTGCAGAAGGAATCCTGTTCCTCTACATCAGGCATGTTTTAGGACAAAGTTTGTCGCACATCTTCCAGTCAGTGACAGTTTTTTTCAGAAATGTTTAAGTGAAAAATCATGAATGCTAATGCTTGAAGTCTATTTCATGCACGGCAGGAACATCTACACACAGAGAAGACACAAGCATGCTACAGAAAGCAAACAGCAGACTGCAAACTTGAAAAGTTTGTTTCACCAGGGCTTTTGGGAGACGGCCAGACTGCACAGACACACAACTTCACTCAGACTTTTATATTGTGAGTCCAAATACATGCTTTAAACATGAGAATACACTACAGCAGACACTCATCTATCCCTGTCAGACTAGCAGTGTGCAGAGTAAGGGCATGAAGCATTGCAGGCGGCTTACCAGTGTGGCTTCGCTTGTGCACCATCAACACATTGGGGCCAATGCAAACTATCCCACAGATATCACACTTGAGCTTCCCGTTGGGCAGCCGGATACCGCCAGCCGAGGAGAAGGCCTTGGCTTCAGGGCTCGGCTGTGAGCCGTTCACCTTGGCCCCCGAGGAATCGACCACACGCAAGTCTTCCACGCACTCCTCCTCCTCCTCGCCATTCATGTCACAGGCCAGCCCATTCTCCTCATCACTGCGAGCCTCAACTTTAATGTTACAGGCTGGAAAAGAGGGAGGGCAAGGGGGTGGGGGCCATGGTTTAGAATAGTTTTGTCATCATGTCCAAGATGGGTATTTTCTCAATTGATCAGCCTGATGTTCTGTAAGAAGCATTGACGCCTTTCTGTCTCAATACTCGTCTAAAGGTGTTCCTAAAATAATTGACATTTTGTCTTTGTCTTTGTGAAAACAATATTTTATATTGTTTAACAGCATTACACTTTCTCCATTCATGTATTTAACTCATGTTTTGTAGTTTGGATGAATCACCTCTTGAATGTAAATGGCTAAACAATAAACTATGTTTACTTAAAGAACATTAAAAACGGACATTTGGCCTGATTTTCTGTCGTTATCTTATGCTGTGTAGTGTGGACAGACATCCTGCTGTGTGTCTTGTGAAAGCCTCATGTAACTGGTTCTGCGTGAAAACTTCAGAAACGTCCCTCTTATCTCTGGAAATTTAGTAAATTTCAAATAATAAACTTCAACAAAGGTAGAGTGAAAGAACCAGAACCACATGAGCCTCATCTCCACTGCGTCTCTGTACCAAAGCCTTTGGTTGCTGAAGGATTAGCAGGTGAATTGCATGCAAGCTGTTTGAGGATGTCAGTGATAAGATGAGGAAATATGGCGATCATCTCACACCATCACACTTATGTGAAACAAATGACAGCTAGATAAACAGGAAACAGAGACACAGGAAGCCGTGTGAAACTAGGGACCGGCACAGTCTAGAGGAGAGCAAGAGGGTGCCATGAGCAAAGACAAGCAGGAACTCTTTTTTAAATCTTCAGCTAATGTTTTTCACATAAACATTCCCAGCATTTTAAGATGAGAAATAAAAATCTGCATTTGTTGCAGAAAACCTAATTTTTCAAGCAAATTATCAAGCAAAACCAAAAGAACTACTCTAACTGATATGTTCCAGCAGAAAATATTCTAGAGACCTTCTTTGCTCCTGAATTTCCCACTGGTCCAAGTTTAGAAATATTTTAAGAGAACTGACAGATGGCTTAAGTCTCGTAACAACCAACCTGTGGTTTGCATGTCTCAGTGGCAGCCTGATTTCCCCATGTATACCTCTGTTTGTACAAGTGAAGAGGAAGAAGTGGAGATCATGAAAAATAGGAATCATGGAAAAGGGGAAGCTTTAGAAAGAGGGCCTGTCTAACTGAAATACCAAGAATTATGGAGAAGTGACAGAAAGGGAAGCATGGGAAAGGAATTGTCGAACAGTATGTAACTGAATTTTCAGTCAGTAGGAAATAGAAATAGAAAAACTGTTAATGAAAAGTTAAAGATGAGAATTGTTTCAGAAACGCGTGTCAATTAAATCTGCTTGTTTCTCCATCTTCCCTCCTTTTGCGATAGATCTAAGTTTAACTTTTTCTGAGGGCATTGGGGACTGTAAAAACACAGAAAAAAAGGTTTTCCTCTCTGAAAAACGCTAAAGAGGTCAACCCATGACCTATAACTGATGGGGGGCTGAATTAAGACAATAAGAAGCAATGTTAAATATTTCAACAAAGCTGCAGCAAAGTCATAAAATCAGTCACACCTACAAATGTTAAACTGTTAAACAGCAAATTAGTGATTTTCATATGATGCCCTTCAGGGACGGTGATGTGTAAATATTCTATATCGATAAAGATATATTAAAATATATTGAGTCTTCTGCAACTATGTCACGAATGGAAACAAGTCAGTCAGCATTATTCAACTTTAGATTACATGTCAAATGTTATCTCTTCAATATTGCTTGTATTTTGAATGTTGGTTCTAAAAAAAAATACCGGGAAGCCCATGCAGAAATATTCATCTCAATGCCCTAATCTCAAGATCACAACATCTCAAGATAGTCAGACTTGATATCTTCTGAGTTTGGTTTCTAACTCGCGTGTCCGCATTCTGATGTGCCGATCTGCCTTTAAAGGTAGACCATTCTCTTGATCTTTTCTGACAAATAACAGTTTAAGACGGACGTCATTAGCATCAGTTTGTCTTTCCAGCAAATTAGGATTAGATAAAACTCTAATTAGCCTTTAGTACTCAGTAGTCAATGGCCTTTTTATTTCATTGCTTATTTTTCTTGTATGTAATTTGTTACTGACTGCGTTTTGTAATTGTATGATGTTTTTAATTTTATTCTTAATTTTGCCTAATTCTAAACTTTCTCCTGTCTTCCTTTTTTGTTAAGCACTTTGGTACCCTGAAGTTGCTGCAAAGTGCAATAGAAATAAAGCTTCATTCATTCAGACATGATCATTTCTTCTACCTGGAAATAATTTATTTCTGCAGCTGAACTGCTCTGATCTTAATCATTGATTAGATTAGTCAGTCTGAAAGTCTTCTACGGTCTTTGCAAAGTTTACAGAGGTTCATCTGTTTTAAAATGAATTTCATGTTACCTATGGATTATCTTCAAAGTACTTGTAGGTAGTAGAGACTTGAGAAAGGTCGGATGAACGCTGTTTGTCTGCACACTAAAATCCCAACTGGAGCGACATTTTGCTTTGTTTAAATGGTTTAAGGAACAGAAGGGGCAAAAACAAAGCTGTCTGTTGTCATTTAATGCGCTAGTGTGGCTTTCTGCAGGGTGAGTAGACAGAAGGGAACCACAAATGTTGGCTGAATGCAGCTCTCATGGATATGGGGAAGTTGAGACTGAATTGGGAGAGGGAAGAAGGCTTTTACTTTATGTCATGTTTGTCACAATCACACATCCTGATTTGTCGTTTTGGGAAGCAAATGTCAGATCAAAGTTTGGACAAACAGAGCAGGTCTCAATAAAACACTTCCAAACATCGGATCTCCTCCTCAGGTGGTTCACAGTGAGGTAACAACGCAATTCTGGAGAATTTTCAAAAGGGCACAGAAAGATTGACTTTGATTAAACGGACGTATAGTAGAATGAGTGAGCGACAGAAAAAGTGTGTGAAAGCAGGGAGCCCACTGAAAGCTTCTGTTAGCGTCTGCTCTGGCTGCCTGAAAACAACGTGCAAAGGCCGTGGAACCACATGTGTCAAGCCAGTTCAACATGATTTGCAGGAACGCTAAAAACAGAATGCCTTTCCTCTCACACAGGAAAAAAAAACGTGCAAGCGTGTTTTTGGGAACTAGACTTTTCAGTCTCCCTTTCAGTCTCATGTCTCTGAAACAGCAAAGGCTGCAGAGAAAAAGAGAAATCATCTGAGTTAGAAATTTTACAGGCCTTTGACTTTGACACCTCTCCACATTTAAACAACTAAATTCAAACTTTAACACATGCAAAAAGGTTTTTTACAATTGACAAAGCCTGCTGTGGTATGAATGCGTTACGAGTAGACGACCCTATAATGTGAAGCCTTGCAACAGGAAACGACCTGGTTTTTGAGGTTCAGAGTGAGTTTTCAATATTTTGAGTTCCTGTGTCCCACATATAGTCCCCCTGTTATTTGGCCTTTTCACTGCCTGAACTGAGCAGCGCGCGATCCTGGGTGATAATAATAACTTTTTGGGGCTTTTATCTGAGAGGCAGCGAGGCATAGATGTACCAGATACTTGCACTTCCCTTCTTGCTCTCTGTCCCTTTTCAGAAACACACACATGCATGTTGAGGGGATGAACAGGAACTCACACCGAGCCCCAGCTGTGCGCTCTGATGAAAAGCTGAATGATTATTTCATCTGCTTTTTGACTATTCCACCTCTATTCAGATGTGGGCATCAGAAAAAACGTTACAAGCGTTCCCAAACAAGATGGAAGGCATTTTTCTGGTGTCATGGCGGTGAAGGTAGAGAATGATTCACAGCTTCTATGAACGGCAGACGTGAAGCTAGAGAGGCTTTGTGAGTAAGCATGTGCAGCAGGTGTGTGACCTATGCAGCGATGCGCTGATCTGCCTTCTTCCTGAACTCTTTATCTCCAGAAGTGTTGAAACTGTCTCATGGCAAGTTCTTCTTAGGAAACTCTTACACATCCTATTTCAGTTTCCTTTCACATCTTATTTCTGACTGAGTGCCTCTAATCTTTGTTGCTATCTGGATAAGTAGAACAGCTATAGGCTGGTCTGAAAGACTCCACTGCCTTTTTTGTAGTGGTGGTTGCAATCTTTTCACATTTTAACCTGAAGATTGTGCTTACTGCTCTACATTTAACGTCCTAAAACTTGGGAGATAAAATCAGCTTTTTTGCCTTAGTGGCCAAAATGTACCAATCTTACAAAAAACACCCGTAGGAGACGCGAGATGACGTGACTCAAATATGAATCCCCTTTGGTCGCTTCATGCTCAGCCTCACCATCACATTCCCTGGCTTGATGTTGACAAATTCAAATCAAGGCCACATTAGCTATTCCTTAAGATTTGTTTCAGTAATGACATGCCATGGATCAAAGAGGCTTTTTTTTGTGCCTTACTGCCAATGACCTAAATGTGTCTCTTTGCAACATTAACCACATTTTTTTTTACTTAAATGAGCCAAATATCCCACAGGATGTCCTCAGGATTGCCCTTGAAAAGCCTTTTCTATATTGATGAAAGCTTTGCTATTGATCCTGACTTTACCAAACTGGTTTGATTTTATGTGGATGTTTGAGGAAGCACTACATCACTGCTAGGATACAAGCTCCAGTAATTCTTTTTGAAATGTATTTATATTTTCACTTTACTCCTTAAAAAAATGCATCGATTCTAAATGAGGCTGTGTGCGTGTTTAGTGAAGCCATACCTTTGTCCCCCCGGTTGTTCTGCTGGTGGGCAGAGCTAGCTGACAGGTCCTCAGGGACAGCCATGGGCTCTTCTGTCTCTTCAGATGCTTCGTTGGCTGGGGGGCTGTCCCTGCCTGAAGATACATGCAAAACAAACAGCCATCACCATGCATCCTCCTGACACGTCTTTTTCAAAGAGAGCAAAATTACCTGAGCATGCTGCAAGTGAGTGTTTGTGAGCCTATTGTGTCTACTTGGTGCTCTCTACAACTCCATCAGGTAGAATGTGGCTTTTACCTGGCATCTGGGCAATCTCCTGGGCCTCCTCTGTCTCCATACGGTGTAAGTACTCTAAGGGGAGAGAGGTGGAGATGTAAATGTGTGTACGTTTCATCAAATGTAGGCAGAGGAAACAGCATTATAAAAGGCTGGAGTGGAGTAACGGCTGTACATCTCAGTGTGACTCCGTCACCTCTATGAGATCAGTCTTGTCACAAACGCAGCCACATCCATGTCCCCCATATTACATTACAAAGAATTACAGACATTTTCATTACGACTGTGACAGAGAAACTGAGCTCGGACAGGCCCCGGTTCCTGCTGCTAGAGTGGCTTTGCTGGGAACAGCCTTTCACACCGCATTTGTTATTTATTGTTAATTTACTGCCACGTAATCATCCCAAAATGCAAACTGACTGCCGCAAAATTAAGCAGAAAATTAACTGGCCTTGGGGTCAGCAGGGATGCGAGTGTTTGCCGTTCCCAGCTGATTGACGCTCGTGTTCTCTCTAATTTACTGAGCACGCATCACTGAGCCCGCGGCCTGAGCGCAGACGTCAGCGAGCTGCCGTCAGAGGAAACGGCTGGGAGGGAAAACTGTTCAAGGACGAGAATCTTACTGGACAAAGAGGCCAGATATTGGAAAACAAATGCGGCATTAAGGTAAAAGAAAAAGAAAAGAGGCCAAAGGACAAAGAAGCTCTTCTTATTCATCCATTTTATGGATGGGGTGGTGCGGTCCAAAGCAATCCTCTGGCCAGAGTTGCACATCTGAGGAGTCACCAATGCTCTTGGCCCCATTAATAATGGATTGCCCTCAAGCCTGCAGCAGATGGGCCTCAGCCCCGGCTCCTCAACTTCAAGAAGCCCATCGTGGGGCTGCTGCCCAGTCCAAGAAGCCACACAGGGAGAAGTGAAGCTCCTGAAAATAGCGAAACAAGCCTGAGGGAGAAGGGGAACCTAGGCCTTCCTGTTTTACAGACAGATGGCTCCACGCATTTGGAACAAATAGTGGGAAGCAACAAGGCGGTTCTGTCGCAACACAGTTTTCTGCAGGAGCCTGCAGACGCCCAGGATGCAAGTGTGAAGGCAGAAAGAGGGGGGCCAAAGGTCACTGGTGCGTATGATCAGTTAAGGCAGACTGCTCCTCTGCTGAGCTCCTTCTCAGCATCTGGAGTTAGGAGGTCAGGGAGGAGGGAGGTGTTTTCTCTATTTTCTGCTCAAGTTTTGCGAGGGGAAACACGGATGCGTCGGCTTGATAAAAATAAAACAGGGTTCCAACACTCTGCCACAACCCACGGCATGTATGTAGAATATTCAGGAAGTGGCTCTCATGTTCAGCACAGTGTCACTATTTTCATGCTGTTCACACTTTTCTGTTTTTTCACTTTTCTCATCTGCATAAAACGTTCTTTCCAAAAGTATTCTTCCAAAATCAATGAAATGTTTTCTGTTTTAAGGATAAAAAGTGATTTCAAAAATGTAAAAAGTAACATGGTATGAAGCCTGCTATAATGAAAACCTTTTTCTCAGGATCTCAATTCCACCTGGACTGTTCCTAGTGTGAGGTTTGGTTGAAGAGGGGGGGCTGTTTTCAGTTTGACCTCATGAAAAATGGTCAAAGGTTCAAACTCTCCCTATCCCACAGCAAAACTTTTAGATCTTTTGGATGCCAACGGGATGTTTGGAGCAGATAAATGAATACTTTAGGAAGAAATTCTATATGTTTTTAATCACTGAAGTCCCACAATTTAGATAAAACTTTCTTTTTTTTAAATTTAAATTAAATTGGGACGATTGAAGTCATCCCGTTCCTTTTTTAAATATGTGTGCTGGAGGAGGAGGAGGAGGAGGAGGTGGAATCTTTCAGTCACTGAGGAAGAAAACCTCTGACAGTAGGCGGTGGGGGGTGTGGAACAGTTTTGGTCAGAGTCAAGTGTTGAGATGCAGGAAGAGGGCTTGTGGGCTGACAGTGTTCTCCATCTTCCTCCTGCTGTGGGGTGGAGGGGTGGAGGCGTCTGCAGGGCTCCACCAAGGAGCAGGGTGGAGAAAACCGTTAACAGATACTGAGGACCGCGCCAGAAGAAGAGGATCAGGGGGGAAGCTCAAACGTGGGTTTTAACGGGATTTTATTCCCTTAATTAAAAAAAGAATTATCTGGAAAACGTTGACACTTAACATATATATATATATATATATATATATATATATATTGATTTCAATAAGTCAAAACTATTTCCCTGAATAACAGTTTGATTGTTCAGACTCTGCAGAAAGTTTCAGAGAAGTTTGGAGACAAAAGAAGGAAAAAATCTGAACTAATAGTTTCCCTCCTGCTGGGAGGAAGAACTCACGAACTTTTGCGCGCTTCACGGACTGCGAAGCAATGCGGCGCACGCACGGTCAGCGCTTTCGTGAAGAGATCCTCATCAGTAATTCATGAAATCCATGTGCAGATAGTGTTAACAGATGAGGGGAGACTTAAGGTGAGGAGAAGTTTCCTTCATTTGCATCTGACACACTTCACTACTCAGACAGCACAATCATTTTAATAACTGTCTGAGCCCTCCACCCCCATCATGCACGCTCACGAACGCACGCACACTCTTATTTCTACTGTCAAGACGGGTGATGTATGTGGAGACAGACAGCTTTGCATCAGTTTCGGTAACTTTTTCTTCCACTTCAGCTCCGGAAAGGTCCTTTCTGCGCAGGAACCGCTTCTCTTCCAGCAGTAATACGGACGCGTATTTTCAACTTTTAAAACAAAGATTTATGTAAAAGTATTTGATTTTGTAAAATTCATTTAATGAAGGACAGAAAAAAGTGATAAATGTTCTCACACTAGCCTGCTCTTCTAAAATGAAGACGCAGCGTCGCCGCTAAAAACTCACCGACTTCAATGTAACCAAAATAATTTAAATCAATAAAAACTTCAATTCCAGCAAGAAAAGGTGGAGCAGATAATTCCACAAATGTCAATGGATTTCCACAGAAAGAAAGCGTATTAATAAAAGTTTTGATCTTAAAACATTTGTTTCAGTTTGTCTGCGGATCGACGGTCAGCACCAACTTCCCACGAAAATGTAAAACCCTTTTTTTATTTCTATTTCAGTCGTTTATAAGATATTTTATTTTGACAAATTCAAACGGACTGCATCAAAATATCTGCGTAATTAACTCTAAAAGTATTTTTTTAAACCTTTTTAGCGTTTTGGGATTCCGCCTTTTGCTGAAAATGATTTCCTGAGTCGGAAAAGTTGAATATTTTCAGTTCACCGCAAATATGTCCATCTTTAATTTAAATGTTGATTTTGTGTTTTAGATTTTTCATTTATTTTGTCAACTTTGACGTGCGTCTGTGGGATAAAGTTTTCCGAGCGCGCGCATCTGTCGCAACAGGTGCAGCCGGAAGATTGAACCCGTCAAGACGTAAAAATGACCTTTTCGTTCAATTATCATTTGGATTCTGGACGTCGAACTATTTTTTTTTCAAATTCATCTGATTTCTAATCAGCAGGATTTACCCACGCGACTCCTAATGAAAAGGATCCCCATTTCCCCAATTTCCTTTAGATGTTTGGCTGACATAAAAGGTAGAAAATAGGAGTGGATTCGTTCGTTTCTAACTGGATGAATTGAGTGTCTTAACGCGTAAACCTGCGTTAAACCCCGGAATGACGCGGAGCAAGCGGGATGCTGCTGCGCACCTGCTCCGAGGCTGGAGGGGAAAGTCCTTTCCAGGAAAGTCCGCATTTTTCCTACAGATCTGAAGAGCTGCTGTCTGACGTTTGACCTTTAGCCTCGGACCTTAGACGAACCTGGAAGGCGCGGCAGACGTCACTTTACCTGCTATTCCTTGAGTTTGCAGTATGAAGTTCTTCCAACTGTCCCCGGCTCCATGTGCAGAAGGTCGCAGCGCGGCGGCCCCATGGAGCTGCGCCCTGAGTCCCTCCCCTCTCCACTGCACTTCCTCGTTCCAGCCCAGCATGACTATGCCTCTGAGCTTGGCTGAGGCATTTTGCTTGCTTTTATCCCCAGTCTGCAGCGGGGAGTCGAGCCACTCAACCCTTGGCACTTGCTTTGTGCCGTGCCAATAAAAGCTGACACCCAGTAGACCATTACTGGCAACCATGCATGAGATGGGATGTGGCGAGGAGTGGCCCATTCATTTCTTATTTATTTCATTCACACCAAGGAGACTCATTTACGGGGAGGGGAGGGGGGGTGCTACCTATGGCCTGCATCTCCTCTGTCTTACCTATGGACGGCTCCTCTTCTGTCACTTGTTCTGGTGCTGAAAGTGTTTTCCTGTCTAATAGACTTCTGTCTAGTTTGGGTGTATTGCTAACATGTGATTTTCACAGGAATCCTGACCCAGACCTGCAGAAGACCAAAATTATGCATTCGTTTACAGAGCTGTGGTTTCCCTTCTGGTTCCAGCCATGCCACTGGATCAACTCCCACCATAGTTTCACAGGTTGAATTTGCTGTCATTTCTACCCTGAAAAACCCAGTTGTTCTCAAAACCTGATGGATTTGATACCAAACTGAACCGGTCCCACAAATACAGAATCATCAGCTCTCATGCTTCTCTGATGCAGGAGACACGAGTGAAGCTTTAGTTGTTGTTGTTTTTTTCCAGCAATAGCATTTATTACATGTGCAGATTGAAAAGGAGTTTTGATAAAGTAATGACATCTGAACGTCCTGGTTTCACTTTAATAAAAAACATTTCAACCTAAAACTTCTGGAGTTAATTTTCCCTTTTACCAGACATGAGGGTGTGAAGGCTGATTTTCCCAGAATCCCGCTGCCGTGTGGCCCCAAAGAGGGCTCTTATCTCTGGAGAAGCTGTGTGCTGGATTGCTGAGTCACCTTTGGTGGGACTCTGCTCTTATCTCCAAAGAAGCACAACATTCAGACAGTTGGTTGCAAAAGGAGGAACTCTGGGCTGGAGCGCCGTGGCCTGCCATGTCCTCACCAGCATGGATTACACCAACATTTGCAGACTTCCTCAAAAGCTGAGGGTCGCCCTGCTTTGCCCGTGGGGGTCAAACTTCACAGAATGTGACAGTGTGGAAAAGCTGCTGGGCGTCTGAGGAGGGATTGGGACTGATATGACTCAGCAGAAAACTGTCCCACTCAGTGACACAGCAGCTTCCACCAAAGCTAAGACCTGCTTCATGCTAAGCTCACCTGCAAACACATCATTTTAAAAGCAAGATTTGAAACGATGGTAAAACTTCACGCTTTGTTCCCTCAAGCGAATCCACAGCCTGCAGACGCCATGTTGCTATAATTAATACCATTACCTCGCATGTCTCAAAACATCATTAAACAGTGTAGCCAGTTGACTTGTGAACAATGGAGCCGGGAGGCTTCTTATTTCATGGATCTTTAGGCAGTATTCACAGTTTCCCATTCAGAAGCATGAGGAGTATGTAGGCCTTAATTAGTTTCAGCGACTTAATAAGTCAAAGACACTCACTGCTGATAATCACATTAAGCAGTTCAATTTATCTATAAAGTCAATTGAAAACTGAAAATCTCCCTTTCTTCAGGAATGCATTACACTGTGAGGATGTCGGAGTAAATTAAATTCCCCTCTGCACACTAAAGCATCAATTTTCTTATGGTAATTATCTCCTGGAATAGACGTGTCACTGGAAGGACTCAGGCATGCTTGACATTTAGCCTTTTTATAGAGAGGCAATGAGTAAAAATTAAGATGAGAAATAAGGAAATTAATCTCCAGGCCAGGCTGCAGGCATTGAGTGATCCTGGATGATAATGCTGAAATCAATCATGATGTTTGTGAGCCTGTTTTGTAAAGAGACTAGTGATGGAAGTCAGACTACTAGAAAAACTGAAGATGAGGAGGAGGAGGAGGAAGAGCTTGTGAGTGACAGCAGAAGCTCAGCTTTAGCAGCTTTTTTACTTGAAAGCAACAGAGGGTCTGAACGGATTTCAACTGATAATGTTGGTAGCCTCTTTAAGAAATATAATAAATGATCAGTAGAGGTGCTGCTGCAGTTTTTACAGCAACCATAACAAACAATAATCAGAAGAACAATGTCTGTTCCTGATCCAATCTAAAAATTATTACAAAGAAATGTAAAAAAAGCAGGAAGTAATTCATTGGTTCATCAACAAAAAGACAAACAGAAAAGTGCCTTTCTTGACATTTATGTGTGATATTGGGTTCATGAACTGGCAGTTAGAATCTGCAGTTTGCTGATATGCAGCCAAAAGGAAGAGTTGGTTCTCCAGATAAACAGGATTCTTGGTGGTGAAAAGGAAAGGATCAATCTTACAACTTAACAGGCTTTTTGTGAGATTTTTAAAGCCACATAGTTTTTTTCAGTAGCAGTAAAGTCCTGAATGAGGAGCTGTTATGTTGTTTCCAGAAGGTTTTCTGTTGTTGTCATCTTGGGTCAATTCTCTACTGAACCCACTGACAGTGTGGTTCTGGAAATTTTAAAGAGGAATTTCATCTTTGTGGACTTTCTCTGTTGATCCTCTGAGTTTCAATAAGCGATGGTCCCGTTTTATTGAGGTGAAAATCCTTTTCCTCCCACAAAGCTTCATGTCTTTCTTTAACCTGTTGGTCGGCTCCACAAATGTCCGTCATTAGTCTGTTGGTCTTCCATGCTTCTTCCTGTTTGTTAAGCTCTTTTCCACTTCAGTTTTAATCTTTTCATTTATCAGTGCTCCATTAATGACGACATTTTAAGTTAACAGAATCCGTCCAATGAGCTCCACCTAATCAGTAAGACTAATATGCTTAGCTTCTTGCTTGCAGAAGTGAGAAAAAACAGCATCTGAGTATTGGAAAAGCTTCCTAACCAGAGCCGTTAATTCTCCCTAATGGCCTAAAGAAAAGCTTGTTTTCAGATTTAACATGTGAGAAAACTATACTGTGTGAAAATATTTTTTTTTTTTTAGCTTTAATAAAACAAATACAAATTCAATGTTGAATGTTTTTAACCCTTGTGTTATCCTGGGCACTTTACCATTGGGAGGTGGGTCATCTAGACCCACTAGACAGTGCTCTGAACCTTTTTTCTTCAATGATTTGTGATCTTCCCTGGTGTCCATGGATTACATGAAATCTTTCCACCTTTATCCACCTTTGTCATGGTAGGGAGAACACCTCAATGGAAGGGGGGGGGGGGGGGTCATCTGGACCCCATAGGATAGCACAAGGGTAAGCTAAAGTTTTAGGAAGAGCAATGTTTCTATCAATTTTCCTTGAGCTAAAGCTGGATTCAGGGGCTGAAGTCAGAGAGAAGCTGGTCCAAAGACTTAGATGGGATTTTCATCAGCATGTCCAGACATATCTTTGCCTTCCAATGAAAAACAGCAAAGAATTGTGGGATTAGTTAAGCTTCCAGGGCTTCCATAAGCCTTCCTTAACGTTAAAAAAGGCACTTCTATCAATTTCAAGGTTCCTTCTAATTTGAAGTAGATTAGCACAAAACCAGTCCTCAGTGAACATGTGACGCATGTTCTTGAAGGCGCTTTTAGCATATGCTGAGTTTCTCCTTCTTTTTTTACCGTTTACCAGCGCTTCTACCTACAGTTGGCAGAGTCTTATCTCACTCACTCACTTTTCTTTCACAGCTCTATTCCGATAAATGAAGGACTTTGTGTCATAAAATTCCAGCCAGACAATTATTCATTTTTTGAATGGTTGGCACTTCTGTGAATTAAAAAGGATGCTTCCAAAAGTAAATCAGAGTCCCTGATTGGTCAAAGTTTGACCTGGTTTACCTTTCAACATGCATTCAATGACGTCAATGATGTCATAGAAACTTGAGTAGCTACGCGTGAACGTGAGAGTTTTGAACGCAGAAGTGGTCGTTTGAATGCCTGGCAGATGCCCGTGTCATCGTACCTGAAGGAAGGTCCTGCCTTTCCATGAAGACTATAATTGACAACGAAGGTACGAGAGATGCTCAACGACTGAACACAACCAAGAAACTCTAACAGGAATTTCTGTTTTTCTCAAGCATGACACAAATGTTCTTGATATAGGATCCCCTCAAAGGTCTTACCTGCATTTTTGTCATTGTACATGATATTGTAGATTCACATGTTTTGCGGTTCTGCCAGCCTTCCGTAAGTGACAGAAGGGAGGCAAATGTAGACCTCGTGTTTCTTTTTGTGTCTTCCATGTTCATCTCAACAGTTTGCTTTGATTGGCCTGCTTTACATTTTTATATTACTGAAAGGGATGGAGACATCCTAAAAGCTATGTAGATTAGAGTTAATGGTGAGGTTTGTCATTTGTTCTGGTGATGTTTTATTGAAGTTGACACATGGCATCTGGACTTCTTTCTCAAAACGTTAAATGGCTTCATCAGTTGGGGGGGTCCTGGGTTCAAATCCCACTTATATTCTCCAGTGGAAGGTTGTTTAAATCTGACAGCTCTGTTGCTTTTCTTCATTCTGAGCCTGGAACCTTTAAAAGCCGTGAAGTAAACATGAAACCAATATTGAATTTAGAAGATAATATACTGATAATCTTGTTTGTAAAGAAGATTTTTTATATATATTTGGGAAATGGCAGTGGACTTATGTGGAAGGAACTATCATAAAGTGGATGATAAAATAATGAGTATTTCAGCTTAAGATGTTCCGATTAACTGATATTTCTGTGAAGGAAGTTGTGTAATAAAAATGGAATTATTAAAGTGAATTTTTTTTAATGACTTCTCTTTAGGTCTGGGTTAAATATGCCGTCATTAAAAACATCAGATGTCTTGGCTTGAGCTGCTTAAAGCCAAACTACAATCATCTTGGTGTTGAGCTTCAAATCCTTGTGAGGCCCAACTCTAAACAAACTATAGATGAAGAGAAACAGGAAAACCAGCTCATCCCTATTTCCGGTGTAAGCGCGACGCTGCACAAACCACAGAAGCAGAGATATTGCTGCCAAGCACTTCATAATTAAAACGCCATGTGTACACAAACTGCACTCCAGTTCATTCTGACTCAAGTGGCATGAATACTTAACTGTACATTTATACTTTTTATGCTGGTTATAATGTTGGAAAAGAAAACCCATTATTTCTCATTTCAAGGTTTATTCTTCTTCTCGCCCTTCATGATGGACACAATGTGAAGGTTTGAAATCACACAAAGACACACACAGCTAAGACAGCAAATGTTTAAGAGGACGATGCAGAACTTCACCACCCTGAGTTAGAAAACCGCTCATGTATATCAGGGAAATTATGATAATGGGGCATCTCATTATTCTCCAACTCGCTCTGAATCAGTCACTGACATCACATCATTACAGACGTGCTCATATAAACAGATTGAATGGCATAAATAGGAAGCCGACACCTCTAAAACTTTCCCATCTGCACAGTTTGATGCCTCTCTGTCTTTGCATGTCAGACAGGAAGCTCAGGGCTCCTGGAGCGATTGCCAGGGGTCACTGTTGATCACCAAGTGAGACGAAGGCACTGCTCGACTTACAACCCCTGGTTTCAAAGACGTCTGTAAAAAGAGCCAATCACAAATACTTTTTCAGAACAATAAATGGCAGGTTATTTGAAATAGATAAAACTTGAATGACTAATCCCTAAATTCACAGCAAATAAAACAACATAATTGGCTTAAATATCTAAAAATGAGGATGAGCACTTCATCTGAGATGATCAACAACATCAGGGATGTCTGACTGTTGGACCAGACAGTTAATCTATCCAAGTGCTTGTCTTTTTTTCTGTTTTGAGGAAAAAATATAGGAGGCCAGCCTAATCAGCAGAGGAAACAGATCTGGGGGGGTGTCATTCACCAGGAAAATGGATCTGGGTTGTGAAAAACCACCGTTACCACGAGCTGCTCTGGATTCAGCCATCTGGAGATGCCTGCTCCAAAAGTCGGTAAAGTTCGCTAAACTGGGGGCCAACTAGGAAACAGGTTTACGCCTCCCTAACAGACAGGCAACACTCCCAGAAAGAAGCATTGTTTGAACTTTTGCTTCCAACATATTCAAGGTTTTCGCTTAAATAAAAGCTTTGTGACTCATTGTGATTACATTAGGTAAATAACATTTTCAGTCAGTTTTTCACCCTACATTTTTTCTTATTTTTTAATATAATTTCCAAATTTAGGCGTGTTTTTACGAGTTGACCTCAACTTAAATTTTACCAACTCATGGTAAATAAATGTTTCGCTTCCTTCTCAGTTCTGACAGTTTCATGCTCATAAATGTTCCTGCTAACTGTACGAGTGATTAAAAGTGGAATAGCCTGGAATCGACTCATGCATGCTGTACACAGACTTAGGTCAGTCAGTAGATGCCAGGCAGCACACAGAGTTAGTCACTGCTGCTCTTCTACATCTATAGTTCTCCAGCAGTATGAAGAACCTTTTAGGTTTTTTCAAGTGCAACCAGCTCCACCCAAACCCTACATCACTAAGTGCAAAGCGTGGAAGGAGTAGAATGACAAAAGACCAGAACTGAAGTCTACTGCTTCTGCGATGGATCACAGTTCTCCATCCTGATCTTTGATGGACAGGTGAAGACACATGAGATTATGGTCATGACCCAATTTGAAACTGGAAGTCCATCATTCTCTGATACATCTTTGACAATGAGCCTTATTTCTGTCTGAGAAGGATATTTAAAGATTGTTTTTGTTGATTTTAGAAATGTACAATGCCACTTTGATTAAACATATGAATAATAATTACTTGTTTTTTGCTCATTTGAGAGTAAGTGCAGTAAATTTCACAGAATTTAGCTTTGACAAGCCACCGAGTAACTAAATGACTAAATGTCACCTCCTGGTGGTTATTAAACCACTACACAACTGTGCAGCACAACAACTGAAATAATTGAAATTCATCAGGAACTCTTAATGATCTAAAGGCCTCTCTGTGTGCTTATGTGAAAATGAGGTCAACAAAAAAACTTCCCAAACGTTAAATGTGCTTTTTCATTCAGATGCAGGTCCAGAGTCCTCTGTTCTGTTTGACCAGGCAAGAAGTTACAAGAAGTTTTATGCCTTCAACCCCCGACGGGCCAATCCAACCCCTGCTCACAGTCTTAAAAGTACAAAGTTAACAGAGATTTTGGAAAAGATTTGGACCAATAGTTTGAACAGGAGGACCAATGTGTATCTCTGGGAAATGTTCCTGCCCATGCAGCGTGGGCTTTTCTGCTACAAATGAAGATTTATGACACCAATTAACGCTCAGTTACTGGCCTTCAGGAACTCAAAGGGGAAATTTAAATTCCAAATGAAACAAAAGATCAGATCATCAGCTGAACTCTCAGAAATGACATAAATCTAAAAAAACAGGTGAAAGAGGGGAAGTAAAGTAAATCAATTTTTTTAGCTGCTTTAAATGGTTGTCAAATAAGCAGAACATGGTCAATGATATTTACTTAACCCTTTTCTACCTTGATTAAAGCCAAAAGCACTTTACATGGGGGGGGGGGGGGGGGTTCTGCCATGGTAGTAAACCCTACAGGTAACTTCCTTATGCACCCTGTAATACAAGCATGATTGTAAATCAGGCACCTCAAGAGGAAGTTACTGACTCCAAAATGTTTCTTTTTTGTAATTTGATGTAGTTTTCTATTTTTGACAAATTATTGACTAACAAGCCGAATTTCAGGACTTGCGGCAGAATGCTATACAATTTTTTTTTATACTGTATTTATCCCACGAAGGAAAATTCATCTCCACATTTGACCCAACCCCTGGGGGAGCAGTGAGCTGCAGACGAGCTGTGCCAGTGTTAGGGGTCTTGTCCAGGGACCCCCACTGGGTGATGTTAATTGCTTGCCATATGATACGGTAATTTCCCCCAGTACCATTGTTCACTCCTCTCTGGGAATCAAACTCTGGTTTCCTGCATTGCAGCCTGTCACCTTACCAACCGAGCTACCCAACCGCAAATAAATGTACTTAACACTACAAGATGACAATTTTCTGATCAATGCAGCACAAAACCAAACATTTGCTTTGATTGTGGTAAAGCTGGATGTCTCATGAAGGGGTTTTCATTAAAACCCATGTTAGGCTGAGTTTGCTTTGACCTCTCTATGAAGAATCAGTGGCGTTCAGATAGTGATGAACTGCTGTCCACAGAATCCACTCAACAGGATGAGACCCTTAAAAAAAGGAAAACACAAAACAAAAATGTATACTTGTATAGCACCACAGTCACAGCCCTGATCCCCAACACATCCACGCCCTGACGCCGGCCCTGCTGTCAAACACCGGCGCCAACCTACAACCACCAGGAGCAATGTGGGATTTTTGCCCAAGGACACTTCAACACATGGGCAGGCAGGGAGGGATTCAACCTGAAATCTTCCGATGTTGACTACTCTACCTCTGCACCACTTGATGAGAAATCTCATGTAACCCTTGGTCTATCCTAGGCACTTTAACATTGGGAGTGGGGTCATCTAGACCCACTAGACAGTGCTCTGAACCTTTTTTCTTCAATGATTTGTGATCTTCACTGGTGTCCATGGATTACATGAAATCTTTCCACCTTTATCCACCTTTGTCATGGTAGGGAGAACACCTCAATGGAGGGGGGGGGGGGGGTCATCTAAGATAGCACAAGGGTTAAGCTTAAGAAAAAGAAAAAAAAGGCAAGACCATGGAAAATTACAAAGCAGCCAACAATCTGTGTTGTTTTTTTTATAATTTACATTTTATTATTTATGAATTCTCCTAATTTCTGTATAATTGTCTCTAAAAATGATGGTGAAGAATACTTATAATTCAAAGCTAATGTTTAAGAAATTTAATATTTTGGGGGGATTCTGGTGGTAAATTATATATAAAAGCCAATTAAGATGTAAACAGTCAGAGTGATAATCAAGAGCAGACTACATCCTTTAACTCGACATGGAATTAGCTGTGTGCAGACCAAAGACCCAGAAGAGTTTCAGTTATGGCCAAATCCAAGAGACAAGAGTCTTTGATATGAGAACCAGTCCAAGCAGTGAGACAAGTAACATGGAGGACTGGGAAGCTTTTCAAAGAGTGTCTGTGAGGACAAGATTCTGGTTTGTTTGTGGAAATGAACTCCTTTTTTTCTGCTCTACTATACAAATGTATTCTTCAAACAATGTGATTTCCTGGATTCTTTGTTTTCCTTCTGTCTCTCACAGTTGAGGCTTTTCCCGTCCTTCATGTGGAATTTAAAAATCTTCTATTTTCAAACACATTTTAGTTGTCGGCGTTTCCTGATGCAGAGCCGCTCGGTTCTAGCTCAGCCGCTCGTGCTGCAGCCATCATGACTCTGATGGGAGCAGCAAATGACTGATGAAACTCATTAGAAACTGAACCTCAGACCTCAGAGTATTGTGCCTCAGCTCCATCATAGATTTGAAGAGATTTAATTACTATAATTGATTCTTTTTGCCTTTGCTTTTGTGTTTTATATTCATGATGTGTCGTCACTCTGGTGCTCTGAACTGGTAAAAACATTCGCCTTTCTTCTGAATGTAGACCTTTGTAAATGGACAAATGTCAGACAAACCTTCCGTGGGTTTCATTCCGATACAGATAGACAAAAGAAAATGTTGCTAATTTATTTTTTGTTTATCTAAAAAGCAAAATTTTCTGACAAATGTGTAAATCATAAAAGGTTAGTTTTCTTCTTCTAGATAAATCATTTAGCATAAAAGGCACAGAAATCAATACAGTAAAGTTGATGTCTGCGTCTCAGGGCTGCACCCGGGATCCTCCTGCAGTTCTGGGCCTTGTCCTCCTTGGCCTCTTTGGCGCCCACACAAATGTCAGAGGAGTTTTGAGGTCTCTATGGGGAACCCAGTGGTTTCCACTGAGATGAGGGCTCATGACAGTTGAGGTTGTCCTTTAAGCTCCAGCAAAGGGAAACACGCCCGGCTGCAGAGTGGCGCCCCCAACAACCTGCACGTCCTCTGTCAGTTTCTTCTCTGCAGTCGGCCCGGAGCAGACTGGACTTCCTCCTCTGAGTGAGCTTAACGTTGCCCCGTTGTGGAGCTCGTTGTCTGAAGACCTTTTGCTTACCTGATGAAGTTATTCAGGCTGCAGTGGCATTTCCACAGTTCAGTGAGTATTTACAAATGTTTTTTTTTTTACCTGAGCTGCTTTGTTTGGCAGTGACTACATATCCAGAAGAGCAGGTCAAAAGGAAGTTTTACAGAGCACAAATGCTTCTCACTTAATCCTGCTGAAAGCTGTTTCAGGATTCGTACAAAAACATTTATAAATTCACTGCCATTGTACTAAATGGCCGCTAGATGGCAATATTGTCAGATTCTGACTGAACTGGCCTCTGCGTGTGCTGCTTATAAAAAAGCAGCTTAATTTGAAGAATTCTAATGATAATTTGCCAGTTTTGCAACAGGAAGCGTTAATAACGGGTTGAATTCAACTGCAGCCAAAACAGCGGTTGTGACAGGTAGAATGGATGCTTCCAATGTAACATGTGTTCTCAAAGTTGAAAGAAAACTCAGAAAATGTATGCAAATTGCGTAAAGGCAAAGGGTTTTTTACAAAAGGACGAATCTTGAAGCCTGAAAAAAAACTGTCTTATACTCAGTGGAACAAATAACAAAAACAGAAATACTGTTTGCCTCTGAATTTTATAGTCATCTAAAATGTTTAGATATTCATTAGTATGCGTCATAAATGTTCACGTGAGTTCGCAACAGCCACATTTAAACAGAGAAAGGATGCTGAAAGGTGGCACTTTTCTTGTAAGGACATTTGTGTTTATGTGTCAAAGGCAATGATGGTGATGCATGCTGATAGATGATCTCCACTCTGGCTGTCATTAGCTAATGTAAACACCCAAAAGCTGTTGAAAAGGATGAGTAAAAATAGCCTAATTAGAGTTATTCTGATAGCTGAGCTGTGAACATGCCCAACTCCCACACAATGTTACCCCACAGAAGAGGAGTACAAATGAGACAGATGAGTTCTGATGGAGACTTCATTAGAATTCATTCAGATAAAAAACCCAGTCAGTTTGATCAGGGAAATCTCTCATGGGAAGAGAAACGGTCCTAAAGTTTTTAATTCTAATGAAAAGCCCTCTATGGGCACCAGACCGGATCGTTTATTACATTTAGTGTCACTTTGCTGTTCCTGTACCCAAAGCGTGCTCATTGAATCGATGCATCACAGCTAAAGGTGTCTTTTCTTAGAGGTTTTGGACATTTTTTTCTAAGAAATCTGCATTTTTTTGGAGCCATAAGTACCAGAACAGCCCTTGTTACTGTGTCTTGTACTATTAGTCAACTGTCTGCCATTCTCTAGACTCTGTTCGGTTTTAGATGCTGCTTGGCCCAGGGTAATAGTGCAGCAATCACTAATTGCTAGCGTTCTCTGAGAAAAACAATGGCTTTGGAGTCTGAGGTTTGATGCGGCTGCAAAGGAGCATGAAAATCAAAGCATTTGTCTTCTGTCTTTTCTGTCTGGAGACTCTGTGAGCTGAGGCTTCCCTGAGCTGACCATCATTTTTATTAACCAGACAGCAGGGGCAAGGGTAACTGCAGGTATCCCTTCAGAAAAGAGCCTTTCAGTGTTTCTGTGTGATGATGATGGTCTCACCTGCAGTTGAAGGTAGACAGTCAGTAAAGAATTCCTATGGCTGACGCTAAATGAGCTCAAAAGTGCAGAATATTGTATAAAAGTGGCTTTTAATTTTTAGGTTTGAAATCATCAAAAAACAATGGTGGCTCAACAGATTTCTAAATCATAGTTATTTCCATCTCAGTGTTTCTTCCAGAGAATGCCTGTTGATTATTTGTTTCCTGTATGTGAAATTTTAACATCATTTCTATGACGTGAATGCCTGATACTTAAATGTTATGACATTAATCCGAAAGATGGATATTAATAAAATGTTATTAACTTTATCATTTGAGATGTTTTGGATGAAAAGTTAATGACTTTTATTCATAGAAACAGGTGAGACATGGACCCCCTTAATGTAAAGGGAGAGGGATCTTCAAAAAGCATCCTCTGATGGGATCACACGTTTACTTCAAATGTTCGACTTTATTTATGGCACAAAGTCTGTTATAGGTCATAGGTCATTTTCACTCCACTGTAAAAATCAGGGAGTTGGTCACTGCTCATTGGTCCTGTGCATAGACAGAGGGCACACTGCATGGACTTATCCTCTATTCTTTGCAGCACCTTCAACCATTTGGAAAAATCCGGGCCAAACTCAGATGAAGCTAGCATGAAGGAGTGGGTTAGCCGTGTCCTAGAAGAATGGCTCCAGGGTTTATGGTGGAGCTGCTTCCCTGGCCCTCAGTTGCTGAAGCTCTTGGCTTGTCACACTCACTTAGCTCAATGAAGTCATGAATATGCCTGTGTACATTTTTCATGAGGACAGAGTGAAAAATCAGCTCCTTATAATGCTTTTAATATGGAAGTCTTCACACGTCCTTCCCCTGTAAAGTACCCTGTGGACTGTCATGATGCTGCATGACGTTTAACGGCAACATTCTTCTGGGGGGAGTCAGCATAATGCAAACTCACTCTCTTAGACTCCTGTAGATCAACCTTAAGGTAACAGTACCTGCATTTTGTCATAGGAGAAGGAAGTGGCAAAGAAACGATGGCACAAAAGTCAGTGACTTAAGCAGATGACTCAGACACTTATTACTGAGTTCACTTACCTGGAAGCCTCAGAAATGGACCAATTTACTCTGAAATGGAAACATCATGTGAGAAGACGAATGCAAATGAAAACAGTGAATAATCATCAAATAAATCCACCGCATATCATTTGTGCCTCCTAAGGTTATGAGGATGAGGTTGGACTGTTCAACACAGAAAAGAAATATTGAAGCGAGTAAAAAAAGCTCCAAGTATTTGAAATCTGTAAAAACCATCCAAACCCGTGTAACACCTACCAGGAAATGGTTATGAATGACTGACTTCTCTGTTTCACAGGATCATTGTTCAGAAGTTAGAATGGAACAGCAATTAGTAAAAAGAAGATAAGAATGTTAAAGAGAGGCCATTTAAGACATTGATTGATTGATTGATTGATTGGTTGGTTGGATGATTGATTGATTGGGTTTCTTCAAAGCCATTTCAGCAGTAAAAAAAAATGAAAAAGACAATAAAAATGAAAAAGACACATATATATCAAATATGGCGGAGCCAACCAAGGGACCCTGAACAGGTGCCAAGTCTGTTGCACGGCCTCACACACATGCAAACCTGGAGGACAATTTAGAGATGCAAGTTAACCTATGAAGCATGTTTTTAGACTGTGGGAGGAAACTGGAGAAAAATCAGATATTGATATCTCTTCGTCACCGACCAAATTTGGAAGGACAGTGGGAGATTCTTTTTTTTTTTCTTTGTCCTGTCAGAACGGTTCTGGGAGGATCAAATTTTCTGGAGGTTGTCCTGGACGTGACGAGCGCACTCAAGGATGCGGTAGTCGCACGACACCTGGAAGCGGTGAGAAAGACCCTTATTGTTTATTTGTACATCTTTTTAAGTCATGGTACCATGTGAAGATTAGGACTTTATTATTATTTTTTGATTGATTGTTTTGAATGGGCTTATACTAATATTTATGTCTACATCAGATCAGGAGCGGACTGTAAAAGATTGACTCTGGGACATTTCTAGTTGGTTTTTGGAGAAAACTGGAATTTTCCGGGGAAATTGAGTTGCTTTGTATGTTGTTTTCTTCTTTGTTTGCTGGCCAAAAGTCTATCATAGAGAATTTTCATTTCCACCAGTTTGTCCTCTTCTCTGCCTTTGTCCTTTCTTTCTTCGTCTTTTTCATCGCAAGAGTCATCCTACACACCACCATCCTATGCTGTCTAGAAACACTCCGACTATCACTACTTTGTAGTCTCTGATCTCCTTCAGATTACACTGTCTACACCAGATGTGGTCTATCTGTGCTTCTATCTCCACTCATCCTATGTTCCTGTCTCTTCTCAAAGAACGTATTCACTAGAGCCATTTCCATATTTTTTGCTAAATTAACCACCAACTGTCCTTCTATGGTCCTCTCCTGGATACCAAACCTGACCATCACCTCCTCATCACCACATTTTTCCTACCAACATGCTTTCCTCCTCTCCTTCTTCAAATATGCATCAAGGCGTTAAACATAATAATTGTCAAATAGAGTTTAAAATAAGTGCTTTGAAGGGAGTGGGAAGAAGCAACTTTGTAAAATACGATCCCCAATTTTATTTTACTTGACTATTTTTTTTACATAGTTTCCATAACCGGATTCTTAACATCTGTTAAAAGTTGTTCTCACTTTTTGTGGTCCAAGTGCAGAGTATTTATCAAGTAACAGAGATAAAGTGCTTATTGATTATCATCAGTAGATATTACACCCTGGGTCTTGTCTGGTGTGGTAGATCTACCGCTTGGGTCTTGTCTGGTGTGGTAGATCTACCGCTTGGGTCTTGTCTGGTGTGGTAGATCTACACCTTGTGTCTTCTCTGGTGAGGTAGATCTACATCCTGGGTCTTGTCCAGTGAGGTAGATCTTTACCTTGGGTCTTGTCTGGTGTGGTGGATCTACACCCTGGGTCTTGTCTGGTGTGGTAGATCTACACCTTGGGTCTTGTCTGGTGTGGTAGATCTACACCTTGGGTCTTGTCTGGTGAGATAGATCTACACCTTGGGTCTTGTCTGGTGAGATAGATCTACACCTTGGGTCTTGTCTGGTGTGGTGGATCTACACCCTGTGTCTTGTCTGGTGAGGTAGATCTACACCTTGGGTCTTGTCCAGTGAAGTACATCTTTACCTTGGGTCTTGTCTGGTGTGGTAGATCTAAACCTTGGGTCTTGTCTGGTGAGATAGATCTACACCTTGGGTCTTGTCCGGTGAGATAGATCTACACCTTGGGTCTTGTCTGGTGTGGTAGATCTACACCTTGTGTCTTGTCTGGTGTGGTGGATCTACACCCTGTGTCTTGTCTGGTGAGGTAGATCTATACCTTGGGTCTTGTCTGGTGTGGTAGATCTACACCCTGGGTCTTGTCTGGTGTGGTAGATCTACACTTTGTGTCTTGTCTGGTGTGGTAGATCTACACCCTGGGTTTTGTCTGGTGTGGTAGATTTACCGCTTGTGTCTTGTCTGGTGTGGTAGATCTACACCCTGGGTCTTGTCTGGTGAGATAGATCTACACCTTGGGTCTTGTCTGGTGAGATAGATCTACACCTTGGGTCTTGTCTGGTGAGATAGATCTACACCTTGGGTCTTGTCTGGTAAGATAGATCTACACCTTGGGTCTTGTCTGGTGTGGTGGATCTACACCTTGGGTCTTGTCTGGTGAGATAGATCTACACCTTGGGTCTTGTCTGGTGAGATAGATCTACACCTTGGGTCTTGTCTGGTGTGGTAGATCTACACCTTGTGTCTTGTCTGGTGAGAGGTGAGATAGATCTACACCTTGGGTCTTGTCTGGTGAGATAGATCTACACCTTGGGTCTTGTCTGGTGTGGTAGATCTACACCTTGTGTCTTGTCTGGTGTGGTGGATCTACACCCTGTGTCTTGTCTGGTGAGGTAGATCTACACCTTGGGTCTTGTCTGGTGAGGTAGATCTATACCTTGGGTCTTGTCTGGTGTGGTGGATCTACACCTTGGGTCTTGTCTGGTGTGGTAGATTTATACCTTGGGTCTTGTCTGGTGTGGTGGATCTATACCTGGGGTCTTGTCTGGTGTGGTAGATCTACACCCTGGGTTTTGTCTGGTGTGGTAGATTTACCACTTGTGTCTTGTCTGGTGTGGTAGATCTACACCCTGCGTCTTGTCTGGTGTGGTAGATCTACCGCTTGGGTCTTGTCTGGTGTGGTAGATCTACACCTTGTGTCTTGGCTGGTGTGGTAGATCTACACCTTGTGTCTTGTCTGGTGAGGTAGATCTACACCTTGGGTCTTGTCTGGTGTGGTAGATATACACCTTGTGTCTTGTCTGGTGTGGTGGATCTATATCCTGGGTCTTGTCTGGTGTGGTAGATCTACACTTTGGGTCTTGTCTGGTGTGGTAGATCTACACCTTGGGTCTTGTCTGGTGAGATAGATCTACACCTTGGGTCTTGTCTGGTGTGATAGATCTACACCTTGGGTCTTGTCTGGTGTGGTAGATCTACACCTTGTGTCTTGTCTGGTGTGGTAGATCTACACCTTGTGTCTTGTCTGGTGTGGTAGATCTACACCTTGTGTCTTGTCTGGTGTGGTGGATCTATATCCTGGGTCTTGTCTGGTGTGGTAGATCTACACCTTGGGTCTTGTCTGGTGTGATAGATCTACACCTTGGGTCTTGTCTGGTGAGAGGTGAGATAGATCTACACCTTGGGTCTTGTCTGGTGTGGTAGATCTACACCTTGGGTCTTGTCTGGTGAGGTAGATCTATACCTTGGGTCTTGTCTGGTGTGGTGGATCTACACCTTGGGTCTTGTCTGGTGTGGTGGATCTATACCTGGGGTCTTGTCTGGTGTGGTAGATCTACACCCTGGGTTTTGTCTGGTGTGGTAGATTTACCACTTGTGTCTTGTCTGGTGAGGTAGATCTACACCTTGGGTCTTGTCTGGTGTGGTAGATCTACACCTTGTGTCTTGTCTGGTGTGGTGGATCTACACCCTGTGTCTTGTCCAGTGAGGTAGATCTTTACCTTGGGTCTTGTCTGGTGTGGTAGATCTACACCTTGTGTCTTGTCTGGTGAGGTAGATCTACACCTTGTGTCTTGTCTGGTGAGGTGGATCTACACCTTGTGTCTTGTCTGGTGTGGTTGTCTGGTGTGGTAGATCTACACCTTGTGTCTTGTCTGGTGAGGTAGATCTACACCTTGGGTCTTGTCCAGTGAGGTAGATCTTTACCTTGGGTCTTGTCTGGTGTGGTAGATCTACACCTTGTGTCTTGTCTGGTGAGGTAGATCTACACCTTGTGTCTTGTCTGGTGAGGTGGATCTACACCTTGTGTCTTGTCTGGTGTGGTGGATCTATATCCTGGATCTTGTCTGGTGTGGTAGATCTACACTTTGGGTCTTGTCTGGTGTGGTAGATTTACACCTTGGGTCTTGTCTGGTGAGATAGATCTATACCTTGGGTCTTGTCTGGTGTGGTGGATCTACACCTTGGGTCTTGTCTGGTGTGGTAGATTTATACCTTGGGTCTTGTCTGGTGTGGTGGATCTATACCTGGGGTCTTGTCTGGTGTGGTAGATCTACACCCTGGGTTTTGTCTGGTGTGGTAGATTTACCACTTGTGTCTTGTCTGGTGTGGTGGATCTACATCCTGGTTCCTGTCTGGTGTGGTAGATCTACACCTTGGGTTTTGTCTGGTGTGGTAGATCTACACCTTGGGTTTTGTCTGGTGTGGTAGATTTACCACTTGTGTCTTGTCTGGCGTGGTAGATCTACACCCTGTGTCTTGTCTGGTGAGGTAGATCTATACCTTGGGTCTTGTCTGGTGTGGTAGATCTACACCCTGGGTCTAGTCTGGTGTGGTAGATCTACACCTTGTGTCTTGTCTGGTGAGGTAGATCTACACCTTGGGTCTTGTCCAGTGAGGTAGATCTTTACCTTGGGTCTTGTCTGGTGTGGTGGATCTACACCTTGGGTCTTGTCTGGTGAGATAGATCTACACCTTGGGTCTTGTCTGGTGAGATAGATCTACACCTTGGGTCTTGTCTGGTGTGGTAGATCTACACCTTGTGTCTTGTCTGGTGTGGTGGATATACACCTTGTGTCTTGTCTGGTGAGGTAGATCTACACCTTGGGTCTTGTCTGGTGTGGTAGATCTACACCTTGTGTCTTGTCTGGTGTGGTGGATCTATATCCTGGGTCTTGTCTGGTGTGGTAGATCTACACTTTGGGTCTTGTCTGGTGTGGTAGATCTACACCTTGGGTCTTGTCTGGTGAGATAGATCTACACCTTGGGTCTTGTCTGGTGTGGTGGATCTACACCTTGGGTCTTGTCTGGTGTGGTAGATTTATACCTTGGGTCTTGTCTGGTGTGGTGGATCTATACCTGGTGTCTTGTCTGGTGTGGTAGATCTACACCCTGAGTTTTGTCTGGTGTGGTAGATTTACCACTTGTGTCTTGTCTGGTGTGGTAGATCTACACCCTGGGTCTTGTCTGGTGTGGTAGATCTACCGCTTGGGTCTTGTCTGGTGTGGTAGATCTACACCTTGTGTCTTGTCTGGTGTGGTAGATCTACACCTTGTATCTTGTCTGGTGAGGTAGATCTACACCTTGGGTCTTGTCTGGTGAGGTAGATCTATACCTTGGGTCTTGTCTGGTGTGGTGGATCTACACCTTGGGTCTTGTCTGGTGTGGTGGATCTATACCTGGGGTCTTGTCTGGTGTGGTAGATCTACACCCTGGGTTTTGTCTGGTGTGGTAGATTTACCACTTGTGTCTTGTCTGGTGTGGTAGATATACACCCTGGGTCTTGTCTGGTGTGGTAGATCTACCGCTTGGGTCTTGTCTGGTGTGGTAGATCTACCGCTTGCGTCTTGTCTGGTGTGGTAGATCTACCGCTTGCGTCTTGTCTGTTGTGGTAGATCTACCGCTTGGGTCTTGTCTGGTGTGGTAGATCTACACCTTGTGTCTTGTCTGGTGAGGTAGATCTACACCCTGGGTCTTGTCCAGTGAGGTAGATCTTTACCTTGGGTCTTGTCTGGTGTGGTGGATCTACACCCTGGGTCTTGTCTGGTGTGGTAGATCTACACCTTGTGTCTTGTCTGGTGTGGTAGATCTACACCTTGGGTCTTGTCTGGTGTGGTGGATCTACACCTTGGGTCTTGTCTGGTGTGGTAGATTTATACCTTGGGTCTTGTCTGGTGTGGTGGATCTATACCTGGGGTCTTGTCTGGTGTGGTAGATCTACACCCTGGGTTTTGTCTGGTGTGGTAGATTTACCACTTGTGTCTTGTCTGGTGTGGTAGATCTACACCCTGGGTCTTGTCTGGTGTGGTAGATCTACCGCTTGGGTCTTGTCTGGTGTGGTAGATCTACACCTTGTGTCTTGTCTGGTGTGGTAGATCTACACCTTGTATCTTGTCTGGTGAGGTAGATCTACACCTTGGGTCTTGTCTGGTGAGGTAGATCTATACCTTGGGTCTTGTCTGGTGTGGTGGATCTACACCTTGGGTCTTGTCTGGTGTGGTGGATCTATACCTGGGGTCTTGTCTGGTGTGGTAGATCTACACCCTGGGTTTTGTCTGGTGTGGTAGATTTACCACTTGTGTCTTGTCTGGTGTGGTAGATCTACCGCTTGCGTCTTGTCTGGTGTGGTAGATCAACCGCTTAGGTCTTGTCTGGTGTGGTAGATCTACACCTTGTGTCTTGTCTGGTGAGGTAGATCTACACCCTGGGTATTGTCTGGTGAGATAGAGCTACACCTTGGGTCTTGTCTGGTGTGGTAGATCTAAACCTTGTGTCTTGTCTGGTTTGGTAGATCTACACCTTGTCTCTTGTCTGGTGAGGTAGATCTACACCTTGGGTCTTGTCTGGTGTGGTAGATCTACACCTTGTGTCTTGTCTGGTGTGGTGGATCTACATCATGGGTCTTGTCTGGTGTGGTAGATCTACCGCTTGGGTCTTGTCTGGTGTGGTAGATCTACACCTTGGGTCTTGTCTGGTGAGATAGATCTACACCTTGGGTCTTGTCTGGTGAGATAGATCTACACCTTGGGTCTTGTCTGGTGTGGTAGATCTACACCTTGGGTCTTGTCTGGTGTGGTAGATCTACACCTTGGGTCTTGTCTGGTGAGATAGATCTACACCTTGGGTCTTGTCTGGTGTGGTGGATCTACACCCTGTGTCTTGTCTGGTGTGGTAGATCTACACTTTGGGTCTTGTCTGGTGTGGTAGATCTACACCTTGGGTCTTGTCTGGTGTGGTAGATCTGAGCCTCTATTGCTCTGGTGCTCAGAGCTTGTTCCTGAGCTGCCAGGATTAGAGCTTCAGTGCTGTCCTGTAGGCCAGCCCTCTCTAGCCATTGGTAGGACTTCTTGATCTCAGCCACTTCAGTTATGGTCCGGTGGTACATCCCATTTAGGGGTTTGCCCTCTATTGTACGTAGAGTGAAGTAATAATCCAAAACACCTGTAAGTGACGCAGATTTCCGTTATTCAAGTTTCGTCAAAGTTTATATATATAACGTTGTCATTTGACACAATCCTATAAAAAATAGAAATGATAGACTATGTATTCTAAGCTTTAGTTTCCATCATAATGTAAAAACTAGAAAACAGCCCTTTAATAAATTTTATAAATCCAAAAGTGTGTCAAAACACTTTATTTTGAACATGTTTATGTGTATATCCAACTAAGCACTAAAAACCACAACTGTGACAGGAAAAGAATTGAAAGTAAATCAGACAAACAAAAGCTGAGCCAATAATTGAATTTTAGACCCAAGCAGTGTAGACTGCCTTTTTATTTTGAATGGGCTGGACATGAAAACCTTCACAGGCTTTAGTGATGCTTTTATGATGAATGCAGGCAGACTAGCACATTCTCAAGAAAGAGACCATGAGTATAAAACAGAGTCCTTTTATTCATCTCCCATAAATGTTAGATAGTGTTTCGCAAAATACAATCTCTAATTTAGAACAGTTTTGTTTTCTATTTTAAAGGAATATAGGATGGCACTCTAATTTCTGATTTGAATGTGTACCTAATGGCACAGATTTTCAATTATTCCAAGTGTTGCATTAGGCGATGCCACACTGAAAGTAATGGACTTCTTCTGTTGCTGAGAAAGATAGACTTGTCCCATAGGACCTCAGTTTCCATTATTAAATCTCCCACACAGACTATTTCCATTTGCTCTGACCAAGGTGAAATTACCTGCTCTTGACACTTAAAGCATGGCAGCTCTTTTCTGGACCTATTACTTCTCAACCAAAGACAGCTTTTTCAGTGCATATTGCTTGAACCACAAAACCCTAAATCTGTTTTATACTCAAAATATCCCAAGAGGTTGTAAAAAAGAGAAATAATGACTAAAGGGCTACATGTTTGCTTGGCCACTCCCATAAAAATCCAGAGCTGGGTGATAAATTACCATGCAAGTGACACCATCAAAAAGAACAAAACAGCTGCTAGACGGATGTAGTGTTACAAATATAAGCTCTTGGTATTCTACTCACCTGCTTGAATGACTACAGACCAGAAGCACTCACTCCAATCAGAGAGTGAAGGGTGAAGGGTGTTCACCTGAACAACAGACTGGACTGGTCCAACAACACGGATGCTCTGTACAGGAGGGGCCAGAGTCGCCTTCACCTGCTGAGGAGACTGAGGTCGTTCGGCGTGTGCAGACAGCTGCTGAGGACCTTTTATGACACTGTGGGGGCCTCAGTGGTCCTTTATGGAATTGTGTGCTGGGCGGGGGGGCAGTGCAGGCAGAGACAGGAGGAGGTTTAACAAACTGGTTAAGAAGGCCGGCTCTGTCCTGAGCTGCACACTTGAGTCCATGGAGGAGGTGGCGGACAGGAGGATGTTGGCTAAGCTAACATCCATCATGGATAACCCCTCCCACCCCCGGCACCAAACTGTAGAGGCGCTGACCAGCTCCTTCAGCACAAGACTGTTGCACCCTCAGTGTAAGAAGGAGCGCTACCGCAGGTCATTCCTCCCCACAGCCATCAGACTGTATAACACTGTGTTACAGTGACACTCCACGGTCCCAGCGTTTTTTCATTCACTCATTTATTTATTTACTTTTGTTGTAGTTGTTGTTTTTCAGTTTTCAATTGTTTTTGTTCCTGAACAGTTGTCTGTTTTTGGTGTGAACTTCATTACTCATTTCTGTATTTGAAAAAAAAAAAAAAATCTTTTTACAGTTGAACACATGTTTTGCAGACCACATGTTTTTTACACTTTTGCAGCTGTATTTATTTAATATTTAATATTTATTTATTTATTTATTTACTTAATAAGAATCTCGTTTTTGATAATAATTTTCATAATAATTTTAATAATTTAATATGAATGTCATTTGCGATGTCCTTTTTTGATGTTATATTATATAGATTATTTCTGAATGTCGTTTTTGCTGCCACAGATAAATGAAATTTCCCCATTGTGGGATTAATAAAGTCATCTATCTATCTATCCATCCATCTATCCATCTATCCATCTATCCATCCATCCATCCATCCATCCATCTAATCATTATGAAGTGCTTTGAGAGAGTGATGCTGACCCACATCCAGAGCAGCATCCCAGACACACTAGACCCCCTGCAGTACGCATACCGGCCCAACAGGTCCACCTCGGACGCCATTGCTGCAGCACTGCACACCTCCCTCTCACACCTGGAGAATAAAGACTCCTACATTAATGCTCTTTATCGACTACAGTTCTGCATTCAACACGGTTGTTCCCCACAAGCTCACCCACAAACTGTTCTCCCTTGGAATTCCCCACTATCATCTGTGACTGGCTCCTGGACTGTCTGTCTGGCAGGCCTCAGTCTGACAGAATAGGGAACAGGACTTCAGCCAGCATCATTTCAAACGTTGGCACACCACAGGGCTGTGTTCTCAGCCCCATCCTCTACACCCTGTTCACCCATGACTGTGTGGCCTCTCATAAGGACAACATCATCCTAAAGTTCGCTGATGACACCGCCCTGATAGGACGCATCACTGGAGGGGACGAAGCAGCCTACAGGAGGGAGGGGGCCAGTCTGGTGACCCTCAACACAGAAAAGACAAAGGAGATGATAGTGGACATGAGGAAGGAGAGGTGGAACCCCCATCAGCCGCTGCTTATCCGGGGTCTGGAAGGGGAGAGGGTGAGCAGCTTCAAATATCTGGGGGTCCACCTCAGCCAGGACCTCACCTGGACACTCAACATCTCACAGCTGGTGAAGAAAGCTAATCACTTCCTGAGGAGGCTGAGGAAGTTCTGCATGTCGCCGAAAATCCTCAGCAATTTCTACAGCTGCATGGTTGAGTCCATCCTGACCAGCTGCATCACAGTGTGGGACGGCAGCTCTACCGCCATAGAACGCAAACGCCTGCAGAGAGTAGTGAAGACTGCGTCAAAGATCACCAGGACCCCACCCACCGCAACAAGGTCTGTTCACTCTCCTCCCCACAGGACAGAAGTACAGGAGTGTTTAGTGCAGGACCACCAGACTCAGGAAGTCTTTCTTTCCCTCTGCCATCAGACTCCTTAACAGCTGACAGGAGTCTGGAACAACAAACTGCACCTTTGCACATCCTCATTGTTCGCTATTGTTTATTATCACTGTTGCACATTTAGAATTTGCACGACATCTTGTGTTTTTATGTGTATGTTTGTGTGAACTTTCAGTTTCGCGTATACTTTTTGGTATTCGGAGCAGACAGCAAAGTAATAATTTCATTGTGCAGGGAAACCCGTTTCTTACTGTGCATATGACAATAAACCCTTTGAATCTTGAATCTTAGATGAGACAAAGGCTGTCTTCCTCCTGATAGCTTAACCCACAGCAAAGCTATGTCTACTCTGACAGAAACTTATGCAGATGTGTGTGGCTCGGCAGGGCTCTGCTAAATTCAACTTACCTTGGAGAGTGTTCAGCACGCAGGTCACATTAAGGCAAGCTGTTTGCTGTGGATAAAATTGTAGAGCTGTCCTCAAAGATGCTCTAAAGCATCATATTTCACCCGGCTGGCCTCTGACTGCCTTTGATTGCAGGTTCAGATTGATCCTGCAGTTGTGCACATGCCTGTAGATAAAGAGGTTGGTCTGCTGGCTGATAGATTCCAAGACACAAACAAATGTGTTATTTGATTTTCATATACATACGATCTGAATGAGCGGGAAACACATCTGTCAACATCTTTACAGATGCTGAATTAGAAGAAAATTCAACCCTACAATTGTGAGGGTTATTACTTTGCAGCCAGTGAGACATAGAAGGAAATGTGAAAATCTTACTAATGGCAAAGGAGCAGAGTTGGTGACATAATACCAAATCTATAAAAGACAATTTCAGGCATTAGACTCTGGAGAGTCAGAGGCTCTATCATAAGGTGGATCACTCACATTGATCAGTGTCGTAATCATCATCATCAGCTACATGTGGCGCCGCGGATGAGTCGCAAAATGATCAAGAGATCCAAAGCTGAACTTAACGGGTCTAAAGAAATGTGCTCATTTGAGAAGATGTAAATAGAACCCTCAAAGCACTTTAGCAACATTTAGCAGCTGCAGACTGAAATGAGTTTCAATTGTTGTTTGTTTCTCAGCGACAATGCACATGATAAGCATCACTGCAATGATCCAGAATGAGCAAAGCAGATATTTTTTATCTGTTTTCCCCGGACCGATGCTAACATTTGTTTACCTAAAAAGTATCAAAGATCTACTAATTAACCGATAACAACCCCATTTTTATGCCGAAACTCTTGATACACATTGAAATCACAATCCATCCAATTTTCAAACCTTCCTATTCCTGTCCAAAGTCACAGGAATGCTGGAAAACAGAGGTACAGAATGGAGTGGTACATCCTGGACCAGTCCATTAGAGGGCCAGATAACAAGAGATGACAAAGCAGCTACAAGGAACCTGTGTTTTTTTTCATATTAAAATAATCGTGGTTAAAAGCTCAGTTTTTCCACAGAAAGGGGAAAAAAACCTGAAAATGTGTTTTAATCACCAGAAGTGTCACTGGCGTCAACTGAATAACACACAGTCGTTGAAATACCATAACTCATCGTCCGTTTATGAGATCTACCCACATGCTACACATCACTAACACAAAGTAATGCATATCAGCACAAAGCTGCTTTTCTCCGCTTCAGAATCCGTTGGAATTCCGTTAATTGGATAAACAGTTGGAGAATTAAAGAACCCAAAAGAATGTAAACACTGGAACCAAAGCTCCGGGTGTTAAAGGGTTAAACATTCTTTTTTCCAGCTCCTCCAGTTTGAAGATGAATGTTTAACAAGAAACAAAATCCTACATAATTGTACTCTTCCACAGATGTCCACAAAGGGAGGTCATTTAAGGATCACAGAGCAATAGCTGCAGCAGCAATATTGTATATCACTGGCATGAAAAAAGGCAAATACTTCTTTAGCTTTGTCACAGTCTTGTGCATAATTCTGTCCTCTGCCACGACTTCATCTCACAAAGCCTTCAATGGATCTGATTAGGCTGCAGACATGCAGAGACCCACACATGAGCTTGTGTTTATGCATGACAAATTGCAAAAGTAAACCTTTGCTTTGAAAACTCTGATTGAATTTGACATTGAGGAGGTTCGATCTAAAGCTTCAATAAAACTGCATTTTCTCTGAGATTCAAGGTGGAACAAGTGTAAAAGACAGTCATAGCACACCCTGACATATTACATTCTGCTTTCACTTTGAGACTGCATCAGGAAAACACACCGATATATTCACAAGAAAGTAAAAGCAGTCGAGTTGTCAGGACGGAGGTTCCACAAATCTCTGTCACTTTGTTTAAAAGGAGCCTTGGAGGCCCTGACAACATTTTCTTTTGTGCTTCATGGATTATTTTAAATATTTTGGGACAAAGAAACCTCCCAAATGGATCAAAAATGAAACTTGTGTTAAAAAGGGGCAGCTAAATTTAAATAACACCTTACAACACAGAGACAATTTGGTTTACAGGAAGAAGAGATTCAGCAGCATAAAGAACAATCCAAGGAAAGGAAAATAAAATCAAATGAAAAAGTTACAAATGAAAACTAAAATAAAAGTACATCTATGTGGATGTTGTTGACTTGAATGCCATTTAGCACGTGACAGTGTGGTTGTGCTGTGATATTAAGTCTGACAGAAATTTGTCTTAAAGGCTGTTTGTGTTTTAACCCTTGTGCTATCTTAGATTACCCCCCCTTCCATTGAGGTGTTCTCCCTACCATGACAAAGGTGGATAAAGGTGGAAAGATTTCATGTAATCCATGGAAGATCACAAATCATTGAAGAAAAAAGGTTCAGAGCACTGTCTAGTGGGTCTAGATGACCCCACTCCCAATGGTAAAGTGCCTAGGATAGAACAAGGGCTACAAGCGTGTTCATCTGCATCATCAGCTCTTTAAAAATATTTTCTCACCAAAAGTAAGATGAGGATTTGGTAAATAAACATTAAGCCGGATCCAAACAGTTTTTCGTCAGACCAGATTTACGTCTTAAATACTGTTTGTTATCAGTTATGTCCTTTGGTGTAAAAATTAATTTAGGTTTTTCAGTCCTCGTCTGAATCTGAGATTTGCTTTAACTAACAGGGACAGGTGTCAGACTAAGAACTGTTGGATGGTAAACTAAGGCAATAAATTAATCGTTTAACCCGTTTCCATTGAACTCAAAAGCATAACCTTTACGGAGATAAATTATTTAGCAGGGTATCAGAGAAAAAAAAACTTGTGACATTTGTGCACCGAAGCGTTGCTGTTTAGACCAGCTGCAAGCAGTCTTTTGGGATTTTCTCCAACATGATCTCACACACTCTCCAGGCTTAATGCAAAAAGAGAATGTCAATATTTGGAACTACTTTCATCAAAATAAAAAAAACATTAACATCTAGGACAAACCTAATTTTTCAACTGAATATCACGAAAAAATGACAACAAAAATAAAGATTATGTACATGTACCATAGGCCATTCACAGTTAGAAAAACACTTTTTCATTAAAAAAAAAAGCTTTACGTTTTTGATTTATTCACCATTTTTAAATCTTTGAGTGGTCTGGGCCCGCCTTACCTCGCTGAGCTTCTCTCTCCCTACATCCCGGCATCTCAGCTCAGCTGATCGGATGATGCCTGAGGTATTGCGGTCTAAACGGAGGAGTAAGGGGAACAAGCCTTTTCTATCTGTGCTGTGAAGCTCTGGAACGCTCAGCTGCTAAATCAGACAAGCGTCTTCACCTTTTTAGAAGTCAACTCAAGCCTCGTTTTTATAGCCAAGCATTTGATTACATAGGAAATTTTGCTGTTATTTTATATTTAAGTTTTATTGGGTTTGATGTATTTTACCTTCAGGTTTATACGTATTTTTTTGTTTTTATTCACTTTTTATTAAATTTGGTTTTAGCCATTTTTTTTCTTTTTTTTTACTTGTCCTGTCCAACAGCTGGGCAGGCAGATGAGAGCTGAAGGCCTCTTGTGTTGGACATATTTTACTTTAACAATAGGGGTTATTAATCGTCTGACAAACCAGAATAAACCTCTTTTGGAATCGAGGCCAAAACTTTATTAATAGTAATTATTTTTGAAATTCTTTTGTGTTGGACCGGACAGAAAAGGAAAGGAGGGAAGAAGAGAGAGGGATGTTAGAGGGGGGGGGTGATGATAGGAGGGGGGAGGGGGGTAAAACCATGAAGCAGCATAAAGCAACAAGCTACTGGATGTTTGTCATTACGGTAAGGTACAGATAGAATACAAATCTCAAAGGGGCGGGGCCTGTCCACACACACACTCAAATGTTATCAATTTGTGAGTGCAAAGGTGAGCTAACACCTGTGCTCAGGTGAATGTTTATGTTCTTCTTAAATGGATGATGGAATGTGGAAACAAGGAGGGGAAGCAACCAGCCACCCCCACACCTAGACCCCCGCCGCAGCAGCCGCGGCAGCCAGAAGCCCCCAACGGCACGCAGCAGCAGGCGGAGAACAACCGCCCCCCGGGTGCCCACGCCCGCCAACCAGGCCAGGGCCAGCAGGGCCGCCACGAGGCCCCCAGGGCCAGAGAGCAGGGAGGCATGGGGGGAAAGAGAGCGCCGCCCCAGCCCAACCAGGAGAGCAGCCCCCCCGCAGCGCCAGGAGGGCCCAACGCCGGGCCCCCCCGAGAGGGGTGCCCACAGCCCCAGACGAGCACCCCATCACCACCCAGGGGGTCCGGGCATCCCCCCGCCCCAACCCCAGGTACGAGCCAGGACCCCCCAAGGGAGACCCGCTCCGCGCTCCAGTCAGCCACCCATCAGGGCCACAGATGGTCCAGAAAGGTGCAAGACGGGGGCCAGCCCCCCCCGCCATTTCTACCATGTCTAGCATTAATGTACAGCACATTGTTCCAGTTTCAATTGTGTTAAGGTGCTTTACAAAGAAAGATGATAAGGATGATTAATGGCTTGCCACATTTTCCTGTTATTTTTTATTTTTTTTTTTTTTTTTAACTTGTCCTGTCCAACAGCTAGGCAGGCAGATGAGAGCTGAGGGCCTCTTGTGTTGGACATATTTTACTTTAACAAGAGGGGTTATTAATCTTCAGACAAACCAAAGGTGTGACTGAATAAACCCCTTTTGTAATTGAGGCCAAACTTTATTCATTTCAGTCAGACAACTCTTGCAGTAAGAAATATTTATTTGACATTTTTCCACATTCTTTAAGTTGGCATTCACATATTTTCGTTTGGCATAAGGCTCCGTTCAATTCCATAAAACTTCCATAAAATTCCATAAAATTTCCATAAAACTTTCGGGTAACAAAACCCCCCTTTACGGAGCCCACAGGTGGAAGCCGGGGAGGAGGGTGGGGCGAAGAATGAGCGCTGAAAGTAAGAAAGAATGAACAACTGCGCACCTGGCTTAAATAGGACGCTGAGCAGGTGAGTTAATTAACTGAACCGCCCTAGGGTATTTACCTGAAAAACACTGCTGCGAGTATCTGCCCGAAATACGATAAATCGTCATTTCAGTCAGACAACTCTTGCAGTAAGAAATATTTATTTGACATTTTTCCACATTCTTTAAGTTGGCATTCACATATTTTCGTTTGGCATAAGGCTCCGTTCAATTCCATAAAACTTCCATAAAATTCCATATAATTTCCATAAAACTTTCGGGTAACAAAACCCCCAACACTAAAATCATCCAGAAGAAGAGAAAATGTGAATGTATAATCAGTGTGTAATAAAATGGGGTGTGTTTTCGGCAACATTCCATTTTCATTTCATTTCCCAGTATGACTGCTATGTGTGACCCGGCACCATTGACCGTTTGGGCCGCCCCCGTTCGAGTACAGCGCCACGAAGGGAACATGCTATCTAGTGGATCTGCTATGTGTGACCCGGCACCATTGACCGTTGGGCCGCCCCGTTCGAGTACAGCGCCACGAAGGGGACATGCTATCTAGTGGATCTGCTATGTGTGACCCGGCACCATTGACCGTTGGGCCGCCCCGGTCGAGTACAGCGCCACGAAGGGGACATGCTATCTAGTGGATCTGCTATGTGTGACCCGGCACCATTGACCGTAGGGTCGCTCCCGTTCGTGGAAACCACTAGAGGAACATACTATCTGAAAGAGAGAGGGAAAGAAATAAAAGGGGAGCCAACATAAAATTACTTATACCTGATCTTAGAACGTAAGCTCACTTCCGCAAAACGCTGTGCAGAACTATAATTTAAACCGCCAAACAACCCGTATGATACACTAACTTAACATCCAATCCAAAGCTTCCGGTGGCGTATGACATGCTTAACAGCTTTTATTCAAACTTCTATTAAACTAAGAACAAGTTTGATGGCCATAAACTCTTCCATTTTCGCAACTATATATACACGCGCTTAAGTAACATCCATTATTTCGAAGCTCCCAACGACAGTACCACGAACGAGCTTAATAGCCATAATTTTCTCCATTTGGCATGCCAATTATAAGCGCTCAAGGAACAGCCATATAATTGAGGTTCCATCCCAATATTAAGAACGAGTTCAACGCCCATATTTACTATGCTTCATTGGCATACTACAAACAAATGAGCTTAAGAACCAGATTCGAGCTCCGCGCATACTATGATACAACTTAGAGCAACCTAAATTTTGAGGCTTCCACCTGGCTATAATTTTCTTTTAACATCTATAATCAAAGAATTTACATTCATTCTGCGGTTGACATTGATTAATTAATTCAGTCAGAAGTGTCATTGGAATGCAGAGGAGCTCCAACGCCCCGTCACTTTCAGTGCAGCAATAGGTACGTCGAGCAGTCATCGTTGCAGCGCCAGATCAAGGAATGCATGGGTGACATCATTTCCTGGAAACGGAGAAGCTGATCGGGGCGTAGGGGTTCGAAGGCTCAGGATGCGATGCATAGATAAAAACAAAGCAGTATTAGTCCTGACAAGAATATATAAATAACCCAGAAACTGATCAGTTTCAAAATGATTGAGATAAATTAAATAACAGTGCTTTTAAAAAACAAATCTGAGAAAGTGAAATTTAGTAGATAGTTAAGGTAAAGACCCATTGCGGATTTATCGCACCCTAGAAACCACCATAATTACAAATTCCAACAATGAAATGATAGTGAAATATATGACCTGCACGAAATCTTAACACCAATTTTTTATATACTCCAATGATGAGAAAAGTAACCTTTGACAGTTTCAGAGGGACGCACCTTCAGGAGGCCATCGAGGAGTAGGAGTAGTAGATGGGAAGAGTAGCCAAGGAGATTTGTAGATGAGGAAGGTCAACATCCCACGTAGCAAAGGATTACAGCTCGGCTGGATTTGATGCCTTGTATTTGATATTAGTGGTTCTCAAATTTTTTAATTAGCCAAGGGCGACTGGATACTGCAAAAGAGAACTTGAGAGCCATGAGGGATCATAGGTTTTGATAGTATTTTTGCTAGACTGAACCTTAAGCATTTAGAGGCGGAGTATAACAAGCCTCTAAATGGGGATGCATCTAGCAGAGTGTCATCTGCTTAAGCAAGGCAGATAGAAGACTGACTTGTGGACACAAGATTTAACTCTTGAACTAAGCTTGAGAGCGCAAGTGATATATTTCCTACGGTCAGGGTAGAAGTTGCTCAAGGTGTTATTTAAACATTAACCAAGTCAACCGATGACACAATACTATCATTCAATATTGAAACAGCCTTAATATAATCTCCAAGGATGAAATAACCGGACGACCCCTTAAAAACCATCAGAGCTGTAGATTCTGGCGGCCGGACAAACACAAACCACTCTTCTTAAATCCTTTTTCCCCCAAACCAGAAGGCGCAGACTCAGGAGAACAAGTGGAGGGAGCCTGAAGACACAACATGTATCACAAAACCACTCCAGGCATAGAGAGGGAAAGATCAAACGCAAAACACGAAAATCCAGAACAGGAACACGAGGCCCAGGATCGAACTACCCAGAACAAGAACACAAGATGAATGGATGACCATAGGACCAAAGCTACATGTAACCCACATGTTTTCCTGGCACTGTCCCTTTAAAGCACACGCGATTTTGGGAACTCTCGCGAGACTTCCGAACGTGACGACACACTCAACTTCCGTGTTTCATTCAGTTATAAATAAGTGGCGGGGATGGTTGACAGGATGCATACATTCGGGAGTTTCAGCAATATCCTTGCTACACAACGCCCTGCATCAGACAGCCATCTAACTCGTCTTCCAACTTTCGTTTTTTTCTCACGCTGCAACTGGTGAGTGACAGTTTTTTTTTGTATGTGTGCGAGTCAGCAGGCGCGGGCGCCAGCTGATCTCACAGCTGATCCCGGTTTGAGATCATGTAAACAAAACAAATTGTTTGGAAAACTATATGAACTGTTTATTTTAAAATCAATTGTGAGTACTCTAAACAAACCGAACTAATAATCATGCGCATGTTAATTATTATGAATTGATGATTATGAATTATGTTGTAGTGATTGCATTGTTTCTGATCAGAGGATCAGATCAGAAAATCACAGGAAAAATGCATATTTGGAAAGCTTTTGTCATGAACTTATTTTTAAAGCATAATTCCATGTTTTAAATAAGTATTTGGTCCTGTTCATACAGGCCAGGTTTTTTTTCCATCGGGAGGAATCCTCTTCCCATCTGCTGATGGCAAGTTAACAGAGCCCACCTGGACCAAAAGCCAACTGTCCCTACTAACGCGGTAGGATACAATCACATGAACCCTCATCAATAACTTTACCGGCATTGCTCAAGCACCAATCATTGGAGCTAACTCAGCTGACTCCAAAGACTATTTCTGAATCACCCAAAAAGGGTGAACTTGTTGGACACTGGACAAAAAGAAAAAAATATATATATATATGGTTATTTCGCATTGTACATATTGTCTGTCAATTATTTTGTTGCTTGTTCACTGTAAATATATCAACTTCAAATCAGCTGAAGGAGTCCTGTGTGATTTTGAATCTCCACATTTCCTCCCTGAGACGAATCTGCCCAGTCTAATGTATCCTTAATCAAAAGTGTTACATACAGCAATGTCAGGTGGCCCAATCATTGACGAATCATATCCAACCAAAATTTGAACAAACGACATGCTGCACAAAAGCTAGAGATGACATAATGGGGAGAGACAAGCATCAATGAACCACCCAAATCTATAGAAGAAAAATAAATCCGGACGGGTGGAGAACCATACATTATAGATAACGTGGAAACCCAATTTTGAAAATAAAGTTTTTCCACAGAGATTCAAAAGACCAGGGATACAGAGGAAAGTTGGCCACCAAGAAATCATCAATAACATGCAAAATGAAGGGCACCCATCGCCTACAAATATCCAGTACAGGGCGATAAAGTCGATTTTATGAGGACTGCCACGACAACGGAAAGGTAAACCGACAAACACCTCGAGCGCCAACTGAAGGCCAAGAGACGCCACTGAGAGGCATAGAGGCAGAACAGTGAGACCATCAGTGACAGTCATCCTCAGCCTTATATCGCGTTCGGAGGAAATTCGTGGAGACAGCATGGGGAGCTGAAGAAAATATATACCAATCCTGAAGGCGCATGGGGAACCAGGCCACTGATGCCCAGAAGATTAACTGTGAGGCGCTAGCAGGTCCAGATCAAGTCACGTCAACCTGAACACTTCCTAGGGGCCACCCTCAGTGGCGGCTTTGAAAACGATGCCCCGGAAGAATCCATCACATAGCCCCCACAAACCTCCAACCAAACTAGAGAGAGAATAACAAATTAACTGTCCAGCCGAGAAAACAAGGCCGCGACGAGACTGACACACTCACTAATGCGGCCGACGCAAGTCCCTGAAGCCAGGGCATGACCCACTGGGGTACACAGAGCGGGGAAAAACAGGCGGAGCAGAACCAGATGCAGAATGTGCGGGGGCAATGAACGAGGATCGCTGAGTGAATAAAATGAGCCATAGACGCTGCATAAGAGAGACCAATCATAGGGGAAAATGTCCACAGAGCAGGGACGGGTCCAAGAAACACTGATTCACATTCTGACTAACCAGCAGCTACAACAACGAAGAAAACAAACAGAAGAACCGCCATAATAATAAAGCCAGCATCAAATTAAAGATAATCAAGATTTACACCCAGCTCCCAAAGAACAAAACAGCAACAGGAAACAATGCTAGAAGCCACGAAAATTCAGCCAGCATGAGAAACCTGTCCAAACGAGGACTGCCAGCCTTCACAACCACAGAAAGGACCCCACAACCCTGAAAAAAAAAACAAAACAACAACAACCGGACGACGCAGAACTACGCAGCAGAAAAGGAATCAGAAGTGCATCATGAAGGACCCGGAGACAAAACTACAATTCCCAGGGTCCTTAGGGGCGTGACGTCACCGAAGTAAACAGGAAGTGAGACGCAGCCATAGAAAACTACACGGGAAAAGTACCGCATGAAGCTCACCGTGGATAATTGGGGTGACCACGGCAGACCAGAAGACCCGGACTACTCCTGATCGGGGGGCACGGGCATCCCGAACATCGCGGAAAGCCCACCCCCTGCAGATGCACGCGACCGCGGCGAAACGAACGCGCTGTGCGCCGTCAGCCGCCCGCGGATCGGAGGAGAAATTAAGGAGAGCAGACGCGGCGAAACGAAAACCCCACATCAGAAAGATGGGGATCATCCATCCGAAGGACGGGGGAACACAGTAAGACGCCGAAAGAGCAGGAGACCCGCGGGCTCGGAGACCGGCGAAGAATGAGCGCTGAAAGTAAGAAAGAATGAACAACTGCCACCTGGCTTAAATAGGACGCTGAGCAGGTGAGTTAATTAACTGAACCGCCCTAGGGTATTTACCTGAAAAACACTACTGCGAGTATCTGCCCGAAATACGATAAATCGTCATTTCAACCATGTTTGAAAATCTTTGGTGTTGGACTGGACGGAAAATGAAAGAGGGGAAGAAGAGAGAGGGATGTTAGAGAGGGGGGGGGGTGATCGTGAGAGGGGGGGGGGGGGGTAAGACCATGAAGCAGCATAGAGCAGACAGGTTTACTGGTTGTTTATCATTACGGTACGGTTCAAATGTAGTACAAAAGGGCGGGGCCTGTTCACACACACTCAAATATTATCAACACACCTGCTAGCTGGAAGAAATGTCCACATGTCAACATGTACACAAAACAGATAGTGTTCACGAACGCATACCTATGCCTTTAAACCAACTAGTGTGAAATCTTTCATTCATTCAATCGTGCAAACTATAAGTGCAAAGGTGAGCTAACACCTGTGCTCAGGTGAGTGTTTATGTTCTTCTAAAATGGATGGTGGAATGTGAAAAGAAGGAGGAGGAGCGCCCAGCCACCCCCACAACCAGACCCCCGCTGCAGCAGCAGCGGCAGCCGGAATTCCCCCAACGCCACACGGGAACAGGCAGGGAACAACCGCCCCCCGGGCGACCAAGACCGCCACCCAGGCCAGGGCCAGCAGGACCGCCGTGAGGCCCCCAGAGCCAGAGAGCAGGGAGGCGCGGAGGGAAAGAGAGCGCCGCCCCAGCCCAGCCAGGAAAGCAGCCCCCCCGCCGCGCCGGAAGAGCCCAACGCAGGGCCCCACCGGAGAAGGACACCCACAGCCCCAGACGAGCACCCCACAACCACCCAGGAGTTCCGGGCATCCCCCCGCCCCAACCCCAGGTACGAGCCAGGACCCCCCTAGGGAGACCCGCTCCGCACTCCAGGCAGCCACCCACCCGGCCCACGGTTGGTCCAGGGAGGAGCAAGGCAGGGGCCCGCCGCCCCCGCCCAGGAGGGGGGAACCCCGGGGAAAAAAGGGTGGCCCACAAGGGGTGTTATAAATATGGCCCGACCAGGCTCGGCCATGTTGGAAGTTTGGCGGGGCCCAGCGCTCAGGGGCAAGGACCAGGACCCACCCCCCAGGGACACGAACACCCCCGGCTCAGGTGTAATATGAACCCCCCCACCGTGCGGAGAGAGCACCGCCGGGCCCAGGGATCCGGCACCCAAGGGACACGGCCACCATCGCCAAGGGGCCCGCACCCCCCACCAGGGAAGGGGTAGGGGACAGATGGACCCAGGTCCCCCCCTTCCTTGCAAAATGTGTGTGCGTGTATGTGTGTTTGAGAGGGTGTGTGTGTGCATGTGTGTGTGTTTATGTTGGAATGTATATATTGAAGGGGGAGGGGTGTGTGTACTAAGGAGGGTGCAGTTAAAATTGGCGAGTAGGGCACTAGGGGGACATCTCCTGATTACTCACAGTGATGTCCCCTCACCCTCCCCACCAAGGGGCCCTAAATGTCTAAGGTGCGGTTAAAATTGGCGGGTAGGGTGCCAGGAGGACATCTGCTGCTTGCTTGCAGTGATGTCCAAGCACCCCCCTTACCAAGGACCCTTCATGTCTAAGGTGCAAATAAAACCGAAAGAGGGGGGGCCCACTCCATACGGCAACCATAGGAGGGGGGCCACTGCCAAGTAACCCCCCCCCAGGGCGCATCGCAGGCTAGACCCCCCACCCCCTCACCCTAATATGAGGTTAAATGAGGAAGGGGGTAAGTTGGGGACAGCTGGTAAACTGTCCCCCGGTGGTCAAACAGCTGTCCCCCAGCCCCCCCCCCCCCAGCAAAGAGGCCAGGGCCACCCAGCCCAGGGGCCCCACCCCCGGAGGCGCCGACACCCCAGGCCCGGCACCACCCACCCCACACAGAGAGAGAGGAGCCAGAGAGCGCCGTCCCCCCCGGAGCAAGCCCAGGCCCCCACCCCCAGACGCCGGCCCTAGAGGAGCTCTGGTCAGGCCTTGACCGAGGACCGGGACCGGGACCGAGGAGGCCAACCGGCCGAGGCAACCACTGATTGCCTCAGCGGAGACCCCGACCCGTTAGCCCCCCCGACCCGTACCAATAATGCCCCCCCCCCCTGAACGCCCCCCCACAGGACAGGGCCGACAAGCCCCCCACCCCACCCCACCCCAGACCCCGCAGCCGAAGCGGATGACACCCAGAGCGACCGGGGGCCCCGAGAGGGTTGTCCCGTCCCAGAGCCAGGGAAGGGCCGATCCCAGCCCCATGTGCAGATGGGCCATCTGCCCCCCCCCCCCCCCCCCCCGAGCAGGGCCCCCCGCCAACCCCCCCCAGCGCAGGCAAAGGGACCACCCCCCCAAGCCAAGCCAGACCACCACCCCACCCCCCCACCACGCACCCCCACACCCAAGCCCAGAGGACCACGCAGCGCCCCAGCCCGCTCCACCCAGGCACCGGACCCGACCAACGGAGCCCCCACCGCCCCCGCCAGGCACCGGAGGCCCCGGTGTTTCATGTTTTTACACACATTAGAAAACTGAGCATGAGAGGTTAAATAAAAAAGTATTAGCGTCAATCTTTGGATTGAAAGTACAGTAGCAGGTAAATTCTCCAGTTCTACCAATGCATAATGGAGGGAAACATCTCGCCAGAGATGAGGTTGTGGAAGCTGGGAACAGTTTCTGAATGGTGAAAATAGAAATCAACTGTTTCTTACCACAGCTCTTTTGGGTGGCCACACCCAGAAGGCCAGCACTGAATTTTGGAAGGAAGAAAAAGAAAAGTATATAACCCTTATTGAAACCGGCATTGAAAAAAGATTGCAGGTGGCCAGAACACCAACACAGAACCAAGAGATAAACCAGTGACTAGGGTCTGGACTGGATCTTAGTCATAATTAGTTGTAATTCTTATCAGCTGCAAAGTCTTTGTTTCTAATCAACGAATGATCCACTGATCTAAGAGCATTTTTAGATGATCATTGTACCTTTGAAAATGATAATACAGTATCTAGACAAATGAAAATTAGCGCAAGTGGAGAAACAGCAGACCCCCCCGAGGGTGTGGGCCCACGGGGAAGTGATCCAACGTCATCACTTCAGGGTGGACCCCACTGAGACCCGAGGAAAAAGCACCGGACAACGGGTGCTTACTTGTGAGCCTCAAGCCAGGCATTGATTCAGAGTGAGGTTTTCTTCTCATAAGGGGGAAAAGTTTTGTGATTTTCTTAGTTTATACAAGGCGAGTAATTCTACCAACACTACTTCTTTTAGTTTCTGATGACAGCAGAAGGATTCCAATGTTGCAATAATTGCATACTCTTAGGATTTCTCAGTGCTACAAACGAAAGGCAGAGGGGGCGTTTTCTTAACCAAAGCGGAAAATAAATGCATATAAAGTAGTTTGATGTCAAATATGACGCTGCTTTCAGCTAGGCTCGTTTGTCATCCAGATTACAGCAAACAACCCGAAAAAGCTGTGCTGTGTGCTTCGAGATTTAAAAGCAACTCAATATTCACATTTCACTGATACCCAAACAAAGACAGTTTTTAAGTATTATAGTAATATTCTCAATTCCAGCATCAATTTCCAAAAAGCTGGGACAGTAGTTACAGCCGGATTGCATCATATATTGCTTAAAAACGTTGTGTATGTTGGGAACAGAGACCAGATAATTTGGTTTTAAAACTGAAATAATTTGGGAAAAAGCATTAGAGCTTAGAACATTAGAACATTAGCATTAGAACTGTTTAGCAAACTGTGGCATTCAATTTAGTATTTGAGATCAAATCATCTTTCATAATTCCACATATTTTTCTTCAGATGACAACAGCTAAACTACAATTCTTGCAGCTTTCTAAAAACAGATTAAGTAAATCATCTTTTACAAAGGAAAAGACCTTTTCTGATCGGCTTCTTTAACAGCTCATCTCATCTGGATCTCTTCATGCCTTCATATAAGCTTTGTTCAAATTTCAAACACTTTTTCCATCCTCTGTGAATGTGATTCCTTTAAAAAAACAGAGATGTTTTATCAAATAAATCTCTGCCATCGCCTTGTGAAATGTTGCTTCTTTGGCTTCTCGAATTAGTTAAAATGAAGTCCTTCTCTAAAAGCCCTAAGAGAAGTCACTGAAACATCTTCATCATTTCCCAATTCAGAGGATGCTTTAATTGTAACTGACTGAATTGGCTGATTGCTTCAGATGAATTATGTATTTCATCATCTTTCCAGCATGAACACATCTCTTCTCAGTGCAGCGGTGTGCATTGTCCAGAACAGGGCAGCAGCCTAATTGCGCAGTTCCAGCACTGAGGGAGACCCGGGTTTCTGTAACAGATGTGTCCAATTAACGTCTCATCTTTGATGGAGTTTACATGCATGTCTCTCTGGGACTTCAAGCCTTGTTTTAATCATAGCTTCCCTCTTTCCTGTTATGCACACATGCAGTTTTGAAGAACTGCTGTAATATGAACTGATTTACAGCTGAGTAATGATCAAGGCACATTACCATTCTAACCAGGGCAAACTAGGTAGTCTGCTCAGAAAATGAGGCATAAAGGGACACAAACCTCTGTAACTCAACAGAAACAAGAATTTGCAGCGATTCCCTTAAATGAAAGTCAAACGTATGTTTACAGCAAACAGAGCTGCCGACCTTTCTGTGTGATCTCAAGTCCTTCTTCTCATGTGAGAGTGATCTCTGGCTGTGAGAACCTCACCATAGCAGGAAAAGAGGAGTTAAGGCAAGCAGGAGTCTTAATAGATGTGTGCTGTGGCTCCCCCCCGATCTGACAGAAGCCTGTCACGTAGCATGTGTGCGCATTTAGGCTTATTTACCTCCATCCTGCTGGCTGTCTGACGAGCACGTCTCACTGCTGGAGATGCAACATCGCTGTCTGGCAACCTCTTGATCAAAGAGTTGTGAAGCGTGGCAGGCACAATTCATGTGTGTGTGTAGGGGGGGGGGGGGGGGGGGGGGGACAGAACGTTGGCCCGCTAATGCAAATGATAACCGGAGAAAGCAGAAACAACAACCTTGCATCCGTTTATCGCAGCTAGCCTACGGATCTTCATAACCTCAACTTAAATTATTCATGCTTGTTTGGGTCTCCTGGTCGATGGGCCACACAGCACTGCATGCATTAGAACTCATGCTCTGACTGAAAATAAAGACTTGAAAAGTTATGAGCAGCCCTGGTGACCCTTTTGTGTCCAAATTCTTTATCCCTTGTGCTATCTTAGATGACCCCCCCCCCCCCCCTTCCATTGACGTGTTCTCCCTACCATGACAAAGGTGGATAAAGGTGGAAAGATTTCATGTAATCCATGGACACCAGTGAAGATCACAAATCATTGAAGAAAAAAGGTTCAGAGCACTGTCTAGTGGGTCTAGATGACCCACCTCCCAATGTTAAAGTGCCTAGGATAGAACAAGGGTTACTCTAATAAGCAGTGGTATTCCAGACAGAAATCCTGACCGTTTCAACATTTCTAACTTTTTTGGTGCAGATTAAAACTAAAAATTGCAACAGATAGCAGCTCATGACATTAAAAATATGAACTTGTAAAATATCATTAATATATATGTGAGTATACTAATAAATATTTACAAATTTAATCTGAAATTTCAAAAAGGATAAATATGTTTGCAGATTGAATTTGATCCGATTCATCACAATTGCAGGTAACCTACGACACTTTCAGAGAATCGTCTAAGAACAAAATATGTGAAAGTGGGAAAATGTTTATTAAGTCTGTAAATGCAAAACACCAGCAACATGAAGACATTGAGCTAGAAAAAGGTTTGGTTTGGACATTTACAGAGCACAGATTGGATTTGTTTTATAACTTCAACACACTGTATTGAAAGAAATACAAAAAAGCACAATAAAGAAGAGGAAAAAACAGAGACATTTTCAGGAAACAGTCAAGTTTTCTCAAAGTTCCAACTGTCCTTGTTTTCCACTGATTCACAGCTGATGTGTCCATCCCAGAGATATACTTTGGTGCTGAGTGGAGGAGCAGATTTGTCCCCGCTTGGAGACCTGGAGGCTTTCACTGCTAAAAACAGGAGTGTGTGTGTCAGAGATCCTTACATTCTGTTGCTTTGTTTGACCTATGGTCTAGAACAATACATGGTAAAATACATATGCTATAAAAAAATATGTTCTCACTAGCTCAGCATACCCCTAACCTTTTCAAATATTCTTAAATAATTGAATACAAATTTAAATAGATATTCTGTGAAGATTAGAAACGTTCAAAAAGATTTTTTTGTTTTCTAACACAGAAGTGACCACAGTTCAAAAAGCTTGAGTGCTCCTGTCCCATCCTGACGCCCCGTGGATGGGGCAAATGCTGACATTGAACATGTGTGGGTGCTGGTCTTGCTCCCCCTGGCTGTGCTGTGTTCTAGCTTGGCTGGCAGTCATTCTTACTGCAGGTAGCCTGACGTTCAATCTGCCACGTCCCCTCCTCGTAGGTGCAGTAACAGATCGTGCACTCGTCAATCTTCACCTCTCTGCCGGCGGGTATCACTTCTGTGTCTGCGTAGCAGTTTGGTCCTGCAGGTGGCGGATCAGAACATCACTTTAAGACAGACAAAAGCTTTGCAATACACTGAAACATGACATTTTTTGGGTGTCCCTGTGAACTTCCTCTTCTTTCCTCTTTGTTGTCAATGAAAAGTCATGAAAGGGCCTGAAAATGCTAAGTGCCTTTGATTTGGTATATTATAAAGGGGTTTAATAAAATCAACAAAATTATGAGGAGGACCAACTTTGCATGAGGCAACAGTTTTTAAAATGTCTTAAAGGTCTTACGCTTTTTTATCTGTCAGATCTTTTAGTCAAATATGAACCCTTGTGGATTCATAGATCCTCTGGCACTGTTCTTCTAACCATTCCAGCTGTAAAAACCAAACCCCACGGAGAGGCATCTTTTCAGTACTCTGGCCATCGTCAGTGAAACAGCCTGCCAGAGGACCTGAGGGCCGCAGAAAGCATAGCTGCTTTTAAGAAAAGGCACAAGATGCATATTTTTAACCTGGCTTTTAGCTAATTTTACTACTTTTATTATTTTATTTATTTATTTTATTGTGTATTTATCTATTTTATCTTATTTTATTAATTTACGCTAGATTTTTAATAATTGTTTTTAATATTCCTTATTTTCAAGGTTTTATTGTCTATTGCTTTTATTAGTATGTTTACTTTGTCATTCTCATTTTAATTTGTATTTCCCGCCTGTGGCGAGGCTGGTCCCCGCCTGTGATGCTGCATTTCGCTGCTATGCAGCTATTCTCAGAAAGGGTGGTCCCAAATACTAGCGATGCCAACAACCAACATTTCGTGCTCAGCCTATGTCCTACTGTCTATCCCTGTTACGGCTGTGGCCGTATTTGATTTTGTTTTGTTTGTTTGTTTTTGTGTTTTGTGTAGTATTTCTGTATCAGAGTGGGACTTGTGTTTTTTGTGGATCTTTGTCTGTTTTTGTCTGATTATTTTCAGGTGTGGTGGAAAGGGTGTGGCCTCCCATTGGACCAGCTGGTGGAGGCAGCCTTTAAAGCCACCATTTGGACATCCAGTCAGGGGGAGGGGAGCCTTGCTGCAACAGTCTCCACTGCAGCTTGGCACTCTTCTCCATTTTTGTTTATGTCTTCTCCACTTGTTTTAGTTTGTGTTGCACTTCGTAGTTCTTTGTAGTTTTGTCTGTGCCCACTCTGTTTAGTCCTTTGGTTTATGATTTTGTTTAAGGGGTGAACCGCCATTTTGTTTAGTACATGTTTTCTCCTGGTTTTGTTAGGTTAGGGAGGTTAGCGTTCTGTCTTTGATTTCCCTTTTCTTTCTTTGCAGGTAAGATTACATGTTTCAGTTAGTTGGGGTTTTGTTTGTTATTTTGGCCTGGGTTCACCCTGAAGCCTTTTAGCTTCACTTTTAGTTCTTGTTGGTTGTTTATTTGTAAATAAATTTGACATATTTGTATGGAGACATTTGATTGGTGTTTTGTTACAGTTAAATTATTAGCCAAAACTTTACTTTTTTTATGTTATGCTGCCTCTGTGCCCCTAGACACAATGGGGGCGTAACAATCCCCATCAGTAAGGGGGTGGGAGGTGGGAAAGGGGTGGGGTGTTGTGTCTAGGCCTGGGGAGGGGGCTCTATTTTAATATTTGTTTATATATTGTTTATTTATTTATTTTTTTTTAAATATAAAGCACCTTGTGTTATATTTTTATAGAAAAAGTACAGTATATATAAAGTTTGATTTGCTTTGTTTTGCTTTGATTTGATTTGATTTGATTTCATTTGAGGCTGTTTTTGGTCCTGCAGTCATTTTGAAAGAAAAAATAATTTCATTTTAGTTTTTTATCGTGCAGCAGCAGATACTGTAAGGTGCCTGGAAATGTGGGATAAGGACAGACCAAGCAATTCGATGTCATCTTTTGTGCTGTTCACAAAATGCCAGTTATACATTTCAGACAGTCACAGAATTCATATCAGTTTACAACTCAGACCTGGGGGGTCCAGTGGTAGTGTATTTGGTGAACTTGAGTGGGAGTAACTGATGTGGACAGGTCCCCAAAATATTGTTTCACCACTTCAGTACAAAGCCAGATTTCTACATTGCATCATTTTATCATTCTTCTTATCATGGTGTGTCTGTGTGTGTGTGTGTGTGGGGGGGGGGGGGGGGGTGGCATTGTGTGGGTTTTAAAAAAAATATACGTATTGTCCTTCTAATTTTCCAATGTTATTATGTTTCTATGTAAAACACTTTGGGTAGAATGGGTTGTTTAAATGCTATAGAAATAAAGTATAAATTGATTTGATTCAATTTGTAGTTCTCTTTCTTGGCATGAAACTTTCCTGCTGCTCACAAATGTTCACTTCTGCTCTTAGTCAGCTTTATTCCTCTGTAGTTCCAACAGCTCTGCATATCTCCCTCATTCCTTTGCACCTGGTCTCCTGGACACACAGCATGTCTACCGTCCTCCTCTTCATTATGTCCACCAACTCTTTCCTGTCATTTCCATGTCACATTCAAAGTCTCATCTGTCAGTCAGAACTTTCTTCTTCTATCCCTTCTTACCAACGTGCCTTCCTCCTAACCCTTTTTGCCTCAATCGTTTTCTAAAAATTACAAAAAAGCCCAGATCCACTGTGTTCTCTTTGCTTCTGAGTATTGAGGTTCACCATCTTCTTAGGTCAATCCACCTGTATGTTAGGACAGACTGCTCTGAGGACATAAATGTCCAAAATCTAAACAGGTAAGAAAGATGTGTGACACTTCAGTGTTGCCAAATAAATAATATAATATTTTATGAATACATGTGATGGCATTAATCCTCCAAAATGGTATATGGTATAGTGCTTTCCCTTCCTTCGAGACCCAAGGCGCTTTACAGTCACAAAATCGTATAAATAGTAGATTAGACATTTCTCGACATGTACCCAAAAAGTTTCTTGATTGATGCAAGAACACACAAACCCTTAAAGATTGAGGATTGGTACTAGATTTTCCTAGACTATATTTTCTCCCCTATTCCTGCCATCAACATTACTTCATGTGTGCTTTTGCTGCTTTGCCAACAACACAGCAAACTTACAAAAATGGAACAGGAGTTCAAAGTTTGAGGTAAAACTACTAAAAGAAGAAAAGCGCACTGGTGAGAATGAAAACAAGCCCCTGAAGAACAGCAGCTTTATCTCTGGCTGGGAAGTTAAAGAAGTTTGACCCCATATTTAAAAGGCACTTCTGGTACTGCTGCACCATTCATCAGTTTCAGAGAACTAAAAACTTTAAGCAGTTGTATGTGAACAGAGTAATCAGTTTGTGTAAAGGCCCGTACACACCGAGACGTATATCGGCGCACGTTTTTTGCCAGCGTTTTTCAACACGGTTTTTGTGTTCACACCCAGGCGATTTTCGCTGACGATGAGCCGAGCGAAAATGCAATTTCATTCCCTGACATTAGATGGCGCTTAATGGAAAACAGAAATACTCCTGTACACAAGGTGGCGCTGCGCAACTTTACGCTTCTTAAAGTCGCTTTTCAGTCAGAAGAAGAGAGCAAGTATTTACACGCTTGTCAGAATCAAACAAAGAAAACATGAATATTTCCAGCACCAGTAGCTCCAGTTCCAGCGATGAAGAAATTATTGTTCTGTTGAATGATGAAGGACGCCGGAGAAGACGTTGATTTTGGGTACATCCCATAGTTACGAGAAGAGAAGAACATGGGGAGTTTTATCGACTGGTACAAGAGCTGAAAATGTATCATGAGCATTTTTGGGGATATTTTAGAATGTCCGTCATTATTTCTTCGCGGCAGTGTAGATGCAACTTGGCGTCTATCTTCTTCGCTGGTATGGGTGCTCAGCAAGGCAGTTTTGTGTTTGAGCGCCCCCAAGTTGTGTTTTACTGTTACTTCAGAAGCTCCAGACACGTGTGCATGTGCACGTGTTTTTTAAAAAGTGACGCTTTTACGAGTGGCGTTTTTTCGCGTCGGTGTGCACACTCACATTGGTGCCCTTTGTTTAGTCACGAGGCGTTAAACGCCGGCAAATATCGCGCACGAAATTCGTCCCGGTGTGAACGGGCCTTAATTGAAAAGGTATTTATAGCTGAATTTTTTATGATTGCTTGACTCAAAATAGGTGAACTTTAAAATGACGGTAAATTTTTTCTCATGTTATGGTCTTCAAACACTGGTGTCCACATGCAGGTCTGTTATTAAATGGATAAAACTTTCACTCATGCTACTTTTGAATTGAGGGCTGATCAGTTTTGTTTTTCTGAGAATTACTACCGGTGAGGAAATTCAGCTCGATTTGATATTTTGAAACATGTAAGAGAATACAAACACTGGTGACATGAAAATCCGTTTTTTGTTCTAATGAAGACGAGCCAAGCTGAAAGTAGGACAGGACTTCAGTTATTGTTTTACGTCCAGATGCCACATCGGTTGCTATGGCCACATCACCACATGGATCTCAGAGAAGTTAGTTGTCCATGCATGACATCCCAGTAAGCATGAACACAGTTAAAGACGGGAGGAAGCACAAGAGACCAAACATACTGCCCTTCATTTCCTTTCTCTCGGTGGAAAATGGGCTCTCACATCTGGGCTTTCATTGATTCTTTCCCAAAATAGTGTCCTGGTTGGGGGAAAATATGAGGCACAAAACTGGATAGAGAAAGTGAAGCTCTGTGAGCTGACATCCGTGCAGCTTTTTAGAGTTACTTTGAAATTGGCTGGTCTGACCACATCTAACATTTGAGTTTCCACTTAGATCACAAATAAAATTGAAAATTGAATCACTGCATTCCTCATAATTTCTTGCATTTGTTATTAGCCATTGAATATTAAATGCCCTGTGTCTGCACAAGAGATTTTTGGATACATGCCCTTCAGATTGCTAAGCGGCCATTCATGCTTTATGCAGACAAGCGTCTTTACCCTGAAACTCTGAGCTCCCAGCAGGAAGCAGATCCATCCTGGGATTATAGTGATTACACTGAATACTTAAGAACCAGCTATCCCTTCCTGGGACTCAGACCTCTTTTCACAGTGTTTTCTTTCAGTCTTAGTGTTAGTTTAAGTGTACTGTGTGCAAATGCTAAGTATTGAATCACATATTAGTTCACAATTTTTGGATCGGCTCCACAACACGGAAACTCTTGTCCTGCTGTCCAAGTGTGAACTGTTGAACTATACCGAAAAAATGAAGGGCTCTTCCACAATGTACTGATAAAACACACAGGACTGCTTCTTTGCATTTTGCAAGAAATACCCGCTTTCTGTTAGTTGTTCAGCTTGGTAAGTTACTAAAGGACAAGATCATTTAAAACACAACCAGGTTGCTTTTGTGTTTCTTGTTCAATTCCTGCAAATCCAATGCATGAATGTCCTCCTTGTATCAGTCCCCATGTGTAATGGGGAGATTTGGTCCAGTGAATGTAGCTTTGTCCTCCACCAGTGGGTAAAAAGCGCTAAACCGTTCATTATCGCTCAAGCTGCAAAATTTAAACACTGGGAATTGCTTCCACAACAACAGGTATAGCATAACAATTGCTATTTCCCTTAGACTAACAAGGTCTTGAGCCACTCTGTTGTATAATTAAGATGCAGATAAATGGGGAGTCTTTCAGCTGCAGTCAAAGCATTTCATTGGATGGCAGCACCCAGAAGGAGAGCGGTGACACATCAATCAATGTGAAGAGTTTGCCGAGGGGGGCCAAAATGTCAACCCTTACACATTCATAAGTCTTCAGATGAGCACGCGCACAGCCTATCTGAATAACAACTCATCCTCTGCACAGGCTGCTGTCACTCCTGATTAATCATCATTAGCAGCATTTGGAACAAAAAGACCCCAATAAAACATGCACATGTTCAATACACGGCAGGTGAGAAAATAACAAGAACCTGGTCATTTGCAGCAGAAAACTTCCTCCAGCAGTTAAAACAGTCATCCAGTCAGTAGTATCAGTCATTTGTGTTAATGGATTAGGAGTCTCAGTGTTTACTCCTTACTGTCACCCTATAATTCAGGTTTCATCTCACACCTAGCTCTTTTGTCGGAGCTCAATTAATCTAACAAATCCCATCTCTACATCGTGCTCTGTTGTTCTGCTGCAGGAGAAGAGCTTCATGAGCACTTCGCTGCAACAGCCGAGGATGGAAATACAAATGGATTGTGCGTGTGCATGAACAGTTAGATCCCAACTGTCACTGCAGCATGTTGGAGGTTGACATGCAAGCGTGTGAGAGCAACAGCCATTAGCACCTGTGGAGTTCAGCTCTGTAACACTGATAATGGACATGGAAAAAAAGGACACATCCTGATCACGGCTGGCCTTAAATTTCAAACTCCCTACAGTATAGGGTAATGGACAGAGAAAATAGCAAAAATTGCTCATCCTAATGCACTTATGCCGTACTTTGCATTATAAATGCTGAATGAAAATGACAGAGCTGTCTAAGGACAGGAAATAGGAAAGCTTAGCCAGATTTAACAACAAAATTAATAATTTCTCTCAGGGATGCTCAGTGAGATGGGTCCTGACTTCTGAATATGAGCCGTCACCAATGCTGCACATGGAAAGTCTCACAGAATGTTTGTTTGTGTATGTTATTAGCTACTGTGCTACAAGCTGAAGTCCACACATAACCAACGTCCTTCACAGGGACAGAGCCACAAACCTTAGTCATCCATCACAGCTCAGGTGACACACAGCACTGAAAGACCTTCCTTTCCTCACTTCTCTAAACTAGAGATGCAGAGCTCAGACAGAAAACCCGTTGGTTGCTGGGAGAAGGAAAAGATGTTTAAAGTCATATTAAAGCCGAACATTATGCTGAGCAAATTGAGAAAATGACTTCTAACAAGCAGACTAAAGGCTGAAAACAGCTCTGCAGCAACATAATGGTTAAGACATAATGTGAATATTATTATCATGATTACAACCTCTCTTTTTGTAATCAAAACTCTGACACAGAGTTACAGAAAATTTCCTTTAGATCAAACATTTCGGGACTAAAAAAAATATATTAATGTCTTTATTAGCAGCAGACCTTATTTTAACAGACAAAATAATGCATATGTATTAAGAGAGTAAAACTGGATGTCAAATCCGCCTTAAAAGGTGACTTGTTCTGTGTTCATAAATCATCTGACAAAAATTTAGATTAGAATCTGGAATCTTTTGCTGCAGAAATATTTTTATTCTACCTCAAAAAGTTTGAATGAGTCACATCTGCATCAGGTAAAAAGTCATGTCGAGAAGTCATCCTTTGAGGGTAATTTTATGTACATTAATCCTTTTTTCGAGCCAGGGATGCAGCATCCTTGATGTCAAGACAAAAACTCACATTTAATTTTATCAAAGAACATTCATGTTTTTTAGTTTGTTGTTTGTCATAACATACAAAAGGAGAATATTATCAAATGGATACATTTGCGGCATTAATGCAGCGTTTCGTCATCTTCAGGGTTTAAGACTAACTTGAATTTCTAGTGATACTAAAATAAAAGTTTCTGTGTATAAACAAGCAGATATGAAAGTCTTGTGTTTGTGCAGCCATTCCATTCTGTGCATTCTGTGTGCTATTATATCATCATGGCGCACATAATGCCAGTATTTTTGGAGCGAGGAAGTCGACTCTGCTTGCAGGAAGCAACCTCCCAGCTGCGTGCACACATGCACATTCAGACAGACCCAGCATGTGGGAAAGGCAGTGACACAGAGAGGCTCCATTCTCTTTAGTGATGAGCGCTATATCAAAGTTGAACCAAATAGTCATGACTTTTCAAACTGTGAATCAGCACTTGACAATCAAAACTCTTAAGAGCCAGTCTTCAAGTACAGGAGCATCCTTCCTGACTGTTACGGCAGTTTTGTTCAGAATTCTCTGATTTCTTGCTGTTTTAGAATCTGATTGATAATATTGTTTTATAGTTTGACAAAATTTCCATCAAGAAAACACTTGGCCCGATGCTAAGTCAATTGAACTACTAATTTAGCATGATCATTGCCAATGATAGGAAGGGTGAGAAATAAAGTTTTATTGATGCACATATTGACTGATACGACCCAGAAGTCCCCATCTGAGCTGATAAAATGTGGCCAAACATCTCTTAATGTGGGAAACATGCTTAATGTTGGTCCATCAAACCGATTTCTCTTCAGTTCAGGTGTTCTAATATATTCCTTTAAAAATAAAACCTGCCACTTCTTGAAAGGCCTCCATGAATCATGCCTCCCGTGATTTAAATGAGCTTCTAATGCTCTTGGCAACCAGGGTATCATGTATCCTGCAGCTCCATTTGAAGTGATTCTGGCTCCGGTTCAGACTATTTATCACCCCCCCCCTCTCCCAGATTAGTGTTGACCCTAATGTCTGAGTCTTGAAGAGCACCATTTGTTTCCTCATGCGTTGCCAAGGTGATACCCAGGCTAGAGAGTATAGGAGAAGCTGAGCTGAGCTGCAGCAGAGCTGCCAAAGGGACCAACTCCTTTAGCATCGACTTCACTAAAGGCAGACAGTACGGAAAAGAACCCGCAACCTTCCCACACTCATGAGCATTGCTTGTAAAGGTGGTGATGGTGGGGTGGTGCTGGGGGTGAGGGGTCAGACAACCCCTATATCAGTATATGTCAGGGCGGCTGTGATGCAACCCACCTCTGATCATATGACCACAGGTTCCCGTTTTGCCCACCCATGTATCAATGTGTCCTTGGGCAAGGCACTGAAAATGGTATTTTCCAACATTAATTATTTGATGGTGTAAGTTGCTTTGATTTGATTAGATTAACAACTGGGTGCAGACAGATGGATCTGGTTGGATCGTAGGAATAGAAATCAATTCATCGACTACCTTGACACCCCTAATAAATAGACACCATTGCCACCTTTACACAATAGTTTAGGATTAAACTGAGAGCAAATTACATGTTAAGTTTTTAACTTCACTAAAAATGTACAGTTGATACAAACACACCCAAAGAAGCCCTGCTTGTTAGCTTACTGAGGTTGCAATAAAGGGGCGCATCTATGGGATCAGACCTGCTACACTGCTAACCAACTGCCAAGGTGGTTGTAAAGCAACAGCAACTGGAGCCAAGTTTGGTTCATCAGGTAACCATTTAGGGTTTGTCACAAAAGTGGAGCCAATCTGTGAGTGTGCAACATGTCTTCCCAATATTTGACCCCTCGTCTGGGGGAGTTGTGACCTGCTATAGCAGTTGCCCTAGGGAACCCCCACAAAGCTGTAAGTGCTGAACAGGGAGGGACCATTTTTGAGTTTTTGATATGTGGATTTGAACCTATGACCTATGAGTCTAAGGGCAGACAATACCGCTAGGCCAGTGTTTTTCAGCCAGTGTGCTGCGGTACGCTGGTGTGTGGGGGGAGATGATCAGGTGTGCATTGGGGAATTGTTTGTTTCATTGACAGAATCAGCTCTGAGTTCATCCAAACAGGACCAGGTTTCCCTTTGTGTGTTTGATTTTTTTTAAGAACACTTTAATGTTATTGACTGTATTGGAGTATTTACAGACCACAGAGTTAATTTTTTCTGAACATCCTTTGTTGGTGTTGTGCCTTGTCTTTTTTGTCAAGGAAAAAGTGCCACGGCTTCAAAAGATTGGAAAACTCCACCCAGCCGGCCAGTGAATTAGTAACTCAGTTCATTCCAAAGTAAAAAAAAAGGCAATGTTTTCCTCGTATTTGTTGCTCGGTTATGGTATATGAACAAAAACTGTCCTGGGTAGCGTTGTTTTATGATTGACTTTGAAGTTGTGCACATAAAGAGACGGGATCTTTCAATGACAGCCTTCAAATCCTGCCAGTTTGTCCTTTTCCTTTTTAGGGAACCAGTGGGTTTTGTGACTCTGATGTCACCAAGGTAAGATAAGGATCAGGGACCAAAAATTGTTTTAAAATTGGCACAACAGAAACCAATGAGGTACGTGACCACATACTTTCATTATCCACTGTAGCTGTAATTGAACCCAACTCTGCTATAGCACACCCTTCTGATTTGAAATTTTACACGCCTTTTATGCAATTGAGGCACATTCAAAGCCTGGTAAGGTCACAAACAGCCTGTCACTGCAGCATCTTAGAGCTGCAACAAGAGTCCGTCCTTACAAACGATACCGGTCTCTCATTCTGATGATGGGGGGGGGGGTCGCAGAGACAGCACAAAATACTACAGGTCAGTTGGGCTGTAGTGTCACAGGAAGAAGAGTGATTCAAAGTTAGTCATCCTTGGAGCCTCAAGCTTTTATCTGGCCACTCTCTTAACCCTTGTGCTATCCTAGGCACATAAACATTGGGAGTTGGGTCATCTAGACCCACTAGACCGAGCTCTGAACCTTTTTTCTTCAATGATATGTGATCTTCACTGGTGTCCATGGATTACATGAAATCTTTCCACCTTTATCCACCTTTGTCATGGTAGGGAGAACACCTCAATGGAAGGGGGGGTGTCATAGGATAGCACAAGGGTTAACACCTTCGTCTGGTTCTGTCTTAAGATGGTTTTCTTTCTTCCTCGCTTATGCAGATTTAATGTTTTGGGGGGAAAAAAGAAGCTTTTGTGTGAATGACATCAAGGTTAAGGAACAATGTTTTTTCTACTAAACATACTTGCTCTAGCACAGCCATCTCCTGTCCACAAACATCTCACATCACCTCTATACTGACAGCATCCAGCTGTTCTGTTCGTGTAATTATTCTGAGTTAAACTGTCTTGTTAATCAAAGGTTTTGACCTGCATCAGTCAGTGGTTAAAGGCTAATTCCCTTCAGATGAAATACTATGACAACAATCATGAGAAGACCTGTCTGATCAGGCATCACATCCCTTGGCCCATCTGTGCAGTCAGGCCTTTGAATATATTGGGTTTCTCATGTTTGACTCAGTCACCAGCTTAACATACAAACCAGCTAAGGAACATCTCCAAGTTGAGGTCTCTGATATCAAACGCAGAGCTTGGAGTGATTATTTATGCATTCGTTTTAACACGCCTGGATTCTTGTAACGGTCTGTTTACTTGCTTAGGCCAAAAGGAGCTTTACCGTCTCCAGGCTGTTCAGAACTCTGCTGCATCTCTGTGAACCCACACCAGCAAAAGGGCACACATCACTGCAGTTTTAGCTCCTGGTTCGTTTCAGTATTCATTTTAAAATGTTGTTCTTCTTTTCAAAACCCCACACAGTCAGGCTCCTCATTATATCTCTGAGCTTCTTAGATGATCAGGTCAGGTTTTATTGGTTGTCCTTCATCAACATTTTTACCCCGAGGGAATCAAGCACTCAAAGTGACAGCTCCCAAAGTCTGGAACTGCGCTCCACAGCTGAAGACCTTTTTATTTCAGCAGATTGCAGCTAAATGTGAGTTTTCAAGTTGGTGTGATTTTGTAATGAATTCTTTTTTATCTTGTTTTTGACATGGTTTGATTGTCATTGCGTTAAATACTTTGTCTTTCTGGGAAAACTGCTATATAAATTAACTTTACCAACTTAAAACAACTCTTTACCTTTTTTCCAGCAGGCACAAAGTAAAAGCACTAAAAATGTGCTTTTGCTGGAGAAGAATCAACTTCTCTTCTCGAATCATGATTGGTAAATGAAATGCCACGGCTGGTTGTGCAAGATGGTGGAAAACTTTAGAGGGCAGGAAACTGTTTCATTGCAATGTGTTCCAGTGCTTGAGGATAATGGATGAAAGAAAAAAACGAGACCTTGCTGCCATTCACAGCTGGTCTTTGATATTCATGAACAACTGTCTGGGATGGATGTCAGCAACGCCTCTTACTTTCATCTTCCTCCCCAGACTCTTCCCCAGGTGTCGCCCTTCGTCGAGGCAACACATCTCAAGCCGTGCGCTGACACAAGCATTGATTTTTCTTTTTGGAAAAGGCCAAGATAATGCCCATGTGTAATTGATGAATTCATCAAACACAAAAATATTTCACAGCAATTTTATCAGAAGGCAGGAATGTGTGAACTCGACACCGAACATTTGCTTGACACATTTATCCCGATCTCTGTGAATCTTGTGTCCACTTAATGATTTCATTTTCCTTACTTTTGGTGTCTAACACATGCAGATTAGCTCAAACTTCTTATTAAAGGGCTGAGCTTTGATGTAATACTTTGAAGGCAAGTAAGTTCCTTGGAGGTCCAAACATCTGCCAATACCAAACAACATCTGTAGATCAGAAAGCAACAGAACCTGAGGAGGAACTTTCCGGTACTTCTTCAAAGGTTTTTCCTCACTACAGCCTCATTGTCTGAGCCCCACCACTAAGGTCACAGAATCTTCAATTTGTGGCAAAAAAATAATCTTTGTCTTGAAAGAAGATCATTAAAAAACCTTGTTCACTTGGTTTAGTTTTGACCTCAAATTTTGTATCTTTGAGTGTGTACAGTGGTGGACAAAATTGTTGGTATCCCTCAGTTAAGGAAATAAAGTCCATAATGTTCACTGAAATGACTTGAAATGTTCAAAAGTAACAATAAATTAAAATTCAATGAAAATTAAATAATCAAAATCAGCCATTACTTTTGAATTGTTGATTAACAGAATTATTAAAAAAATAAAAATGAAATAGGGCTGGACAAAAATGATGGTACTTCCATTGAAGACTGAGAACTAATTTTTCCAGGGGGTCATGATGAACTCAGGTTTGTCCTTTGATTGACATCACAAGGAGAGAATTGTCCCAGGACATTAGAAACACAATTATAGACAAACACGGTAAAGGTAAAGGCTATAAAACCATCTCTAAGCATCTTGAAGTTCCTGTGACCACAGTGGCACATATTATTCAGACGTTTAAGACCCACGGGACAGTAGACAACCTCCCTGGACGATGGAAGAGGAACATTGATGACAAATTGAGGAGACGGATAGTTGGAACTGTATCCAAAGAGCCCAGAACAACCTCCAAAGACATTAAAGGTGAACTCTTAGATCAAGGTACATCAGTGTCAGATCGCACCATTCATGGTTGTTTGAGCCAGAGTGGACTTCATGGGAGATGACCTAAAAAAGCCAGACTGGAATTTGCAAAAATGCATGTAGACAAGCCACAAAGCTTCTGGGAAAATGATGAGACCAAACTGGAGCTTTTTGGTAAGAAACATCAGCTCTATGTTGGTAGACTCTCCAACCAAAAGAACACTGTCCCTACTGTGAAACATGGAGGAGGCTCAGTTCTGTTTTGGGGCTGCTTTGCTGCATCTGGAACAGGGGGTCTGGAAGTTGTGAAGGTAACATGAAATCTCCAGATGATCAAGATATTCTGGGTAGAAATGTGCTGCCTAGAGTCAGAAAGCTTGGTCTCAGTCGCAGGTCATGGGTCTTCCAACAGGACAACCATCCAAAACACACAGCCAGAAACCCCCAAGAATGGCTGAGAGAAAAAGTGTTGGACCATTTTGAAGTGGATTCTATGAGTCCAGATCTGAATCCCATTGAACATCAGTGGAAGGAGCTGAAACATGCCATTTGGAGAAGACACCGTCAAACCTGAGACAACTGGAGCAGTTTGCTCATGAGGAGGGGGCCAAAATACCTGTGGACAGGTGCAGAAGGCTCATTGATTTTGACTATTTAATTTTCAATAAATTTTAATTTATTGTTACTTTTGAACGTTTCAAGTCATTTCAGTGAGCATTGTGGACTTTCTTTCTTTAACTGAGGGGTAACAACTATTTTGTCCACCACTGTAATTTTTGGACTTTCGTCAAGCCACTTTAGATTCATTCACCTACACACCGATGGCACCAGAACTGACAAGACCCTGCCCAGACCACCAGTGCCTTGCACAAGGACACTTTGACATATGGGGAAGCAAAGTGAGAACCAAACCTGGGACCATCACTCTTCCTCTGCACCATGACTGCCCCACGACTGTTGGCTAACAGGGTTGTGTAAAATGAAATACAGTTGTCTGACTTCATGGTCCTGACATTGTTTTTAGCTGTTTGCCTGTCATTTGGTTTTGAGCACCATTGGACATAAGGAAGGACATGTAGGCTAGTTTGGTGCACACCAAAGTTAATGTCCTTAGATCTCACGTGTCAAAATCAAGGCCCGGGGGCCAAATGTGGCCCTCCATGATATTTTATGTGGCCCGCGAGAGCATAAAAGTTTTTATTTTCTTAGAATAAAAAGTAAAAATTGGTGTGTATTTATTCATATCTAGGGGGAATTGGACTTGAAATATTGGATTTGTCAACTATACATTAGGACTTAAACACCGTCCATATGACCTAACCTGACAGAATCTAATTTAAAAGGATTTATGCTAGAGTAGCAGGCAAACATATGTTTCTATGCAGCTGTAATTGTCACTTTAAAAAGTTATAATAGATAAATAATGAATTATTTAACATTAAGCAGTAGTTACATTTATTTTTCATTACATTTAGTTACATGTAAAGTTAAATCTGGCGCTTTGAGGACAGACACTATGCTGATGTGGCCCTCGGTGAAAATGAGTTTGACACCCCTGCCTTAGATGGTTTGCATTGTTTAGTTAGGGTAAAAGCTCATCTGACTTCTGCTGAAGATAAACTAACTGAGGGGCTAGTTTCTATTTGGAAATAAACCCTGATGCACTTCAGTGACAGTGAGAACCGGAAGAGATCTGCAGAGCAGGAGAGAACTGAAAATAAATTGGTAGTATAGGATAGAATTAGGGTTAGGTGGCTAGTCAATCAATCAATCAACCAGATGCCAAATAATCAAAGTCAGAAAAAAGCTACAGTTTAGATCCATCAAAATACAAATGACAGGTTGAATTTGCTTTGTGGGTAAATCTTGTGCAGTAAAGAACGGAATGCATTTTTCAATATTCACCAGCTGCTTTCCTTCCAGTCAGTTTCTCTCTGACTTCCTGACATGGATGGCTCTGTTAATACAGTAATCTGTGGTAATCACAGCACAAAACACAAAAGATATATCCTGCAATAAAAAAGTAAATCCTCTTCGGATTTGGTGGGACTCTGAAAAACAGAGGCAGGCAGGAGGAAGAAAGGAAGGTAGAGAAAGAAAAAAAAAGAAAAAAAAGAAAAAGAAAGGTAGAGGAAGAAAAAGAAAAAGCAAGACCATCCTGTTTTCCTAAAGATTACAGCGAGCAGCTACTATATCATTCAATAAAAGACATTTTTTTACCTTTTAATTACAAGAACCAGACTTATAATTTGAAGTTGGATAGGCTTTGATGAATAGCTAGTCATGACCATTTATTACAAGCAAATGCTAAATTTGTCATATTTGGAGGGTAATTAAAATCCAATAAACAGATGGTAATAAAATGCTGAATGGGGCAATTAAAAGATATTTTCATGATTTGATCCATTTATTTATGTTGATATAATATCTAGTTAGAATAAAGATCTGAAAGTTAGTGTAGGCAAAACACAGACTTTCAACATTTCTATTGCAGTTTAAAGTAACATGAATAGCATATTATATATATATGCTATATATAATATGCTCCTCACACTTTCCATCATAAAACAGAATTAATGGTTCCTTAATCTCTGATTCAAAAATACATGTATGTGGGGCTGGAATTTTCTATTTTCATGCAAATTGTTTGCTCCTGTTCATCTCAGACAGCTGCTTTAAGATTCCAAGTCACAGATACATATCGCAAGTCATCATTCTTTTTGCTGAAGGAGGCAGTGCTGCTGACATTGCCATGTTGCGTTACACTCACACAAAGAAAACAAGGGGACATAATCTAGGACACGCTGTCGGGAACCATCGCAAAGAACTTCGCTTAATCGACTGTGAGATGCAGACTGCCTCCTGCACGGACAGGCCAAAGCTGTCCAGCCAACAGGAAACACGAAAGATCCAGAGGAGACTGCAGAGCCTGTCAGACTGAAGATGACACCTGAGCCTATTCTTTACAACTAAACAGCTCAAAGCTTGTTAACCCTATTTTCTAGCAGAATTCATTTAAATAAATCCAAGCTGATGTGGTAAGATACTGCAAACACTGCAGGCCAGCATCCCGCATGCTTCGCATCAGCAGAATCAGTGCTGCGCTACTTCATTTCCTCAGCTAAAGCGCTCTGTGGCAGAAAGATCTCAAACCCACAACCTCCATTAGGAGGCTTGTGTTGGAGGCAAGTTTTTAACACATCTGACCGTTTTTGCAGATGGGACAGCATTGATTGGGTTCATACTGGGGGTCCACACACTCAGTCTGAGGACAAGCTGACACAGAGCACAGCACCTCCCCACTGGGCTCGCACCGGCACTTCTCACACGGAGACACCTGGAAGAGAACAAGCAGTGTTGATTAACACCTACAGACAGTTAATACACAGAAACACCAGCAAATAACCAGCAGACTCTCCTCACTATCATTGTGTCATTGAAACACAAACATCACAGCCTGACCAAAGCAGAAGAATACAATGCAAAAGTCAGGATGCTCTGCTAAGGGGCTGATTCTGTGTCACAAAGACACATCTATGGGGAACCTTCAGCTCTCTCAATTTCACTGCCGATAAAAGCCTCATTTTCAAAAGGGCTTCCTCAAGGGACAGAGGAAGAAATCAATGAAAATGAGAATCTAAAGAAAGATGCTTTCAATTTTCTTGGTGCACAAACATAGTTTGAAGGCACTTGACCATCCAAGCATTCTTGTAAGTCCAAGAAAGGAGGAAGACAAAGGCTAGCACTGACAGGGCCCCTTTTGATTCACATTCAGCCACGACAATACTGGGTTCATTTTTCTGCTGCTTTTTCAGTCTCATCATACTGAGAACACAAAGGTTAATCCTGCAAGCATTGCAGAGGCTTGTGCGTGCACATGGTGGTTTTCTGTGAAAAATGGAGAAACGTGCCACTTCATTCACTATCCCAAAATGTAGCAATCAAGCACAAAAACCAGCCCGTCGTGTACTTTCAAAGCCCTCTACCAAACTCAAAAGCTGATGTATGCAGCTTGCAGGAGTGGAAGTCCTGCAGAATTCCCTCAGCTGAGACTCAACAAAGAGATGTTGGAAATGCTGCCAGTTAGAAGAACATATTTTATATTAGTCTCAACCATCTGGCCAGAGACTACATAGATAAAAAGCCTTATTGGGTCAGTAAAATGTATTAAGTCATAAGGAATGGAATACTAAGACAGCAGTGCAATCCCGTGTCCAACCTTTCACAGTAGAAGCAGGGGATAAAAGCATTCAAGGCTCTGTGTCTTTAGCATGTCTGTCTGTATGTGCATCAACAAAGCCAGAATGGAAAGGCTGCTGAAGCTGCATTCAACCTCTGGTAATATTCTGTGTGAGAGGAAAGACAAGTGCTGACCTTTGCCATTATAAATCTGCCTGGATGCACACTTGCATGCAGTAAGACTGGCTCTCTTGCTTATAATATCCTCCACAGGCGGAAAGGACTGTTCTGTCAGCACTTCTATCAAGTTCAAGCATGTCAAAAATGAGAGAATAGAGTTAAGTAGCCCACCTTAAATTCTTCCAGAGAGGCGTAGACTTTGCCCCGAAACTCACAGTAGTTCTTCTTCTCCCTGCACAGCGGGCAGCATTGGCTGGTGTCCACTTTAATGCAGCGAGGGTGAACCTTGGGACATTCTGGCTTAGTGCACAGAGGTCCCTCATCTGTGCAGAGGCAAGGGCACGTTGAAGGGCCCGGTGTGAACTGCTCGCCGATGGCAAACACATATCCGCTCTCATCCATGCAGCCTTTCCCCCTGTAGTCTGGGTAGGCATACTCATCAATGGCATCCAATGAAAGGGTAACATCACTGGTGGGGCCCTCGTCTATTTGGTTCAGGCTGTCCTGTTCGCTCCAGAGCTCTGGGGGTTTCCCCCCTTTAGATCCTCCCCTTGTTAGAGGGCTAAAGTTTGGCTTGGCATTGTTTAAAGCTGTCCTGTTTAGGCCCAGAACATTGATCTCCTCTAACTGCTGCAGTGCAGTGTTTTCTGGTGGCTCCTTGGGCGCCTGTTGCTCCCCATGTTTGTCTTCCCTGGCTTTTGTCAGAACCCTTTCAAGATGACCTCGACTCGCAGGTAAGGTGGCTATAGGGTTACAAAGACTGAAGCTCATCAGGAACCCAAGAACAAAAAGAACTTCTGCTGTCATGGCAACGGAGTGCAGCATCTCTCCCCACCACCAGTGAGGTGGGAAAAACACCTTGGCTCACATAACACACTTCACATCTCAGGTGTAATCCAGTCCATCTGGAAAGAGAAAATGAAACAGCGGTTATCTTGGTTTCTGCCAGATGTGGGCTTTGTTTTATTTAGCCTCTGGAATGAGTCAACTCAGAAACTGCGCTTCATCGTGTCAAGCAAAGCTCAACAGAAGGTGAGGCTTGAACTGGATCATCAGGAAAGGAACGGTCACAAGGCTGTTAGGAAAATCAATGAGGCTACGCACTGTAACACCTCCCTGCATCAATCAGTCACTGCAGTGATTGAAGGAAAGCGGCCTTGGAGGGGAGTCAAACGACACTAAACGCCTGTGCCCCCCCTATGAAGCAGGGATCAATGTGGGTTTTTCAATGCCTCACAGTTCACCGCACAAAGAGACATTGATCTGAAAACAAAACATGAAGCCGTTCTGGAGAACCAACTTCTACACTGCCATAAGAAGACTGCAGTGTCAATTTCAAATTCAAGTAATCGGCTTTAGCTTTGGGAATCGCACCAAAGCTCAAAGGCTGCATCTTTTCTGTGCACAAAAGCCAAAGTGGATCTAATTCTTCAAATTAACAGACGGCCTTTTTAACTCATCAAAACTGTTTTGCTTTTTTCTCCTGCCTAACTTTATTCTCATGCATGTAAATTGTTTGCCATGCAATTATTCTTTGCTTGTGGTCTGTTTTAAAACTCCCACTAAAGGTCCTGCAGTGGCTTGCAGTCATTTTAAAATGCACTATATGCTGTGGAAAAGCTTAGATTACTCCTTACTGAGTCACCTAACAATTAACTGTTTGGGAATCCTTCCCCTTATTGATTCATCTGTCAGTGAACCTTATTTCCAGGACCAGGATTGAAAACACTGAAAGATCATCAGAGTGGAAGCACCAGGAAGAGTGTAATTGTGGAAAGAGAAGAAGAACAAGCATTTCTTGTGTTTCAGTCAAAGGAAATCAAAGTCTCTCTGTGTGGGTAAGTCACATTCTGATATTTATGAAGTCAGGATTCAGAGGGAAAGAAGATGACGCTCGTGGCACATCTGAGATATTGGAATGTTTTTCTGTTTCAGGGACAACCTTTGCTGCAGCTGTGGAAGATGGAGGAAGCAGGACATGGAGCGGCGCAGCAGAGCCATTCCCACCCACATCCCATCTGACTTATTATCTGAATGAAACATCATTTTCTTTATCACATAATGCAACTTATACCAATAATCTCTATGCATCAGTTTACCAGATATTTTTCTTTTATACCTTAGATGGAAATAAGCAGAGATGTTGCTTTCTTTATGGATAATAACAGCAGAAGCTTGGAACGTCATTGGCAGATGACCTTTGAAGGATAGAATGGAGATAGAAACTGCTAGAAACTGAAAGAAATCAGACATTAGATTAAAACCAAACTTTCAGAAGTGTACTCTGTGGAATCTGATTTTGGCAGCTCTATGACGGCACCTGGTTATTAGATTTTAGTTTAAACAGACTCGTTCAGGGTTTTTGGTCAGTTTGACCTCTGCACGTTAACAGCTGTTAACTGTTACTCTAATGTTGCTGCTCTACTACATGTGCTTTCTCGCTGAGCTCTGACTAGTCGTCCAGCTGGATGTTAACCGACAGCAAAGTTGTGTTCAATGACAGGACAGATGACAGCTTTTCTCATTGCAAACAAATTCTTTCAAAAATCAACAACATATTTGAGGGTCTAATCTGACCTAAATTCACCTCCAGGAAACTTGAAGAAATTTGTAGTTCAGTCTCTGCTCACTGAGTGAAAGCTGCTGCTATCTTTATCCTTAATGCCAAACGTTTTCTTGTCTTTTCTTCGTATCAGGATTTGAAAAGCATTTGGGTCATGGCACCTATTTTACTGACACAAAGGCCGATTACTAATTGTGCAACAACTTTTAGTGTGATAGTGTGATTCTTCTGAGTTGTGCGGATGCTGAAGACAAAAGTTCATGAAATGGGACCATGGGAAGAGTCCCCCAACCGGATAAAAAAAAACTCCTTTAGTACCAGCTACAAACTGAAGAAAATGTTTAAATTAAGAGCAATTTAAACCCAGCTTCAGGCATGCGTCTCCTTCACAGACAGATCTGGTTCCTTACTGTCTTTTTTTTATCATGTGTGAATGTTTTTCTCCTCAAGTGAAATAGTTCCAAAAGCAGGAATGTCTTCAGACAGAAATGTTACTTCCACTTTACAGTTCTGATGTTTACCTGTGTTGACGTCTGTATCATCTCCCAGATTCATATTTGCTATGTTTTTTTTCATTTCCCCAAATCAGTACACGGCCTGACTGTGTGTGTCAGACCCCACAAAGAGGTGACAGAAAAATCTGATCTGGCATCGAACGTGCATGGATCCTCCACCACCTTCCTGGTTAAATCACATCAAATTAGAACAAACTGTAACTCGGCGTAGATTTATAAAGCTTTGTTTCTGCCCTCACCACATAAAACCTAGTGATTGTACAGTGGCAGGCAAGCTAAACTAGTTATAAATGAAAGTCAAGACGGTTTCAGAGAAAACAGATCAAATTCAATGTCTCTTATTGATGCAGTGGAAGAAATCACAAACACTCTGCACACAAAAATGCAGCTGGAATTGAATTGACTTAAAAAACTATTTGATTCTCAGTCAAGTGTATGGGATAAGAGGAGTGGCGTTAAGTTGGGTCAAGAACTATTTAACAAGAAGAAAACTATTAAGATTGATGAATAGACATCAGAGGCCAAGGAGATTCGTTGTGGTGTCCCACAAGGATCACTTCTGGGCCCGCTGCTATTCAATCTTGACATCAATAATACATTCGATGTTTGAAAACTTTTAAAACTCATTATTTGCTGCTGACACAAATATATTCTATTCTACAGACAATCAGAAACTTCACAATGCTGTGAATACACAATTAAATAAAATAACATGGAGAGGTTAAAATAAACTATCCTTGAACTTGAACAAAACAGAAGTCATGTTTTTTGATAATTATATTGACAAAGCTGTCATGGTGCCTCTGGCAGTCTACTGTCCCCCTCTCCTCTCTGCTCTGCTGATTGGAACCAGCTGTGGACACTCACCTCATCTACCTCCAGCCTTCATAAGGAGATCCTGCCCCAGCATTCATCGCCAGTTTGTTACTCCTAATGGTGCTTAAGTCTGGTCGCCAAGTTATGTCTAGTTGTCTCGTTACCTTGGTACTTACCTCGCTTTGTCGCTTCAATCTCAGGTTTCATCACCATGAGTGTCCACCTGGAATCCACATCTCTACGGGCTGCCGTCCGCCTCACTCCAGCGACGCTTACTCCTGCCACGCCACGACACCGGCCAAGAATAATGCCAGTCCCCAAATCCGTCACCAAGTCTCGTGTCCAGTTCCGACGCCATTGAAGTATCGGCAAGACTGCTTACTCCAATAACCATCATTCTATCCACGAACTCTTATACGTCATTACCTATCCCACCTGGAAAAATAAATCTGTTAACTATCTACTTCGTCTGAGTTTTTTTCCGGCTTCCAGCATCTGGGTCTGCCATGTCATACGTATCATGACAAAAGCAGAGCTGTCAGTTAAAATAAACAACGTATCAATCAAAAGCATTACAGAAAATCTAATTTTTAGGGGTTGTTACTGACAACAAACTAAGCAAACTAAAGTGTCAAGTATTTCAAAAATAAATAAATCCAAGTATTTATTAGAATAAAACTGTAGATATTTTACTGCTCTTTAATATTTCCATATTACACACTTATTATAAAAGTTCACCACATCCTCTGTTTTTACTTCCAAAACGAGCCGTCAGAATCGTACATAAAGCCGGTCCTCTTGTTTGTACAAACTTTAAGGATTCTGTGGTTTAGTTTGGTCATGTTCTTCTTTACCCTTTGTCAGTCACACTAGTTTTAGGATCCACAGCTGTCTTCATTTTAGTTAATTGCCCTCAGGCTATAAAAGTGTCATCTGTACTGTGCTGCTCTGACATCTTTTTGTTTAAGAGCCAGTGGGAAAACATTACCATGCAACATCCAAAAGCAGTTCTAAGAAAATGAAAGAGGCTGGACTCAATCTTCTTCCTTGAAACGTTTGACCGCTCATCCACGTGGCTTCGTCAATTTTCCGTTAAATCTAGTTGTTTAAATCCAGTTGAGTGGCAATAAGAGTTTCTTTTGTTTAATATTCTCCCAGCCTTTAATAATGTTTATGTTTAATGTCTTTTTTTCCTGATTAGAATTGGCTTTTTAAAATTCTGTATTGTTCCGTTTCACCATCTTTCGGATTAAAATCTGGCCAATCACAGCAAATCCAGTTTAGAGGATCAGATGGAAATAAGAGTTTATAGTTGTGCCTATAAGTTTACAACCTGGGAGAAGGTTGTAAACTTTCACCAACACGGGTCACATGGCTAAGAAGTTGTCCATTAACACTTTATTTTAAAATCTTACTTCATACTGTATAAAGGACCAAAACGCTTTTCGGACTTTGAGCCCCTGCCCCTCTATGATCGTGTGCAGGAGGATAAAGGTTTTTTCATTCACAGCTGGCTATAGTGATGGATAAAAATGAATAAGTTTAGTTGGAATACAGACAAAAAATGGACTGAAGCAGCATCTCATTGTTTCCAAGTTGACATTTAATTGTATGTGTTATTGATTAAAAGTCGGCTAAAATGTTCTGACACACCAGAGTTGTAAATGTGTGGATGTTCTTATCACAGGGCTGAGGTTTGTAAAAGTTTGCGTTTGAAAATTTTAAACATGTTTTCTGCTGTTTGACTCGTCATGTTTGAATTGAAGAGCAAAACTTTCACATCCTTAGACTGACAGCTGAAAACACCACAAATGCACTGTCCGTGTTATTTCTGGAGTCAGTTATTGTGTACAGTGTATTGTTTTCTATCAACGAATATGATTCTTTTTCCTATTTTTCGGATTTCAAGATTCCTTCTACTATAAATGTTAAAACTAAGATTATTTTAAGCACAGCTGTGTTTTGACTTTATAGGAACAACTGCGATTTTAGAGCTGCAGTAATACAAACTCTCGCAATTTAGCAATAAAAAGATTAGTTCCAAATGGAGAAAAAACAGACTATTACTTCAATGTTTTTCTTTTTTGTTGCTTTAACTAAACGGTTCTTGACAGATTTTTGGATTTTCCCCCAGACTTTTGCCGATTGATATTCATTTGGTGGTTATTTGGACTCTTGCAGCGTCCGTCGTCAAACTGATGGGAAAGTGTGGAAACTGGGATAAAAAGTGGCTTCAGCAAATGTTTAGCATAATTCACTGTTTGTATTTTATAGATAATTCTCTGCAAAAAGATGAAGAAAGTTGTTTTTCCAGTCAAAGTTAAGCTTTTCCTTTTTCCGGGAAGTGGGTGTTTAAGTGTGTGACAAACATAAATGAATGGTGACTCGTATTAACATGGGATGTTTCTGGTCGATGGTTGTAAACAGAAATATCTGAAAGAACGCAGGACTAATTGTGTGTGGGCACAGAGAATTACTAAAGTTCCAACTGGTGTTTATAAAGAAAGCTCAGATCCACGGCAGAAGTTTCTAACGCATTAGAAACTCATTACACACAATCTGAAGCATAACATTTGAATTTGTCATCGTCTAAACAACAAACCCTACGTTATTCAGCTGCTCTCAGACTTAAATCTTTATTGAACTTTTTTAATTTCCTTTTTCCTTTATCTTTTTTGTTTTTGCAAATTCTGAACACCAAACTGGAAGATAATGTGGAGGGACAAAGAAAAAGGTGACCTTTAGGCAGACTGCTGCTGCGTTGATGTGGAGGTGCTGAACTGGGTCTGCAGAGCTCTAAGAGGCATTCTGGAAGGGAACTGAAAACAGTTTCCAGAGATCTAAAGTAGGAGGAAATACTGTGCTTTCCTGGTCAGGGATGTGCGTGGGTTCACTTGAGCCGAGAAAAACTCTGCTCGGAAACTTAAACTCCGTCTTGAGCAGGTGAGCACAGAGAATGGCTCTCAACGGACTTACAATATTTGCGGGCTGGATCTGGGTGCAGAACAGCAGCTGGACGGGTCAATACGATGAGCGCTGAGCACGTTCTAATTCTACTTCACACAAACTCAGTCTCAGAATCGCATTAACCAATAAAAACAGGCCGGCAGGCATTGCCTTATGTCGCAGTGACTACTTACAATCCTTAATTCCTATCGGATTTATCAAGCTGCTCGTATTAACATCAACAACAAAGAGTTTTATAGTTTAAGCTTTGAATAAAAGATCGGTGCCGTCACCATGAAAGGAATGTTCTCTTAAATAGAACAAATAAAACTCCAAATGTGGACTTAAGAGGTGTTTTCCTTCAAAAGGTTACTCACCTGAACTCCTCTCTGCTCTGCTGTCTGACCTTCCTTCAAGTTAGAGACGTTACTTTTGTTTTCAGCTTCTATGCAGAGATTTGTCTAAATATGTATTTATGGTTTTCAAGCTGCATTTAGTCAAACTGAACAGACAAGCTCATTCACTCCAAACTTTTACTATGTTACTGGCTCTGTTGCCATGACAACAATCCTTCTATTGCCCACCATCACCCAGATTCCCAAACCACAGACATAAACCGGAGCCCCCTAGAGGAACCCACAAAGTGATCCCAGCAGACCTGCAGCCGCCCCCACAGGAAGTCCACCAGAGAGTCGAGAGGGGGGCCGATCGCTCCACCCAGGAGGAGGGCGCCAGAAAAAGAGTGATGAGCCAGAACAAGGCCCCAGGCTCAGGTCGCCCCCCCTAGTCATGTGGAGAGGGGAGGGAGAAAACATTTGTAGTCCGTTTTATAATCCTTAGTAGGATAGTGCCGTCCTGAACCATAACATTTATTTTTCTTTCTTTTTTTGCCAACATTAAAGTAAACTTTTCCTCATTATGAACATTTTTATTATAATAAACATTTTAAGAGGTTATTACTTTGATTTACCATCCGTAGACATGTCCTGACGGTAAAACGCTATAGCGGAAGTGTCGTTGTATTCGGTTGGGTAGCATTGACTGTATTTGAGAACTGGACGACTGAGTGGCCCCTCCCCCCTGGCGTTCCAAACAGGAAATACCTGCTGGCTCCAAGGAGCCGAATCCCAAAGGTTTTTAGAGAAATCAAGAGCTGTTACTCAGTCATTCTATTGGTCAGAGGAAACATTCTTGCTCTGATCCCTTTTTTTTAACATTTCTTGCTAATCCTATTTTTTTCTGTTATATTTTTTCTTTATCACGGGAGCCGGTTTAGCTGGTGCTGGTTTGCGGCGCCTTCCGTCCGTCACACCAGGGTTCGAATCCGGGCTGCTCCCTATTCCCTTCTCTGCTTCTGTGCCGGTCCCAAGCCCGGTTAAATTGAGAGGGTCGCATCAGGAAGGGCATCCGGCGTAAAACATTGCCAAGTTAACCATGCGACTCGTCCTCGAAAGAGAGGTTGTTTCGCTGTGGCGACCCCTGATGGGGAAAGAGAAAGAAGATATTTTTTCTTTATCGTGAGTTATTCAAGTTTTAAACTGACCAATCAGATGCCTCAGTAAAAGCATGTTGTTCCCGCTGGCCCCCCAACGCCCCCTTCCCCAAAAGACTAACCATCTTTTTAACTAAACATACTAATGACAAATATACTAGTGAGTCTAATTTAATCGTTTTTTAAATATGTGTATATCTGGGAAAAAACACAAGGCAGTTTCAGAGAAGATCAATATTTAAATGTGATGTTCTTTGGCTCAACTTATGGTCTTTGAAAAAATTCAGATGTGATTTCTGATCCAAATCCTTTTAAGAACTTCAAACTAAATACTCAAAATATCTGGTTTGGCTGTTTTGATTTTGAATAGAGAACATAATGACTTTCCTTTAAATACATGACATGGAAATAGGACATCTGTGCTGCTGCCACAGACCTGAAACCTCCAGAAGAAGAAAGGTTGAAAATAGAGAACTGAGATCTAATATTTTAGACACAACAAAGATTTTCAGATTTAAAAGACAGTAGGACATTAGAAAGGTTATGTGAAGACATGTCCAACTGTCTATGGAGAATGTTTGTCATCTTACTAATGACAGCAGGTGGCTTTGCTGTTGAACACGGATGGATGTTCTTTGTTACTGTGGCAACCGCTGCTTTAGTTTCAGCAGGTCTCTCGTCTGCCTCCCCTCTTCTCCTGCTGTGCCCCTTCCCTCCCTCCTTCCCGGCTCCATCATTGTCCTCACCTTTTTTTCTAAAAGCATCTTCAAAAGTACTTCAGTGAGATCTGGCCTTCATAAATGTTCCCATCCTCGTGGTCAAGGAGAACAGCTGTGGATTTTTCTGCGCTGGAGTTGGGAGAAGCAGAGCCAAACCCCATCTAGTTTGTCTTGTTCTATGTTTCCGTACTTTCATGATGTTTCTACGTCTGATGATCCTCTCACACTCCCTGTAGACTGTTGGTCATACAGCAAATATAAATGACAAAACCCCCTTCAGTCTAACAGAAGTCTGAATTGATAAACATTTCCTTCCTAAACCTTCCTTCATTTTATTGTGTCATCTGAATGCACCAGAAGGGACGACGTTTGAAATGAAGGTTTGGGCTAAAATTCTAGCCCACTTTCCAAAGATTAAATGTGACCGCTTAGAGTAAAGAGCATCTTTAGCTCGGCCAGGTAGAGTTGGTGACAAAACTAAGCATCTACGACTTTCATCTCCAAGCCTCAGCTGTGGTTCTTCACTTGCTCTTCATGGTTCCATGATCATTCTGCTGTCAAAGACACCTTAAAGATCCTCTGTCATGACAAAGATGGAAAGAGTTTCTTTCTTAAACTCTGGCTTCCTCTTAAGCTCTGACTGTCAAAACCTCAGTGGGCTTGTTGTGTTTGTAGAAATCTGCACATTTACATTTATTTTTATGTCCAATTGGGAACAAGAAGTCTGTCAAAAGGCCAGCAGAAACCAAGATGCTATTGCTGTTATTTCGATGACAGTGGAGTATCTGGACGGGTTCTAAGAACCACTTTGGGCATTTTGTGGAGGTTTTAAATTCACCTGAGTGATTTGTCGATAACTCTTCAAAGGGAAATTGACTCTTTAGACACTACCATCTTCAAAGGACAAAATTCTTCATCAGCTATCACGGTGCAATTCCAAATGACTGAAACAAATGCATCGCTACGTCCGAAAGGTTTTCACCCAAGACACACCTGCAAACATCCAAAGGGATTTTGAAAATGAAGAGCTAGCCTCCCTGAAGAAGTCTGAACATTCTGGAGTCTGGTGGGAATAACGGCGGCTGCCTCTGTTATTCCAGCCCTGAAAAGCAGTCACTGGGATTTCTATGGTTGATCTTTTTTCAGTGTTCTTTCTTTTTCCATACCATGTCTGCATTTCACTCTATTTACATTTACAGACCTGCATGCTGCAGTCAGAACAAAAAAAAACACTATTTTTAATTGATTTACTTGAATATTTAACAATATAAAAGTGTCATTCTGCTTCCAAGTGAAACATTTCAGTGTGTAGAAGGACAAAGCCAGAGTAACGTCTCTGGGGTATTAAATGGAGCTCAAACATTAATTATGTCAGGATGGAGGGTAATGTTCTATATTACTTTGCCTGCAAATGGCTTTCTGCCACGTAAGTTCTACTCCATCTGTGTGGACAGAGCCTGCATCACACAGAGTTTGCATCTGCAGTTTCATTCTTCCTTATTGGAGAATAAGGAGATGTTTGGTTGTAATTGTGTGTTTTGGAAGCTTCATTAAAGTTACCTGGTTTCAACCACAACCCTTCCCTGCAGACTGGTTCTTAATGATGCATCATTAGACGGTGACTGACCACAGCTCAAATGAAACAGTGCCATGCAGAACGGCAGATGTTTCCAGCATTCATTCACATTTCTGAAGGAAAGCTGTTATGTTACAAGTGACGCTTGTCAACTGTCATAAGAGTTAGCGCTGGTTATGTCTCACCCTGCATAGCAATACTCCTGCTTTGCTGTCCTCCATCAGCTCTCACATATTTGAATCATCTGACAGTTGTGAAGTTGCATTTTATTGTTCTATTCCCCACCATTAATATTACATATTGACTTTGAGGACTGAGCGTGTTTCCTCTGACATTTAAATGTCTCTGCTTGCAGCATCAGACTGAATGAACTCAGCATCAGCAGCCGCTCCGTCATTAGAGTGGCTGCAGCTCTAAATCCATCCGTCAAAGGCCAAAGTTCTCGTTCCAACATGCAGCCAGAATGACCACTTGAGTGCAGCAACAATGTCTAATCAAGCAGGGCTTCAACCTGGTTGCAGAGTCCCCCTTCAGGGATGCTTAGCATCCCGTTGATGTCTGACTCATGAATGTTGTCATTTTTATTCCACAGCACAGTGAATCTGGACAATCAGTCCTGACACCAGAATCTAAGCTTTGAGTTTAGCCTCGCCTTGACAAACACGCTCCTATTATTCATACAGATAGACCTGGCATGGCTTCAAATGCTTCTCCCTGCTTTCATCTTTGATATCACTCAGAAAGGTCTCTTCCAGGGAGGTTGATCGCTCTGACAATGACACAATAAATCTGCAAGCAGGGACTGATGCAGAGGAGCAGCACAAACGTGTCTCTTCATTTGAAAAATAAAGGTAAATAGAAAGCAGTGAGGGAAAATACTTCCTGTTTGAAGGTGATGGCACGCACAGAGAGAAGCTGAATCCATTTTTCAAACGGAAACTGAAGCGGATGTTGGTCTGACAGAATTGCTGTAGATGTCAGAGAGGAAAACTGTCTCCTCAGGGCTGGAATTAACTCAGACAGACAAACATGCCCTCACCAGAGAGCACAGTTCATTTACCGCGCATTACAGATTCTCCAACTTCCACTGTTCCAGCAAGCCAACATCTAAGACACACAGGGACTCCAAGCATTTACTCTGAGCTCCACTTCCATTTCTGACAACGCATCACAATCCCACCTTAAATGTTTAGACAGTGGTGGCTAGTGGGGCTGGACCTGAAGAGGACGGCTTTCAAGCAATCTCCTTTTTATTCTGACGGACAGAATGAAATGATGAAGGCCAACGAGGGCATGAAGAGGCACGAATGCAAGATCCAAGAGCATTAAGCCATCTGCCATTGAGTAAAGACTGCTGCAGGGATGTCTGATTGAATTTCATCTTCACACTGTAAATCTGGCAAGTGACCCAAATCAGATGAAAGTTTACAGCAACATGTTACGCATAAAAACACTGAGCACTTCTGAAAAACTGTCCTAAAATCTTAGGCTTGTTTGCAGAAGAACAGGCTGCACATTTGTTCCTGCACAATGTTTGTGTGAAGAGTGCAAACAGGCATGGCTGTTCCAGCATGCTTTAAGGAACAGGATGTGATGGATCGGCATTCGCTTCAACTCTCAATCAACACACACCAGAGAGAAAAAAGGAGAGACGTCCACAAATCTCCCTTCAGTCACTTTCTAATGAAGCCATTCATAAAGATAATTCCACCTGCCTGCTATGCTAAATGCATAATGTGCTGGTGTTTCTCTGAGACCTGCACTGACATCATTTAGGAAACATCTGCAAACATCTGGGATTCCACACAGTTTGCTGGTTCTCTGCCGCCTCCACAGGTGCACCGTCCTCCTCAGCTTTTTAATGCTTTACTCAGTTTTCTGCAGCTGAGACGTGACAAGAAGCTCCGAGGCTGCTAAGCTGGGTTTAAAGAGCAAAAGTTCATGAAAACGCAGAAAAATGACAGAATGAAGAAAAGCGTCATGCTTCCGACTCACCTGCGATCCTCGGCGTCTGTCCGGATCCGCGTGCGCGTGAGGCAGCCTTCGGACCGAGCGGTGACAGCAACAACTGCTGTGCGGAGAAGGGATGGAAGCCTTCGCGTTCACAGCCGCTCACATGCACAGCGTCCCGGGGCACGCGCAGGTCAGCGCGCGCTGCGCGTAACTTCAGTCTGCACCGCGGCTGGAGGACAGCGCCCCAGAGTCCGGCGGTGTGGCTGCAAAGATGCTGATGTCCCCGCCGCACACCGGCTCCACAGTCTCCCTGAGAGGTGGGGGCTGTTCGGAACCGCTCTCTGACTCCGGCGGCCACTAGATGGCGCTTCGCCGACAGGAACCACAGAGTCAATTAGTGAGCCAAACTGAAATTTCACTGACGTGATCACGTGATTCACACTCTGCTCTGATGAACCGCTTTACCCCAAGAAACAGAATCATTAATGAACATATGTGTTCATTCGTGAATATATTGTGTTTATACATACCTGCACTCCTTTACGTGAACTTAGATTAGAAATTAATGTGTCAGTGAATATTAAACGGCTTCAAAGTTGTTGCTCATTGGCTGTTTTTTATTTCTGTTTAGCAAATTCCTGTAACTTTTCTCTGGAGACCACAAATGTTGGTGTTTTAGCATTAAAGTCGGATCATCGTGGTTAAAGCGTTCCCATTGGTCTGTTCATTCTCACCATGGTGTTACTCTAAAAACGTGTCGTTTTCTAGGACAGTTTCTGCAGAGCGGCAGGAGTTCATCAGAAATTCACCTCTGAGTTGTGGGCGGGACTATTTGGGTGGAGTAAGCCCGCCCCCATTTCCCATCAGTCATCTGTCCACACTCTCTCCCACTAGCTTACAGCCCCTCAAAACCATAATTTTAGTGGTGCAACAGAAACGGCAGCAATATCATAGCTATCCAGCCATCTAGTTCAGATCCAGATTCCACCTCAGACCAGGAAAACAAAGTCGTCCATAATGCATCAGAGTGGGGCGGAGCAGAGAGGATGTGGCCCCGCCCATCATACCAAATTCCATCTTTTTCAAACTGTATTATTTTCTGCTCCTGATTTGGATAAAGGAATACTCAGAAATGCAATTTTAAGCTTCTTTTTCTTTCTTTATGTACTCCATCATCAGAAAAAGGCCACAATCACATGTTATAAAACACAAAAAAGACAATTTTCATCATAGTGGGTCTTTATAGTTGGTTAGTTATCTGGGGAGGGCAGAGGTCATGAAAGGTGCAAATAAATAAAATCTATTCTTATCTGGACTCTTAGAATAATAGATGGATGAAGTGTCTTAGAAAGCTTTCAGACATATGAAGCTATAACGTCAAGCAGACAGCTGCATAACCACAGAGCGGTTATCTGATGCTTTACAGAACCACTAATCGGATCCACTGCAGTTCATAATGAAGCCCAGTGGGACATGTCAATCGCTGCTTTCACACGGATCACAAACATATTTCAAAGGGACCGCTCCAATAAGGTCCATGCATTCTAAAAGATTATCTTTGGACACAGCACCAAAACGTTTCAACCATTTTTCACACAAAATGTAGTCAAGCACAGACAGGTTTGCCAGACTGCTGCAGGAATTTGGCACCACTGCTTACAAATTGTGACAAAGTTTCAGAAGAGAAATGGGTTTGTACCCCAACACCTATGTTTGTGCAGAAATGCATGGTGGCGGTCCGCTCCACACCCGCGCTGTGGAAGGGAAATCATTAATACAGCATTAGAGGGTGGCTGTGAACTGCTAACTGCCGTGGGCACACATCAGCATCACGCAGCACTGTTCTCTGCAGCCACACCTTCCCTGAGGTTGAAATGTCATCCTTCACTGTCATTACATTTCTCCCCCATTAACTATTGATTCTCTCCACCTCAGCAGTTGGAGCTCAGCTGTGGAAATGGCCCGCATGCCTCAGTTCCGGTACTTTACAGAGCAGGCAGAACAAAAGTGCCCAGCTCGGTGTTTTTGTGCTGGAAATGGGCAGAAGTCGGCTTCAGAGAGGGGCGGGGCCAAAGCAGGACAGCAGGAAAGGCAAAGCTGCGCCCCACCTGCCCATTAGCTGCATGCATGAGCGAACTACAACAGGGTTGAGTAGATGCTTTTCCTTTTTTTTTTATTCCCATGGGAAGTTTGCTAAAGCACGAATATTGAATATTCATCAAACTGCAGGTTTGCTTCTGTTGTTTGCAGAGAGTGCAGTTAGGAAGACCTGTTTGGGCTCTGCGCCCTCAACAAATTCATTTATGCATTTGTGTTAGCCTGCTGTGGGAGAATTGTCTGGCCAAAGCATGCAGCAGAAGAGCTGATGTTGTCTCCTGAGCATCTCTGTGATTTTTAGCTGTGTGTTTGTGAAATTCATCTGAAGAGGACAGAAGGGTTTTGGACTGATAAGTCTGGCTGTGGTTTTCCTTCCGATCAGACTGAAACATCGACATTCTCTTCTTTGAGGAAACAAAAGTGTCTTCAGACTTGACTTTCATTCAAACGTGTTTTTTCTTATTTTACCAGCTGCTCACTTTTTCTTTGAACAGGTCATGACATGAAGAAAACAGAGTATCAGAGAAATTGTCATGGTGCCTCTGTCAGCTTCTCCCCCTCTCCTCTCTGCTTGGCCACTGATTCATCACAGCTGCGTCCACTCTACTCATCAACCGACCAGACCTTCATAAGGAGCTCCAGGATCATCACTCATCGCCAGTTCGTTAACCCTGATGGTGCCAGTCTAGTCTTACCTCAGTGTTCATGCCAAGTATCTTAGTCATTATCTCACGTGTCTCTATCCTGTGTCTAGGACTCTCATGCCCACGAGTGGACGCCCCGAATCAGCTACAACCGAGCAGAACTTCACCCGAAGCTACCAACCTCTCCACAGAGCTTCATCCAAACGCCAAGCCTCTAGCCCGAGCCACAGCCGAACCTCCAGCCACGTCAAGAGCCGCAGCCGAAGCTTCCCTCTCATCGCGTGCCTCCGCCGAACCGCAAGTCACGCTTCGGAAACCTCGATGGCTCTCCTACCACGCCGCCCAACTGCCACAACTAAACCACTTATCTCTGGAAAGAAATAAATTCCATTGCTTACCTTCATCTTCCTCCTGTCCTCCTTCCGGGTTCCAGCATCTGGGTCTGCCTAGTGTAGTTCGGCATGACAGAAATAACCTCCTCATGACCCAACACGTCACGCATGATGTGAAAAAAGCCGGATACGTCATCGGCTGCAGAGCAGTCAGAACCGTCGCCTCACTGTTGAGTTTGCACCTTCTTGATCCATAATGCTTTGTCGTCAGGGTTGACCATATGGTTCTCCGTTTCTGCCTGTCGTGCCACAGACTTGGTAGCTGAGATGGACCCCATCAAGCCCCCGAACCACTCCCAATGAAGATGAAGGATGAATAAAAAAGCTTTATGAGAACTTGATCATCTGAAGGTCGATCAGTTGGATTTACTTCAGACTCAGAACCTGAACACCTTGCGGGCCTTAGCTTCATTTATTTCCCACAAAAATCTGTACGGCTGGTTAATTGTGGAGGCTTCCAAATAAAAGTACAAAGACTGTAAAGTCAAAGCCTGGTCCGAGTCCAAACATGTTGGTACTGTTCCTTAAAGGATGTGGATCTGTGGAATCAAAGAGGCGTGTTGGTACAGACACGATGGAATCGATTGTTGACTGCTCCATTTTCTTCTCTGTGAGATTCTCTGGTCCTAAATCTCATTCAGCTCATTAAAGTTTCACATTTTACATCCTGACTGCACAGCAGCACCTGAGAGCGCCTCACTCAGTCCAAGTTTGAATGGAAGGAGAGAGGATCCCTGAAGTAATAATAATTCTTCAACTCCAGCTAATTAACAGCAACCAGTTCCTTGTAATGCATGGAGTCGGAGCTCCGGGTTCTGTCCAACAGTGCAGGGACCATAAGTTCAGCTCGTACCTAACAAAGGTAAGGGGAGGGCGGAGACGCATCAGGGATGTTTTCAGCCTGTTGATTAGGCTTTTTAGAAACAGTGCAGAGTTTATCGCAGCAAGGAGGCAGTGGATGACGCGTCACAGTCAAGGATCCATGTGACTTAATGCCATGTTTGAGATTTCCTGGAGATCAGCTGCTTGTTTCTCAGGCTGAGCAGGTTTGGCTTCACCTGCAGCTCCTGTTCCTGTCAGTCCTGTCAGTCACATGACCTTTTGAATGAAAGCGTTCATTTTGATGAATTATCATATTGTCTTGTTGGGTTGTTTGTTAGCCTGCAGTGTTTTGGTTTATTTATACAATTATTTATCCGTTACATCAAACTTCCGATTCTCCTTCGTTTAGAAAACCGTTTCATGGCAGGAAGACGGATTTTTCCTTTAAGACTATAAACAGTCAACCGTATGTAGTTTCTGTCTTATTTGGCTGAACATTTCTCCATTTGGTTGGATATCTCACATGTTCAGTCTTTATGTGTGTATATTTTAGTTTAGTTTCACTTCGACGCTCAAAAAAGCCGGTCAGGAAAGATGTTCTGCCTGCCTTTTGAAAGAACTTTAGGTTTTCTGGGGCACAAATCGTTTCAAAAAATGAAAGTTTCATCATTCTCACTGAATTAAGGACAATTTACAACATGATGCAGTTAACAAACATATTCTCAAGGGAGACTGTCTGTGATTACCAAGGAAAATAAGACAAAGATCTTATCAGAACACAGGACAGTTGTTTTCCTGCAATGAATTCACCCCCAGAGACCACTGCCGTCTTAGTAACCATCAATATATCAGGATGTAATCCATTAAGCTAAACTTTCACATGGTCTTTTGTTAATAAGAGGCTTTTTGCATTTATAGGCAGAAAGACCAAGTTTTACTGGAGCAAAAGTCAATCAAAGGACAAATTATTTAGACCTACATCTTCCAGGATTTCCAGGAGTGTATGTTTTCAAAAATTCAGAAAGTACGGGATAAATATTGTGAGAGATGTAACCGATGTTCCCGATAAATCCCGATCCTGCCTCTGGCTCATCTCTGGCTCGTCTCTGCTCTGTACCTGACCGTTTACCTCGTCTCTGCTCCTGCTCCTACACCTGGCTGTGGTTCCTGTCTCCGGCTCGACTCGCGCCTTTGACTGTCCCCCCAACCACGGCTGGATGAAGCTCGTCTGCTGGACTTTTATATATGTAGTTGTAGATTTAGATAAGTTAATTCTTCTCTAAGAGTTCTGGTAAATCGCCTGTCCGTCCTGGGGGAGGATCCCTCCTTCATGTGGGCACCCCTGAGGTTTCTTCGTTTTTTCCGGAATCCGTTTTTTTTGGGAGTTTTTCCTTACCGCGAAGGGGGGTCTAAGGGCAGGGATGCCAGTATAGCTTAGTCAGTTTGTTAGTTCATTTTAGTATTTTCCTATTGAACTCTTTGTATTCATGATCCTTCTGATTTCATGTTTTACTTCGAAGCCTATCGAGACGACTGTTGTTGTGATTTTGGGCTATACAAATAAAATTGAATTGAATTGAATAAATGATTTTCCATTTAAAAGCAACACAACACCTTGAAAAAAAACGTATAACATGGCACTAAAACATGAAAACGACCACAGAGGAGGTGGGTGTGAAAATGAAAAAATACAGTTTTTGGCATCAAACAGGACAAGGTCTCTGTTTGATATTTGGTTGGAGTCTGAGAGACAGGCAGGTTCAAAGCTAAAAGGTCAGAGCCTCAGGCTGGGAACACTGCACCTGACTAGGTGGATTAAACGTCTGCCGGTCTGGTGGTGTCAGAAGTCAGAACTCTGTCTCCCCCTCTGGTCACCAGTGGGAGCCGTCCCCAGAGTTTCTGCTAAACTGCAACTCCCAGCAACCCCAGCGCTCACTTCCTGGATGCTGCACACCTGACTGTCATTCATTCATCAACTACAGCATACTTAAGCACTGCAATGAGTGAAGAGCAGTGTGAAGTTTTGTTTGTGCCACTCTGCCGGCATTACTGAGTGTTATATCTGGACCGGATCTTCTGTCTTCTGACCCCGCTTCCTTGCCCGGACCCTCACCTGGATCCTGACTACGCTGTCTCTCCTCTGATGATCTCATGCCCGTTATTGACTCCTGCCACCCTGATTTAGCTTTGTGGACCTTCAGCAGAGTTATTAACCCTCCTTCATTTGGAACCAGCCATCTGCCTGTTCTTGTGACAGAATCCTTTGCCAACCATGGATCCAGCAGCAGGAGTTCCTGGCCCAATGAACCCGACAGGGTTTGTTATCACAGTCACCAGCTCCAAGGTCTGAACTCCGCGACCGAAGCCATCATGTCAACCCGCCTGCCAGCAACACATCCGCCGCGACTCCTCCGGTAACAACGGCCGACTGCAGTAACTAGAGCAACTCTCGTTCACGCACCGGGCCAGAATGGCGCTTCTGGACAAATTTAACGGGGACCCGGAGCAATGCGTGGGGTTCCTTATGCGGTGTGATCTGTTCCTGCGCCAACAATGAATTATTATCCCAAGATGGCAAACTGTTGCAACTGATGCAGAATAAAGATTTGATGTTTTTTTTTGTTTTTGTTTTTTTAAATACTGATTTACCTTTTTTACATTTATTCATTGAGTTTTGTCTAAATTGTAGTAAATTTATTGACTGCACTGTAATGTTCACGTTTAGCAACATTGTTGTAAAAGCAGATAAAGTTTTATGTCAGAAAAAATTGCTTGATACAGAAAAACCTCTAAAAGTTTGTCAGATTTATAGGAGAAATGTGGGATTTAGGCCACACATTCAGCACAGCTACTTTTGTAAGGCAAGTTTCTGTTTTCAGTTGAAGAAATACAAAGTCAAGGCTGGCGTTAACCCCGACCTTTCAATTAAAAAAAAGGGGGGTTTTTATGCACAAACATAGTATTGTGCATAAAACCCCCCTGAAGCAGTCAGACTGCTGAACTCCGGTTGATCACTGCACCCCCCCCCCTCTCCATGGACAACAAGCTAATTCCCAAGTGCAATATCACAGGGCTGTGCAATGCTTAACATAACATACTGTGCAATTGAAAAATACTTCTGTGCAATACTCCGTAACAGTCTGATATTATATCATTATTGATACTATATTTATTTATGTCTGAATGTAAACGGCTGGCCCGGGACCAGAGAGCCTTATTTCGTTTTATCATGATAAAATGACAAAGTTTCCTGATTCCTATGAAGACATCATGTCATCCTGCTTAACCTCACAAGGGATTAAAGACACGTGATCAGACGTCTGGCAGACCAATGCTTTAAATCCTGAACTACACTGAACCTAAAGCAGGACTGCATACTACCTCACTGCACACCGGAAAACTGGATCTCTGTTCCATCTGGACAGTTTAATGAAGTGTAGGCCCGGTTGTCACCTCGCTCCTGCTTCCAGCAAATCTGTCTGCTTCGCAGCCTTGCTCTTGAGTCATGCCCTCTGGTGCCTCCATCCCATCAAACAAGAGATCCATCTTCAGAGCGATGTTTAAATGAAGTAGTCAGAGAGCAGAGAAACCCCCCCCATTAAGAAATGCAAAAAACAACCAATCTGTAGCCATAAAAAGATGAATTTATTTCAATTTAATTTACAAATATTACAGATTTAATCTGTCCAGTGATGGACGCACATCAAAAAACACATTCATGAAATGTCCCTCAAAGTCTCTCATCAGTGCTCAGTCCAAGCCCTCCACTTGTTCATGTTGGAAAACAAACAAGACACCAGTAAATGAGTCGGGCCGGTCCGGTTCTACAGGATTACTGGAAGAGGGAAATCCACTCCAATCCATTGTGGCTTTAAGATAATCCCAGCACAGCTACTATCGAACCCCCAAGCCTGTAAACACTGATGAGAGCCAACAGTGGAAGAAAGAGGAACGCATGAAAAGAAAAAACACTTCTAACACAAACATCTTTAGTCTGCTGCAACAACTCAGCAGGACTTAGAAGGATCAATGATGGCCTTTTCTAAGGAAACTACTTCCACACATTAAAAAAAGAAGGAAAATGAAAAAGATGTTTTCTAAATTACCTTTTTGTGTAAAGCTCTGGATTTCAAATATCTTTTTCCCTGGATTCAAATAAAGCCTGAGTTCCCCTCAATAACCGATTGTCCTCAAAAATACTGAGGTAATGTGCATCTCTCCTCTGTCTCCTTCCATTGAAAACGTTTTCCTGACATAGTTTATAAAACAAATGCTACACAGAAACACTCCAACCTGTCTGTGGGTTTCATCTTGTCTGACATCTGTTCATTTGAGTCAGCTACAGAAACCCCGCCTAAAACTGGAATCAGTAGGGAGCAAACTTCTGCCGGTCAGACTTTTTCCCGCCAGGCGTCTGCATTTTTGCCGTGTACTGGGATAAACCCTGCGCTAGGCTGGAAGCGGCTGCCGGATGGACCGCCAGGATGGGGAGCGTTTTCATGCCAAGCAGGCTGGAAATGGGGACAGCGTAATGTGGGTTTTGGATTGCTGATAAGGTGGAGGGGGAGTGGACGTTAATGGTGGTGGGGGCCGGGGCGGGGGCTGCCAGGACAGCCATTGAAGAAGCAGCAGAAGAGCCTGTGGAAGCAGACTGGGAGAAGCTCATGTTCAGGTCAACGGGGGTCGAGGAAGCAGCGGCCTGCATGGTGTATCTAGCCATCTCTAAGCTGCACGTCATGGCGTTGAGATGACGGCGAAGGGTTATGACACGATCGGGTGACACCGAAGAGAAGGGAGGTGAGGAGAAAACATAAGAATGAAGAAAGGAATGTGTTAAAAAGCAGACGATGAGCAGTGAGTGTCAACAAATTCATGAACATTAATCTGCCCTCATGCTGCACTCGTGTGCACGGCGGCCTCCAGAGCGGCTCACCTGGCGTTGATGAGGTACTGGGCGATGCTGATACTGGCCGGCGAACCCGTGATGGTGACTTGGCGGACAGCTGAGCCATCAGTGGCGCTGGCAATTTTGATGTGAGCCCCAGAGACCTGTCGGATCTCATTGATCTTGCTGCCTTGCCTTCCAATTATGCAGCCAATAAGCTAAGAAGGAGGGAATTGAACACATGTAACTAACAGAACCGCTCATTTTTTCAGGCTCTTCAGGAAGGACAAAAGAAAATGGGAATGACGGCAAAGCTGGAAGTCGAGGCACAACTTTCTGTGTCATAGTAAACACATGCATGCAGCAATATTCTGTCTGATCAGATGAAAACTGCATCTCACTTACTGGAAAAATGAGTAAATGGTCATTTTTTATACATATTGAGAAAGTTTCCTTTGAAAAAGATCAGCTTCCTGTCTTTAGAAACAAATAAAACAGGACGCATTTCTCCATAATTAACCGCCATTAACGTGTCAAATCCGTCTTTATTCAGGACCTCTCACCAAATCCTCTGAACATGAACCTGAAGTGTTTGTCTCTTGGACACCATGATGGATTCTCCAGTGGTTGCTTGGTAACACCAGGCAGTACACACAGCCAATCCACCCCCGCCCCCCACCCCACCTAAAAACTAACACACCTTCTTGTTTTTTTGATGATCATATAACTCACTTTTCCTACTTTAAGCCTCAGGTTGGCTGTGGCTCCATCCTCAGGTTTTAATGAGAAAATCCATAAACAGATTCCAAAAATGTTATTATCTTTACAGAGACGCGTGATGGAGTGATGCCACTCTGTCCAGTCAGCGGAGATGACAGCCGGAAAATCCACAAGCAGTTTTCCATCTGTGTGTGTGAGTCAGGGTGTGTATTTGTGTGTGTTCTCTTCATCCACAGAGCAGCAGACTCTGAGAAAGGCGGTTCCTTCTCTTAATTTCTCCTGTAATCGGTTCCAGCAGAGGAAATGAATACATGACTTTCTGGGGCTTAAAAGGTGCGTTTCCCACAATGCCTCATTACTGCAGTCCTCCTGAAAGTTTTAATGAAGTCTGCAGCGTGAGAAGTCGCGCTTAGTGGCTGAGCACAAACAATGCTGTACTTACATCATTAGGAATTGCCAGCTCTTGTGTACTGGTGGAGGCAGAGGAATCCAAGCCTGCAAAGTAGGACAAGAACGCTGCTTACACTTTGACATGACAAACTGTTCCACATTGACAAGCTTTGTGCTGCTACGATGCCAGAACCAAAGCATGAATTTCATATAAACATTTACACGGAACAAAGTATTTATGGCACACATCTGTAGGCTACAACACAAATCCTGTCTGAAAAGGCAAAATGCTGCAACGTTTTGCGTTGAGTTAGTTGTGGCAGATATGAGTATGTGGGATGGTTGAGGTCAGGGATGGTCGATGTTAGAATTGGAGAAGAACTGTTGTAAAGGTGGAGGATGGGGTCAAGACATAAGGGCTTGAGAGGCTAAATGATAATAGAGCTGAAATTTGGAAGGAAACAAGAAACGAGGAAATATTTCTGTCATTTTTCCCAATGATCTCAGGTGACGCTGCACTGTTTGTTTTGTGCTTATTTGAATTATTTTCAGTCTTCATGGTGCTTTGGCTTATAAATATTTCAGTGGCAAACTCTCAAGGCTGTTCATAACAAAATAGTTTGGTGGCTTCTCAACCTTTAAAGCGTGTTATCATTTCACTTTTCTCTTCATGTGCAAATAAATGCAAATACGGGTCAAAAGCGTGACAGCTCATTTGTTCTGAGCACATCTCTGCCAAGCCACTGCATCACGCCACTACAACAAGAACAACAAAACCTGTGAGTCTGTCTCATTCGCAGAAATGAAGACATCCTTGATCCTGGCTGAAGTGACAGCAGTGTATTGATGATGTGAGTCGAAGAGGAGTGAAGACAGAGGGGTAGATGGACCTCCCCGGGGAGCCGTGGGTACGTACCAGGGAAGGTAGGGTTGCTCTGCCCAAGGGAAGGGAGGGGGATATGCTGCATAGCCAACTGGTGAAGCTTGGTCAACTGCAGGGTAGGAAGGAAGTTAGAGCTAACCAATCAAACTGGATTATTTCAGAGGAGCTGAAACTGGAATATAATCTGAAGTTGACAAACATCACAGACGGTGTCAGCAAAGGAGATTCATGTCCCTCCCAAAACATGCTTCATTACAAGTACAGTTATTAAAACGGCCACACGTCTACAGCCAAGAAACACTCAGAGATTTCCATTTCAATCCAAATATGTCGCTAGTCTTGGGTTAGTGTTAGTCAAGTCAAAAGTTCACAACTACTGAAGATTCGTCTTTGCAGAGTAGGACAGATGGGGTGTTTTGGAGGGGGTGGGCAGAAGAATGGATGTGATGCTTCTACTTACATCTTGATGTGCAAAAGCATACTGCCCTGGAATTGCAAAAGCCTGCAGAAGACAGGAGATGAGATGTGGGCGGTGCTGACATGTTATAACGTGTCATTTAAAATACATTTTCACAGCAAATGAAAAGTAAACTCAGAACAGCAAAAATCAATTCCCTTCTACTTTCCCCCAGCTCTAATGTGTATGGATCTAGTGGAATTTCATCTAAATGTCATCTGCTGCTTTCTGCCCTCTTTGACTGTGGCTGAAAATCCAATAACATAAACAGATGTCTGATAGGTCAGAGCAAAGCGGGCAAAAATCAGGGCAGCAGCTTACCAGACGCTGAAACCACCAACTTTCTCTCTGAGCGCAACTATTCATCTGAACCTCATTTATTCACCTCAGTGAATAAATGAGGTTGCTATAACATCATCACCAACTGCTCCTGTTTCCCTACTTCTGTACGCTGATGTGTGGTTGCTGGGATGCTAAAGGCCAGTGGGCCCACAGGTTTAAACACTCACGTGTGCAGAGTGCTGCGGGGCCAAAACCGCATGGGCTCCAGCTGGAAGGATCTTGGGCCGGTAGGGAATAGTTGCTCCTTTTGGTGGAGACTACAGACATGAAATGATGCAAACATGTTTGCATTGGTCCATTTTGTGATGGTCTTATAGTTGTCTTTGTTTATCCTCTCAGGAAAGAATACTAAGATAAAAAAACAAATACTGCTGATTGGGGTTTTTTTTGTTTTTATTGTAAATAGAGCATTGAAATGCTTGGTCGTCCTTCTGGGGCTACAATAAAACCTAATATGCCTGTTTTAAGACAATAAAAAGCTATTTGCATATTGGAAAAGCCATTTAAAAACTGCAGCTAAAACTTCAAACAAAGATCAAGATTATTTTATCTTTTGAACCTATTGTTATGAAAAAAATTGTCACACCATTTAACTCATTCATTCTGTGATTTCTTTTAACCTTCAATATAACCAAAACATTTAGAATACTTTCATTTTAGGGTGATAGGTGATTACATTTGAGATTTGGTGTCAAAATTGTAAAATTGTGAGAAAAATCTTGATAACTTTGAGGACCAGAAAAAGTGAAGATCCAAAGTTTCCCTTTTAAAAAATTGAAATATTGGATAATTGAGGACATTTGAATTTCTACAATGTATCCATACTGAAGCAATCTACAGAGAATATAGATATGAACGTAAATTAAACCTGAGTCTACGCATTACAAAACTATCAGTAATCAATAATCGATCATGAAGGATGAAGAAGAGTAATCAGTGCAGAAAAATGTTGACTTTGATCTACAGATAAAGGAATAAAGAAAGCTGCAGAGCATCAGGAACGGGTCCAGACACTGAGGAAACCTCTCAGCTCAAATGATTAAAACAGCAAAGATCAGGATCCATCAGAAGATCTGGATCACAGCAGCCAATAGAAATCCAGGATCTGTCATGTCACTTAGTTGAGTCAGCGGCCTCGGCAATTTAAAGTGATGCAGTAAACAGAATTAGAGCTGCAAACACTTATAGAAATCCAGTATTTTCCATTGAAGGCATGTCGTCCCAACATAACAGACAGACAGAAAGAAAAATGCGATGAAGATCATTCTTATCCTGAACAAATGATCTGTGGTCAAACATGCAGGATTTGAACTTCCGTAGCAGAAAAAGAGAGTAGATTTCTTTAATTTTGGGTGGAAAATCGACACCCCCCAGTGTGTATTGTAACGATGAACTCTATTAATTGGAATCTGCTAGAAGTAAAAGTACTATAATCCTGGACCCCATGCCACATATTTCTACCTTTACCGGTATGAATGCTTTTTTGTGACCAAACTTTTACCAAGATAATTCTGCATTCCTCATGTTTAGAACTGCAATAACTGCAATAACAGAAGTGTTTTTAAGGAGGGTGGAAGAAGGTCACAGGTACGTTGATGTCTCGTTTTGCTATTTCAGATGTTGCTACAAGTCTTTCCTGGCTGTGTCTTTGCATATAAAGTTAGAAATGATTGATGATTTCAGTCAGATTATGACAAGGATGCAAAGTAAACATCCCTGTACAGTTATAACATTTTGATTCTTTCTTCATCACACATCCACAGTTCTTTATTCGGGTATTGAAACGTACATCTTTTAAAGAAACACAGTAATCGGCTGCATTGGCCTTTAAAATACCCCGAGGTAAAGAAACGGAGCCACTAAACATGTCTCACCAAGACCTAAATAAATGTGGCATGCTTGACTCCTAAACGGAGATTTGAAGGTGAAGATCAGCGGCTGCATGATGGCGCTCACCTCCAGCATCACAGAGCAGATGTGTCTCACACACTGAGTGATGGCCTGCGGAGTGCCAGAGATGGTGACGGCCCTCTCCGTGGAGTCTGGCAGCATGTCTCCGGCCACCTGAACCTGGGCGCCTGTGGTCTTTACGTCAGCAGACAAGAGAGGAGACAAAGGCTCGTTACTGCAGAGCCCAGCGCACAATCAGCCACATTGAAATGTTGTTTCAAGCATTCACGCAAATTAGGCTGAAACGTGTTGGCGTGCAGTGAGCAGCTGCCAAACAAACGGCAATGTGTGCCCTGATATTTGCAGAGGCCCCATAAATATTCCCCGTTCAGAGTAAAGATTCAAACCCGTCATGTTTACTGGAATATTTGGAAACAGAAAAAGACAGGAATGTGTGACATCTGAAGGTGTTGGTGGGTGGTGTTGTGTCTGTTTGGATGCATCACAAGAAACAATAAAAAAACAATTATGTCCTGCATTAACATCAAAACGAAAAAGATGAGCACCTCTCTGATCTCTTTGATCTTTGAGCCTCCTTTCCCGATCAGTGACCCACATTGACTCCCCGGGAAAACCAGACGGAGAGTCACAGGTGGCTTGCTTGTCACGTTGCTGTTTGTCATTGCTGCTGTTATATCCTGAGAGAAAGTTCAGAAATACTTCTTTCTGAGGCGACTGATGTGACGCACATGGAACAAAGTTGGCATGGATTTGGCGCATTTCTTGGCCTACCTCCTCAAACTTCTGTGCAATCATGGAGAAGGCTCTGAAAATTCCCTCTGTGGGGCCAGTGATGGTCACGATTCTCTCTGGAGACGATCCCTCGGATATGTTGATGCGGGCGCCGCTCTGCAAACCAAGCTTCAGAGTTATGCTGCTGCCCACTCGACCCCATCCTGATTAAGTCAAAATGATGCAAACCTCTTCTCTCATTTTCTTCACTGTTTCTCCTTTCTGGAATCATACAGAAGAAAATCTGCTTTATTAGTTCCATAATGGCATTGAGACAGAAACTTCAGATCTGCAGAGATGAGTGTGGATTTTATACCTTTCCAATTATGCTTCCAACTTCCTGGGAAAGAAAAGATATCAGCATTTGAGCAAAACAAACCACAGCCCTTCCCATTTAGAGCCAAATGTGATCATTTGGAGCAGAATTACATGCTATTATAAGACAGGTTAGTTCTGGGGGAAAAACTGTGACTCATCTTGACGATTTGCATCGGGTAATTACCTTTCCGTGCATGAGCAGCCTCAGAGTCAGGGTAACATTCAGACTCCCATCTGAAGCCATTTCTTCCTTGTCAGACATCCTCTGTGTTATGAGATGTTTAAAGTAAACACTCTGCAATAAGAAAGACATTGTGTGTGAGTCACAGGTGGTTATGTGCCGCGGGATGTTCTGGAAATGATGTGTAAAATTGAGGAGGTAATCAGTCACATCGAAAAACATGTTTCTGCCGTGCATGTTGTCCATATTTATTGTTTTCTTTCTTTCCTCGGCTCTACCTCTGTGTTTGGAGGCAAAAATGCAACTACAATCTGATTAGACCTCAGTTAAGACTGGACTTTAGGATTATAGTAGGGTTATGCGGGGTTAATGTAGAGCTATGGTAGAGGTCTGGTAGAGGTCTGGTAGAGTTATGACAGAGTTATGGTAGAGGTCTGGTAGAGTTATGACAGAGTTATGGTAGAGGTCTGGTAGAGTTATGACAGAGTTATGGTAGAGGTCTGGTAGAGTTATGGTAGAGTTATGGTAGAGTTATGATAGAGTTATGGTAGAGTTATGATAGAGTTATGGTAGAGGTCTGGTGGAGTTATGGTAGAGGTCTGATAGAGGTCTGGTAGAGGTCTGGCAGAGTTATGGTAGAGTTATGATAGAGTTATGGAAGAGTTATGATAGATTTACAGTATAGTTATGATAGAGTTACGGCAGAGTTATGGTAGATTTATGATAGCGTTACAGTAGAGTTATATCAGAGTTATGATAGAATTATGGTAGAGGTCTGGTAGAGTTATGACAAAGTTATGGTAGAGGTCTGGTAGAGTTATGACAGAGTTATGGTAGAGGTCTGGTAGAGTTATGGTAGAGTTATGGTAGAGTTATGATAGAGTTATGGTAGAGTTATGATAGAGTTGTGGTAGAGGTCTGGTGGAGTTATGGTAGAGGTCTGATAGAGGTCTGGTAGAGGTCTGGCAGAGTTATGGTAGAGTTATGATAGAGTTATGGAAGAGTTATGATAGATTTACAGTATAGTTATGATAGAGTTACGGCAGAGTTATGGTAGAGTTATGGCAGAGTTATGGTAGAGGTCTGGTAGAGTTATGATAGAGTTATGGTAGAGTTATGATAGAGTTACAGTAGAGTTATGATAGAGTTATGGCAGAGTTATGGTAGAGTTATGGCAGAGTTATGATAGAGTTATGATAGAGGTCTGATAGAGGTCTGGTAGAGTTATGATAGAGTTATGGTAGAGGTCTGGTAGAGGTCTGGTAGAGTTATGATAGAGTTATGGTAGAGGTCTGGTAGAGGTCTGGTAGAGTTATGGTAGAGTTATGATAGCGTTACAGTAGAGTTATATTAGAGTTATGGCAGAGTTATGATAGAGTTATGGTAAAGGTCTGGTAGAGTTATGGTAGAGTTATGATAGAGTTATGGTAGAGTTAGGGTAGAGTTATGATAGAGTTATGGTAGAGTTATGATAGAGTTATGGTAGAGTTATGATAGAGTTATGGTAGAGTTAGGGTAGAGTTGTGATAGAGTTATGGTAGAGTTATGATAGAGTTATGGTAGAGCTATGGTAGAGGTCTGGTAGAGATACAGTAGAGTTATGGTAGAGGTCTGGTAGAGTTATGGTAGAGTTATGATAGAGTTATGATAGAGTTATGATAGAGTTATGGTAGAGTTAGGGTAGAGTTATGATAGAGTTATGGTAGAGCTATGGTAGAGGTCTGGTAGAGATACAGTAGAGTTATGGTAGAGTTATGGTTGAGGTATGTTAGAGGTCTGGTAGAGTTATGGTAGAGTTATGATAGAGTTATGATAGAGTTATGGTAGAGTTATGATAGAGTTACCGTAGAGTTATATAAGAGTTATGGTAGAGTTATGGCAGAAGTGGTAAGTAGGACACACCTACTAATTATGAGGCTGCAGGCAACACACGTGTTAATTTGGTTTCAGTGCTTTAAAAGCCCTCCTCCTCCCCGTTCGGACATGAACTCTTGTTGTTGCCATACATCAAGGCATCAGGAAGTGGAACAGGAGTTGGGAGGCAGGTAAGCCAGGCTTTAAGTTCTCCGAGCTGAAACAGGGAGTGGGAACTTCTGAGCAGACTTGTTCACAGTTCCCGGTACACAAGCAATCAGCCAGGCTTTGGTGCATCTGCGGCATGGCGGCAAAAGCCTGCAAGCGTGACGTGACTTTGTTCACCTAGATCCGCCCTCCCATCAGTGACTGGTACGTTAAGCCGGCCTTCCTCCGGCACGTACAATTAAGGCTCCTGCAAACTATTTATTTCCTATTTTTTTCAGAAAGTGTTTTGGTTGCACGCCCTTCTCATCTTCCCGCAAATAGGGGATTAAAGCTGCTGCTTTGCCTTTACCGTTTTCAATTGGGATTTCTGTCCGGGTTCCCACCCCCGCCACGACAGAACCGGTTGGAGAGATTGGCTCAGCTCACCCAGGAGACCTCTCGTTGCTGTGGCGTCTCTCCGGACTGTGGACGGCTCCCACCAGCTGATCGACAGTGGTTGGGCGGCTTACTCGTCGCCCCTGAACATTAATCAATTTTAATTGTGTGGGTTTTATTGTCAGTTTTATTCTTGTTTCAGGAGGTGGGAGCCCGAGGTGGTGGACTGCTGTGTCTGGTGGTGGGTCCCAGTGTGCTGTGTGGTTTCCCATCACGTGTGCAGTGCTTCACAAAAAGGTCCTTGCTTTGTTTTTACGTTGTTTTAACCCCCTCTGTAAGATCCTCCTCCAGAATATTTTTACCGACTTTGATCAAGGATTGTTGTTTTATTGAGGGGTTTCTTAACATTGTCTTTAACTAAAATCTAATAAATTATTTTTTAAAGCAAACCACAGCCTCTGCCTTGGTTTAGAGCAGGACCTACACCTGCCTTTCTGGCGTTGTTGACCCTTTTACTTGTCCTGCCACACAGAGTTGTATTATAGTTATGGTAGTTATGGTAGAGTTATGTAAGGGTTATAGTAGGGTTACCATAGAGTAAGGTAAGGTTATGTTAGGTTTTACTAAAGTCACGGTCGAGTTGTGGTAGTGGTGATGGTATGGTTACCGTAGCGTTATAGTAATCCTTATGATGTAGAAACTCATAATTAGTTTGACTGAACTGGGTCTTCATGGTAAAGAACAACCAGAACTTGCAGAAATGCCTTTTTGTACATTTCAGCTGTGAAATCTAATGACAGTAGAGATGAAATCTATCTGCTTGAACTGTTAAGATCATTAAATTAACTACAGCCGATGTAAAGGAGAGCTTTTTCCACTGCCAGTTGCCCTTTACGGAGTTTATCAGGGTTCTGCTGCTTCCTGAAGATGTACAGACCATTGCTGCTTTCGTTTTGATCACATGGCTGTGTGTGGGGAGATAAGCCTATCACTGGGTGCAATCTTCACATGGTGCCGCGTCTTTAGTCACAGCTGGATACCATTTGAGTGACTCTTTGGTATCAGAAGAAATACAAAGGAAGCCACTTGTGCTGCAAAGGACTGCAGATCAAATGATGTGTGTGTGACTCGCACAATGAGGTCTCTGTTGTGGCCGTGGATCCAATTTGTTGTATTAGCAGAATGTCTGTATGCAGTGCAGGAATATCTGCTTACAGAACCACGACGCAGAGACAGAGATGGATCCTTTGGAGGACCAAGGCGACTGTGTTCATTAGATTATCCTGCTTTTAAGGAGCGGTTCTTCCATTTACCTTTGGAGAAGGCCGAAGGAACAACCTGATCTAAGCTGGAAAAGTAATAATTAAATTAGACGGAGAAAGTAAACTGAAGTTCTACTAATTCATTTATAAAGATGATACATTTGTTGCCTCCATGTTTATATCAGGTGAAAACTTTGTTCTGCATCCATTCATCCTCCAGCATTTTTTCATGCTGGGTTCAGCCGTAGTCCTGGCTGTCCTTACAGGTGGTTACGGGTTGTCTTCAGGTGAAAAACAGTTCAACCTGTACGGGACTCGCAGGTGACCCACACAAGATATCAAGGCGGTAGACCGCTCAGCGAACAGGAGGTAACAGAAAACATGTTCATGTACATTGTCCTTCATTGGATTTTTCATTTTTTTACCAGGAGACCCCACACAGCTCAACCCCCCCACCGTTACATGTTGTGTTTCTTTATGGAAATGTAGTTTTACCGTCTAAAGCAGGGATGCCCAAATCCAGGCCTCAAGGGCTGATTTGCAACATTTTTTCCAACCAACCTCCCATTGAAGATCCTTATTGGCTAAACACACCTGATCCAGGTAGTCAGCAGCAGATGAGACAGGATTTCTGGAAAACCAGTGGGAGGCCGGCCCTCGAGGCCTGGATTTGGGCATCCCTGTTCTAAAGGTACCATGCGAAGGACAAACTGTTAATGCTGTGAATCACTGACCATTTGAATCTGGAATTGATCTGAACAAATTCCCAAAAGAAAATAAAGTACAGTTTTCTGCAGATGGTATACATCAAGACAAACATGATTTATAGATTTTAAAGCTTCCAGATTGTCTCCAAATGGAAGCAGCTGTTTTGACTTCTTGTTACATCTTCTCATTCCTGCAACTTTGAAAAATTAAAAGTTTTCACAATGTGCCAAAAATGGTCCGAATCACCTGAGAAGCTCCAAAACTGCTTTCCAGCCTTTCAGTCTGTCTGCCAAAGAAGGGTTTGATGGTCACAAGTGGTTCAGCCCAAAATGTCCCACAATTCTGGGTTTCATCCATGAAGAAGAAACAGAAACGGAATTAAATATTCACTGCAGGAACTTTTGGACTGAAGTATTAAAATTCAAAAGTATAGAGCGTAGAAGGAAAAGGAAATTTGTGTTTTACAATTTTTTGTCTGTTTTCCTTGCAAAGAAACGGTTCCCTTCCAAAGCTATGACCATTGTTTTATTTTAGGTGTGGGGGGGTGACTATTACCCTTTAGTTATTAACAATATTAGAACTAAAAAATGAGCATTAGCTACATCAGATCTTTAGAACCACATTTTGACCCAAATCAGTCTTTACTTCAACCTCGGTAGTTTTTATCTCCACTGTGGTAAATTAGTAGTAAATAAATAGACATCTAACGTGTCTATTGTACTTCCTTTTCTCAGCCAGTCTGTCTTTGTGCTAAACAATTTCATCAGCTTCTTACATGTCAATAAATGTTTCGGAGCGAAGCGTAAAACTGAACTGATCAAAGTTATTCCTTAAATCCATTATGTCTGACCAGTGGCGGTTTTTTGATATGGGCGATGTGGGCGGTCGCCCATGGCGGCACTTCATAGGGGGCGGCATTTGCCGTGCCTGGGGCGTTACACCTAATGTGCTACATACTATATTCAAAGAGGAAGCTTGGAGCTTTTAATTTGAAATTGCTTCAGCAGCCGACACTTAATGCTTTTTGTTTGACACATCAGACTCTTAAGAATGTCTTCCTCCTATTTGCTCTTCACACTTATGGTGCAAAAAAAAAAAAAAAAAAAAAAAAAAGAATACCACAGAGTGAAACAACGTAAAACAGGCACATGAAAAGGAATTAGGCAGAACAAACACCCGTGCTCAACCCAATTTCGAAAAAAGCAGGCAATGGAGATTATTTCCCACAATTCTTTGCTCCGACACAGCAGACCCGATGCGCACGTGACCACCGCCCTCTGCTGCAAGACGCTTGCGGCCACACCTCTTTGCGGTAGTCTTTGGAACATAAGTCAAAAAACTCGAGAGGCGGGCGCAACTCGCCGGTGGCTGGCTGAATCACACTAACAGGTGATTGGGAGTCTTTTTCTATCTGACAATCAACTCTGGGCCGCAGCTGCGCGCTGTCGTCATAGAGACGGAGCCGCGTGTGTCAGAGGGAAGGGGAGGGGGAGGGGGGATGAGATCAGACTATTTTTTTAGGATTGAGTTTTTTTGGAGGATTTCTGCTGTTGGTGTTGCACAAATTTAGGGAAATGCCAAATATTTTTGGAGTAATCCCACTGAAGAGTTTTATGATTTAGTCTTTAATGTTTTATAAGACCTAAACATATTAATCACAATAAGTTTTATTTTTTAGATCTAATCCCTCTGTTATGTTTCACAAAGACACACACAGGACGTCACACATTAAGAAATTATTGCTAAAAATGAAGCAGGAGTCCAGCTCTAAAAAAAAATTCTCTAAAAACTGATAGAGCAAAAAAAATGGAATTATTTGATATAATTTCTTATTAATATTTCCAGGCTTTCTTTGCTTTTTGTTCTGCAGCATGTTCATATTTGTATAATTTTGACAGAATATATTTATATGGAGAACAAAATATTACAATTTATTTAAGGTTTAACTTGTGTTCCTGTTTTTATTCATATTTATGTTCAAAAAGTTCAGTTTAAAAGGTTTAAAAGTTTAGCTTTAGTGTGTTCAGTAAACATTTATCTTCTTCGGCCCAAAACCTTAAGCGTGTTTTTAACTTAGGCCCCTGTGTGACTGAGTTTGACCCCCCTGTAATACGAGTCTAGAAAATTCATGCATTTTTTGTGTAAAATAGCTAAATAGAAGATAGGGAACACAGCAGGATGTTGTCAAATTTTGTATGTGGGGGTGGGGGTGGGGGGGCGCTGGTGGGGTTACTCGCCCAGGGAGTAAGTTAGTGTAGAACCGCCACTGTGTCTGACCTTTGCACAAATTAACCTTTGGTACTTACTCAACTTACTACAGGACTCTCTCCATCCTATTGCTGCAAAGAAAAGTGTTTGGATCAAACATCCCAGCAAATCCAAAGGTTGAACTGAAAAAGCTACAGCAGCTTCAAACTAAGCAGCTGAGAAGACTGGACTGAATTGTTCGGCTACATTTCAGTGCTGATAGTACACCAGCTTAATAACAAATGAGTGTTTCTATCTGCAAACAAAAGCCCCGCTGCAGCCTCCCCCACTCTGTGCATCATTATAAAGTTACAATGAATGCATGAAATAAGCAGCAGCATCTTTCTGTCTGTAATCCTATAGGCCCCGGATTTATTTAGTTAACGCTAAAACCCTTTTGACCTATTTCTGTCACCTCTAGCCAGTCAGCCTTCAAGACTTGTGAACAAAGGCGGGTTCTGAAGCGGCCTGACCAAGTTTGATGATAAAACCCATCATTTAGAGAAACTTGATGTTTCTGCCACAACAGCATCAGAAACGATGAACAATGTCTAAGTGGATTACTGGAGGGATTTCCTTCACAGCGTGTTCATGTGTAGATCTGGTGCAGACACAAAGAACATGCTGCGTGTGAGACCATGTAACGACACATTCAGAGCATCATTTAGGACATCACTGCATCCAGCAGAGCTCTACTTCATTAAATGTGTTTCTACCCAACAACATTCAAGCAGCTTTTGGTCTGTCATGACAAAAATCTCCTCCAAACAAGACCATTAGCGCCCTAAGCATCCAGACTGAAAACTATTTATAACTGTCTGTACGCCACAGCAAATCAGACGATGAACACGAGGCTGCGTGACGTTCCTCTGTCAACACGAAGGTTACAGTAGAAAAGATAAAGCTTGTATCACATTGAATGTGCTCATAAATTCAAAGCAAAACTATCAAAACCGGAGAGCATTTCATTTACAGCCCAAGACAGCAACCTGCAGAAAAACAAGCAACTCTGATTCTGCGATCTAATGGGAGTCATGGGTAACGCATTAAAACAAAGCCTCACATTGTTTAGCCTCTGCTAAAAATACACAACTGATGGCTGAGTTTCTCTTCAGCTTTGCCTCAACGATTTAGGACGGTTTTAGCGACAAAAACTGCTCTGTGAGCAATGAGGACATTTGCAGCGACCGCTCTCTTGTAGGCCTGAAAAGTCATAAGAGTAAAGCACAAACCTGATCTGCAAAGTCTTCGTCTTCTTTTTCGGCCTCATCAAAATGAGTGGCCCTCAGTTTGTAGTCTTTGTTCAGTGTTTGCTCCCTTTGTTTTCAGTTATCCCCGGAGTGGACAGATGGCTCCCTCTGCCCTCAGACCGGCTGGAGCGAAGGCAGGCTTTGCTGTTAGTCCCTCAGCTTAACCCGGGATAAGCCCCTACGCAGGGCAAGTGAACCCGCATCTCCTGCCTAAGTGTCCGTGTCTCAACCACCAAAGAGGCGTTCCTCTGCACAAAGATCCACGAGCAGAGGAGGTCTGCAGGGCAAGAAGGCTGCCGTCAACAATCTGTATTTGTCCTGAGAAAACCCCCCGTGAAAGCAGTCATCGGCACAGACTGCTGCTGATCCCAGGCTTGTTTGCCAGCTTATGACTCCATTACTGCAGGTCTTCTTCTCCACAGGACGAGGAGGAACTGTCTCTGCGTATGAAACCACAGCTTCATACAAGAAGACGAAATGAGGACAAAACCACATCAGGTATTTAGTGATGTTAAGTACAATGTCTTCATGGGGGGTTTCCTCCCCCCTCGTGGCCTCTGCCCTCCTACACAAAAGCCCCTCTGCCCTTGCAATGGGGGCATACTGGATACAATACGGCCCTTTCCTGCACAGAAAAATGTTTTCAGCCGAGCCTCAAAACTGCCAAGAAAACCAACCAGTGAAGCAGAAGCGGCAAATTGAATTAACATTCAGTGTGTGGACACAGTAATGGCCTCACAGTCATCCACATCCTCTCAGCAGAATCACAACCAGAGTTTCTATCAGTGAGCAGACCAAACATCTTTTCTAGTCCGGCTGAAGCTTCGCAGCTTTTCACTTTTGGAGCTCAACATGAGGTCAACATTTTTACCTGATAAAGGTCAGAAAGCGTTCAGTTAAATTAGAAAAATATACAAAAGTCTGAGCTTCCACTGAAAATACAGTCAGAGCGCCAACTGTGCTGTGAAGGCAGCGTGTGGCGGACGTTCCTGTCCTCTCTCAGACCTCGCCTGGTTTTTAAAATGTTGCGTTTGTTGTCTCATAAAACTGACACACTGAATTATTATTTATTTTCACAATAAATAAAACAACATCCTTGTACAGGAAACATTTCAATGTCCAACAGTTTTATAAAGCAGACGGAATTTCAGCACAAGTTTTGCAGCTGAAGTGATTTTATCTGTGGAAGGTTTTCATTCAGTCCCTTTGCAGGACGGCCTCCCTCCCAAAAGGCAGGAGGACGTTGCACTTCTCTCCTCAGCATGTTTCCCTGCAAATGTATGGTTGGTTGTCATATTTGTCACATTCATCTTCATGAAAAAGTCCTTTTTTCACCCCCATCTCCTACGTTCTGTTAAACAGGAAAGAATTTTAACAGCTTTTCCTCACATCCTAGCTTTACTGTGGATGCTTACTGCGATTTACTTGGAAACAAAGAAAAAACTGATTAGCCCCCTGATGCTAACATGTTTCTCTGACCCGTCTCCTGAGGAATCCCAGCCGTTCTTCTTTAGCAAATCTCTCAAGCTCCTGCAGAGATGATGGCCTTCTGCCATAGACCTAGGCTTCAGTTCACCCTCACCGTTTCAGTGGGATTCAGGCGTGCAGGCCAGCCGGAAACGTTCACTGTGGTCTTCTGAAGGTCGTTCTTCACCAGAAGCGCCGGATGTTTGAGTCGTCGTGTTGGAAGACAAAGTGATGACCCAGACCCAGTCTGGCTGCTGACTGCTGGAGGCTTTCCTTCAAAATCTTCACCTTCTTTCATTATTCTTTCCACCTTGAGGAGATTCCTAGTTCCAGACCCAGTGAAGCCTCCCCCCAGCATAATACTTCCACCACCATATTTCACTGTGGGGATGGTGTTCTTTGGGTTGTGTTCCTCTCCCTTCCAGATCGAGAGGTTGTCTTCTTTCAGACTACAATTCCTGACCTAGCTAAGTCCTTAATTAGTCTCTTGGCAGTTGTTCTGGGGTCTTTAGACACATTTTGTCGTCCCACCTCTGCCAGGCTTGTTCCCTGGTTCTTGACACTTGGAAATGCTGGGATACGTTTGTAAATCCTCCTGCTTTCAGCACCAATGATCTTTTTTCTCAAGTCTGAACTGATTTTTGTTTGTTTTTGATGCTTTCTTAAGTGACAGCTGAAACCTGTACTGAGCGCTTTTATGACTGTAAATAGAGAAATATGAAACAAAGGTAAAAGACATTATTGCACAACATTTGTTTGTCCTAAAGGTCAATTAAAAGGTCAATTCTTAATCATTTTGGTAGTTTTTCCTTTTTGTGAAATTATTTTGTTTTTACATGCAAAGGAAAGAAATGGAAGCATTCATAATAAAGCTGAGATTTTAGAAAAAGCTGTGTTCAAATTCCTTGCTCTGTTTAACAGGACTTGGGAGAGAAAACCTTGTCTTGTGATCATTTCACTGATCGCTGGCATCAATCCTCAGCTCTGATTATTTTGCTGTAAAGTCCTGAAATCTTCTGGAAGAGTTGGCCCCACCACACATGGGAGGACTGTCAGACCAGCCCTTCCTCCTGTCATTGTTGACAGAGCAGACTCAGCCTGATCCATCTTTTTCCAGCATGTTTACATCAGGCTGAACGCTGAAGGAGATGCTAACGTCTACCAGCTGAACAGGACAGAAACATTTACCATGGAGTCAGGAGGACGTCCTTCCTGGCGTCCGTCCGTCCGTCCCGGCCAAAGGTGGAATTCATGTCAGATGTGTTTCCCTGGTAAAAGCAGATTTCAAGGTGGATTGTTGGCCATTAAAACAGACTCACCATATTCTTGGGGAATTATTGTGGTTTATGAAGGAGCAGACATAGATTCACTCATTCTACAGACTCAGAATCACATCAGAAATAACAATTTGTGTATTTTTTGAACAGGATGATAAAATGCAGATTTTTGAGAAAAGTTCGGGATTTTTCATGCGCTTTATGGTACAAAAATATGATATTCCTTTTGTTTCATTGTGTTTCTGTAAGGAACAGTGATGGTGATGATGATGATGATGATGGTGGTGGTAAAAAGATGCTGATGTTGGAGCTACCAGGGACAACTAGAGAGGAGATTCATGGAGGTGTGAAGGGTGGAGGCGGATGGTTCTCTGAGGAGAGCAGCTGGAAGTCAGAAATGTCCAGCTGATAGTGAAGATGTGACCTTCAGAGCTCAGCCTCAGTAACAGAGCTGACAGTGCTGATCATGTTTCAGCACTTTTATACCGAATTACATAAGTCATACAATTATATACCGAATTTGATCATTAGTCTTTATTTTGGCTCATTTGAATTCGATTGTCCCAAAGTTAGTTTCAAATAACCATCAGCAAAGTGGATTAAAGTATGCAGAACCTGCAGGTTCCATCCAGGTTGGTATTCTAATCTCAAGGATTTTGACAAAAACTGTGGAAAAATCCACTCGCAGTCTTCGTGAATTTTTACAACTTTATTGTAAAATATTTGATTGATGGAAATAAGAACACGTGGTTTCTGAGTATGACCACGTGACGGTCAGAGACGGGTCACGTGACTTTGACCCGCAACAACACCGTTTCCACTCGAGCTCGTGTTGGGGGCTTCCCGTCCACGGGGACACAAGGGGAGGTGGCGGCTCCTCCCGTGATTCCCCGCCCTCCAAACCGGGAGCACAGACGGACCAGGAAGTCCGTTCTCTGAGTTCTGGACCTTGGACCCGCAGCGTGTGCGGGAGGAGACGGCATGGACTTCCACAGACTGAACACCTTCGGGGTTTTCCAGCGACTCTGGCCTCATTACGGCTACGAGCGGGACTTTGGAGAGCTGCGGGAGCGGGAGTTTCCGAGGATGACGGGTAATGGCTCACGCACCGCGGTCAGCATCTGCGCAGACGCAGCAGTTCCAGCTAACGCGCAGCATCTGCGCAGACGCAGCCTCTGCAGTCGCTGACCTGCTGTTGTAAACAGGAGTGACGTACCTGGACCACGCAGCAGCCACTCTGCACCCAGACTCTCTGCTCAGGGGTTACTTCCAGGACATCTCCTCTAACGTTTATGGTAAGACTGGACAGTTTTCCATTTTTTTGTTCCACTGTGTGTAACTTGGTGGATTTTCCTGCAGGGAACCCCCACAGCCACAGCCCCAGCAGCAGGCTGACCCATGACACCGTGGAGCGGGTCAGATACAGGTAAGGTCCATGGCGTCCTCCGTAATGACCACTGAGTTTTGGAGGAAGTGAGTGAAATCGGAGCGTTTCCTTCTAGGATCCTGCAGCATTTTAACTCCAGCCCTGACGAGTACTCTGTGATTTTCACTTCTGGCTGCACTGCTGCTCTCAAGTTAGTGGCTGAGATTTTTCCCTGGAGCCCACAGACAGACCAGGAAACAGGAAGTGTCTTCTCATATCTGACGGACAACCATACCTCGGTTGTGGGCATGAGGGGACAGACCTCTGCCCTGGGGGTCGCTGCCCTGTCTGTCCTTCCAGAAGAAATGGAAAACAAAGAAAAAGAGGACTGCCCAGAGGAAGATGCTCTTTGCCAAACAGCACACCTGTTCTGTTACCCAGCACAGAGCAATTTTTCTGGAAGAAAGTACCCCCTGAGCTATGTGAGGGGCATCCAGACCAGACGTCTGTACCCGGCGAGCCACCGCAGAGGCCGCTGGTTTGTTCTGCTGGATGCAGCTTCCTATGTCAGCTGTTCCCCTTTGGACCTCCGGGACTGCCCTGCGGATTTCATCCCCATCTCCTTCTACAAGATGTTTGGCTTCCCCACCGGTCTGGGGGCTCTGCTGGTCCGAAACAGCACAGCAGGATCTCTGAGAAAGACCTACTTTGGAGGAGGCACAGCAGCCGCTTACCTCACCAGTGAAGATTATTACGTGGAGGCAGCAAACATTTCTGACAGGTAGAGCCTGGTAGAAATATTCTAAACACATGTCCACACCTTTATTCTGAAATCCTCTGCTTCTCCTTCCACATTAAAGGTTTGAAGATGGGACCATATCATTTTTGGACATCGTTGCTTTAAACCATGGCTTTGAGTCTCTCTACAGGATAGCAGGTGAAGGGAAGGAGCACCATGAGGATTTCAGTTGGAACTCTTTACTTAACGCACAGAATCTTTGCTTTGGTGTCGTTTGTAAATCATTATCTGCTTTCAGGAAACATGCACAACATCCAGCTGCACACGTTTGGCTTGGCACGGTACACATTCATACTGCTCTCCGGTCTTTGCCACGGCAACGGGAGGCGGGCGGCTCAGATATATGCAGATGGACACTTTGACAGTCCGGCCACTCAGGGATCGATCCTGAACTTCAACCTTCTGGACTCTAACGGGAGAATAATCGGATATTCCCAGGTGCCTCCAATGAACAAGCTTCTGCTGAGTCTGGTTCTGGTTCCGACTGTTGACATTTACGTTTGACAGCAAATCCTCTTTTACCCTCAGGTGGACCGGATGGCAAGTCTGTACAACATCCATGTGCGCACAGGCTGTTTCTGTAACACAGGGGCCTGTCAGGCCTTGATCGGCATCACAAACCAGCAGATGAAGAGAAACCTTCAGGTGGGAGACGGAGGAAAACTAAAGTGGCTGTTCAGGGTCTGCACAGACTTTAAAAAGCATGATGCTCTTTAAGGCGGGCCACGTCTGTGGAGACAGCATTGACCTGGTGGATGGCCAGCCCACTGGATCGGTTCGAGTGTCCTTTGGCTACATGTCGACATTTGAAGACTGTCAAAAGTTCCTGAGCTTTGTTGCTGAGTGCTTTGTGGAGAAGCCGGTCACTGTGGACCCAGACAGACTACAAGGTCTGCTACCTGTCAGTGCACCATCAGAGAGATCCAATGGTGTCTCGCCCATCCAAGCCTTCCAGGAAGAGTCATGTGAGGTTGTTCAGAGGGAAGAGCCAGTGGAACGGAGAGACGCCTACACTCTGACCAACATCTACATTTATCCTGTGAAGTCCTGTGGAGCATATGAGGTCTGAGCCCTCTCCTGTGAGCGCTGCTCTCGCTGCCGCTGCATGTTTGATGCAGCTTTGCTGTTTCCCATGCAGGTCCATAACTGGCCAGTGGGGCCGCTGGGTTTATTATATGACAGAGCCTGGATGGTGGTGAACAGAAACGGAGTTTGCCTAAATCAGAAGAGGGAGCCTCGCCTGTGCCTCATCAGCCCCCGAATCCACCTTCCCTCCAACAAACTGATGCTGCAGGCTTCAGGTCAGCAGGTCCATGACCACCTCTGAAAATAAACGCACCGTTTCACTCAGGTGTTGGTTTTTACCCATAAAAGTACTTTTTTTCCGAACCATGACCCTGTAGGGATGGAGACCATTTCAGTTCCTCTGGAAAAGGACATTCTGCTGCACACGGGCTCTGCTGTGAGTCAGAGTAAAGTCTGCGGCGACAGGTAAGCTGGTCGGACGCTGGACACGGCGGCACATATCCTCTGTTCCACATTTGTTTTTGTCAGATCACAGATCACTGCAGTGTTGCATGACACACCGTGGAGCCCACGTCTCTGCTCTCAGAAAAGTCCTCCGTTGTAGGAAAAACACAAACAAAAGGCAGGGGACGGTAATCCTTTAGAAAAACCCCACATGACGTGCTTCAATCTAACAAAAACGCTGTTAATCTGTAGATTCTGCGATGAAGACATTTCTCCAACTAGCGCTCAGCATCAACCCTTTGCAGATTTCCCCTGAGGCCTCCTGAAAGTAATCCTCTCTGCTCCAGGGTGGAGACTGTTGACTGCGGGGCCGAGGCTGCTTCCTGGCTGTCAGGCTTCCTCGGACAGCCATGCCGCCTGATAAGACAAAGTCCAGACTTCACCCGAGAAATGAAGAAGAGACCGTGTGACGGTATGAAGGGCGTCGGGTTCCCTCCAGATTCTCAATGGTTCCAAACATGAACGAAGACAATGTCACTGCAGAGAGACAGATGCCTTTGAAACTGTACATAAAAATGTTAAAATAGTTTCTATTTTTATAGACGGTAATCTAAACAACATCAGTCTTTGACTGTAACCATAAAATGTTCTGATGGTCTTAAAAGAAGAGTCATACTTTAAATTAAGATTTAGATTATGCAGTGACGCGCAGTCAGGGGAGGCAAAATATAGCTTAAAAAATACATGCATTAAATAAGATGAGTATACCGGTTATTATTAAAAATTACAAGCTAAGATTCTTTTCAGACATGTCTATTCTATGATAACTTGTTTCTGTGTGTGTTTTCAATGTTTCTTTGGTATGAATTTCCTGTTTAAATAAACAAAAAAGCGGCAGGTGAGGCACCGGCAGCCCATGCCTCACCTGGGCCCAGACTGTGCCGCACAGCCTGACTGGGCTGCAGGTGACGCATCCGCTTTATGTTTTGCTCTTTGTATCGTCCTAAAAGATAACTTTCTCGCCAACTGCCTGATTGGTGCCAGTTTGTAACTCATTTAGACTTTTTATCCACTAAAAATGCACATTAGAAAGACAGTAGATGGAGGGCACTGAGAGGGTTGGGGAGGGGGGCTCAGATATTATGGCGGGGGGGGGGGGGGGGGGGGTTGTAGTGTGTAGGGTTGTAGGGTTATGGGGGGTGGCTGTGGGTGCGTGGCGATCCCTGGGTTGCTTAGGTCGCGTGCCTGGGCTGGCTTGCGGAGACGGGGCGCCAGTCGGGTGGTGGCCGGCTCATGGGTTCCGGGGGCCCTGGCTTCGTCCCTGGCCTTTGTCTCGGTGTCCGGCACCCGGTGGCCCCCATGGCTGCCGCCTGGTACGGCTAAGCACTCCTGTCTTGTGGCCTGGGGGCCGGACACTGGGTTCGCTTGTGCCTCTGGGCATTGGGGGGGGCCCCTGTAGGGGGGCCCTCTCTGTGCCTGGCTGGTGGGGTGGGCGGTCCCCTCCTCCTCCCCTCCCGGGCTGCCTGGGTCCGGATGCTGGGGGGGCTTCTGGCCTGGGGGGCTCTCCTCCCCTCTCCTGGTCTGGCTGGTCTGGCTGGGTAGGATCTGACTCCCCTTATGAACACACGGTTCACGTCGGCAGCATGCATGTATCTCCACCCCCACGTGCACGTGCACACTGCTCCCTGTCTGCTTCATCCCTCCTCCTGACCTACAGTGTATTGATGGACAGATTTTTTTCGCTCATCTTAGTGTCAGATTTTCACCTTTGATGTAACATTCGTCTTTCCAGCAGATCTGGTATAATTGTTAATTATAAAATAATAACTTATTCAAATCAGTGCTTGTATCCCCCACCTTTTCACCTTTCTTCCCTTTACTCTCTTCCACCCTCCCCTCACATTCTTCCCCTCTCCCTCCCCACACACACTAAATGTAACAAATAAATAAAAAATAATACGACAAAAAGGGGTTTATACAAATCTACACTCTAATTCAGCTGGTTGAAGCGCTCCTGCTCAACATGAGTTTAGGACTAAACCCACAAGATCTAGGAGAGAAACTATATAACCTCTTTTGTGATAGTAAAACCTGTCCAACACAAAAAGCCTTCAGCTCTAATCTGTTTGCTCAGCTGTTGGACAGAACAAGTTTAAAAAAAAAAAAAAAAAAAAGACAGTAGATGAAGCCCGCAGTACACCTGCCTGAAGGCAGAGGGCGCTGGTGATCCCAGAGAATGTGACACCGCCACATTTTCTGGATGGAGAATTTGTGGAGAAACATCTCTGGCAGTGGTCTCCGTGGAGACGGAGACTTTCCAAACTGTAGAAAGAAAAGGAAAACATCTACAAACTATGGAGTGATATTTACGCCACCTCGTTACACACAAAACTTTCTTAGCTACAAATGAAAATATTTAATATTTGCTTTCAATTTTTTGTTTTTTTTTTGCGTAAAAATTCTTTTTTGTGTTTGCAACCATAATGTTTCTGCATGCGTTGTGTCCTCATGTCGCTTTTTCCCTATCTTTGATTTTGCTCTCATAAGTTTCAGTTACCCTAACCAGGTCACACGGTTCTTCTGTGTTGTTGCAGCTGATGATCTGGAGGAGAAATCTGTTGATTTACTCCTCTAACGGAGGGAAAAGGGCCTAGAATTGAAATGAACAGTTCCTCTCACCGTCCAAAAACATGCTTCATAGGTTCATTGGTTACTCTAAACTCTAAATTGTAGGTGTGAGTGTGCATGTGAGTGTGCACGGGTGTGTGATTGTGGCCCTGTGAAAGACTGGCGACCTGTCCATGACTTCCCCCGCCCTCACCCACGAGTGGCCAGGATAGGCTCCAGCAGCCCCGTGACCTCGGAAGGGACAAACGGGTTTGGACGATGGATGAATGACTCAGACTGTTTGATCTTTAACCTCTGTGACCTTTCCCAGCTAACGACCATCCAGAGTCTTTTGTTCTGAAAGAGCCGCTCCGTCATGCTGACGGATCTTCCTCCAAATGTTTCTCAGACATTAAATGTGGTCAAATCCAAACTGTTGCTGGTTCTTTAAAAACATGTTTGTAAGGCTTTTTTAACTTGGTTCTTTGCTATTCCAACAGGTTTGGTGCAGAATGCTTTGATGAAAGGTCGGTTTAAGGTCGTCTTGTCGGACAAAGTTCTTTTTTTCTGTGGATGGAGACGACTGCGTTGCATCAGTTCAGATATCTCTTTCTGTGCTTCAGACTCTGAAAACAGACTTACCTCATCTAAACTTTGGGATACAGACCAGCCTCAGTTGAAAGGTGTGCTCGGCAGGGAGGATCTTATAAATCTCAGTGTTGAACTGCATGATGGGAAATGTAGGATCCCGCTTTCTGTGAGCTCTAATTAACTACATTAAAGATCTGTCTGCATCTGCTCTAAAGATGTCCACCCTTCCTAAACCACTTCCATTCCAAACTATAAAGGTCCAGACTTTAAATCTGTGTGTGACTTGTGTTCCAGCCTTGTTACATTTCTTCTGTCCTTCATTTCCCACAATGCTCTGCATCCATCATTTGGTGTAATCCTTCCTTACTGGTGAAGGGCCGGGTCTTTCATCACTTGTAATCCAGGCTTTCTTTTAAATACATGTCTTCCCCCTGAGCGTGAGATCCTCCTGGTTCTGTGATCCGGGCCGGCTCTCTGGTGGGACGCCGCTCCCTGCAGAGCCTTCACAGGCCCTGGTGGGAAACCCTTTCATCTGTGAACAGCAGCATCGCTGTAGGAGGAGGTTCAGCCTCCGCGTGTGAACGCTTTCCATGTCTTTCAGGAAGTAACTGAAATTATTCTGTCCAACAGCAGTTCTCATATTTGTGTTTGGAGCTTTTGTGGCGTGATGACTCATGGCTTCAGTCTTCAGTCAGTCCGAGCTGCTCCATGTACAGATGTTGTCCTCACAGCCAACAAATGAAGTCTTTCCTTTCCAGCTGCCCCCTCCCCGTCCCTCTCTCTGGTGAATGAAGCCCAGTATCTCATGATCAACCTCGCCAGCGTGAAGCTCATTCAGAGTCTAATGAGCAGCAGGTCTGAACACATTTGCATCGCTCCAGGATGCATTTACATGATAGAGGCTGGTCTCTGCAGCTCAGTGGAACAACGTCTCCTCATTTCCTTCTGTCACAGGCAGGGCGGCGGCGAGGACCAGGAGCTCCTCGTCTCTCAGAAAGTCATCAGGCGCTTCCGAGCCAATTTAGTCATCACTGGAGGAGAAGCATTCGATGAGGATAATTGGTCACACTTGATCATTGGCAGCACCCGCTTCGTGGTGAGCTGACACTCTGACTTGAATGTGACATCTTCAAACGCATTCAAAGCCAGTCAAGTGGATCATTGCCAAAGCCTGTGCCCTGTGTGATAAACCGTAAGGTCGCGGGTCAGTGTGGAAGATGCCAGATGGTGGGAATAGACCAGGACACCGGAGCCAAATGTAAAGAGCCGCTCGTGTCCCTGTCTGCCCTCCGCGGCGGGAAGGTGGGTCAGAAACATTCGCCGCTCCTCAGTTATCTGTGTGTGACGCAGGAACAGAAAAACCAAAGATGATGGAGATGTTTCCACCTTTAGGTGACGTTTGGCGTGTATCTGACTCATGAGACTGCAGACGGCTCTGCAGCAGGACACGCTCTCTCTGTTGGTTCTGTTATCCAGCCGGAACCACACGGGCCTTGAAGGGTCACCTCTTTGTTTTTTCTCATCGCTGTTAATCCTCCCATCTTTTTAACGTTTTTAAAATGAAAAACATCAAAGATTTGGAATTCAGCTCTTAGATGGAATCACCTGAAATCTTAGCTACAAAGGAAATGTTATTTCAACAGCTGCCCATTTAACTCATCAACCTTCTTTACCAGCCAAAGACAGAAATGAATGTTCAACATATGCCGATGATCTACTGTTGAGAGGAGAAGAGCGCCGATCTGTTAGGAACGCAGCATCAGTGGAGGTACTTTTCTCTCTGTGTCCCCAGAGAATCACGGAAAGAACCGTTGCATCCTCTAAAGATGAAGTCGCCACATTGCCTTCCCTCTAACACCTTTACAACACCATGAACTGTAAAGGCAATGATTGTAATGATGCACTGAAAGCCATCAATAGGAAGAGAATGAAAATAAAAGGCACATCAACACTTCAGCTTTGGTTCATTTATTAATGCTGAAAAATAAAAACCAAAGTCCAGATGACCTTTTAACCTCTTTCTGGGATGAACCGTCGGGATGAGTGAGAGTCTTCAGGCAGAAATCTCACCAAGCCGTTTCTGAAGCCGGTTTATTGTCTTTAGAAAGTCTTTGAAAGCAAGAAGAGGTAAGAAGAAACATTCATCCAAATTAATGGAGTGTGAAACGTTCAAGTAAATAGCGTTCAGTTATGGAGCAATCTTTGCAGAAACCATGAAGCTCCAATCATGTTCAGGGAATTTGATTTCCTGGTGACATTGCTGAAGTACTCTGAAGAAAAATGTGTGAAAACATCTGCAACAGTAGAAAGTAGAAAATACTTTGTACTTTCAGTTTAGTTCCTGTTTACGTTTTGGCTTTTATTATTCGATATTAAATCTAAGACTTAGAGTTTTCTGTATGTCTTGGTGTTCATAACGGAATACTACAAAGATTTGATTCTGTTTCCAAAGTAAAGGAAGAACCAAAACCTCTGTGGCAGGTCTGCAACCTGAGGCCCCGGAGCCACTTTAGCCTCTTTTACCCTCTGTAGGGGCTCTCTGGCTGAAGAGAAATAAAATATTTTTTAAAGTAGTTTAACTTACATGAGTTAAGTTTATTAATGTACAGCAGAGGTATGTAAAGGTTTTACATCACGTTTCCCTCAGGATGCACGGATTTCAAACCCTAAACTAAACTTTGGTTTGAACTCTGACCTTTTGTGATCGCTCACTTCACTTGATGAGTTTAAGACGACGTAACCAGCCGTGTAAGCCAGGGTTGCTTTTAATGAACTCTACTTTTTATGTCATTTAAATGAAACTGATCTCAAATCTTCACACTTTGTGAACATTTAACACATGTCTTCATTACTGTTCTGGCCTCTGATGTTTTTAAGGTGGACCTGACTGTTGTCTGTTCCATTGAACAGGGTCTGCCTCAGATTTTCTCTCATTTGTGTCAAACATGTTTTCTGTGCCCTGAGGCCAGACTGGAAGAACGGCGGGTTCTGCTTAAGGTGGATTCGGGGGCATTGTGGTACAATAGCTGTCAGCTAAAGCAGGGCTACCTTAAAAATCCAATCCTGTCTTTCCTCGTAAATTTGCGATAAAAGTTGCTCAAAGTCCAAAGCGGGAGGAATTGTGAAGCGTGTTTCCTCGTGGACGTGGAAAACTACCGTGTTTTTAGTTCCACAGACGTAAGACTATGAAGAGAAGAAACCTCCAGCAGAAACCGTCTCCTTCCAAACCGACCAGAACCCGGAAGTCTGGCAGAACCGAGAAGCATGAACGGTGAGTTCACGGTCATCTGAACACTGACGTCACCAGCAAAGACTGCGTCACCGGCTCCTCCTTTGTGCTGTCAACGCGCTGCCATCAGAACCGAACCTTCAGCATGGAGCAGCCTAATACCTTAGAGGGCGTGGCTTTGACCACACGCTGCGGGGAATGCTGGGTAACTGAGTTCAGTAAGAAAAATAAATCTTACTGGGCAAAAAAGCGAAGGATTCAGACCCCAAACCCTTCTGAAGGTGGATTCTGATGCTCCAATGACGTCATGGAGCGGCCGTAGTGCAGCGGTAGGGCGGTCGACCCATGATCGTAATATTGCAGGTTCGATTTCCGCCTATTTGTCGAAGTGTCCTTGGGCAACACACCTTGCCTCTGGTGGGAGGTTGGCGTGAATGTGTGTGTGCATGGGTGAATGGGACTGACTGTAAAGCGCTTTGGGCCTTCGAAAGAGGGTAGAAAAGCGCTATACAAGTATACGCCAGTTACCATTTACCATCTTCTCTCCTAGATCTTGTGGGTTTAGTCCTAAACTCATGTTGAGCAGGAGCGCTTCAACCAGCTGAATTAGAGCAGAATCACGTTGCAGTCACTGGAAATCTTTTCTCAACAAGAAATGATTCATCAGCATTATGAACGGACAATGTCTCCAGACGTTGGTCCACCTCTCAAGTTCATTTGGGGGACAGTCCTGTAAGGAAATGCAGTCCTCCAGACCTCAGCAGCAGCTTCACCGCAGATTTGGAACTTGTGGAGGAACACTAGAAAAAGCAGACATAGTTTACAGATATAATCTGAACAACAACTGCTGTTCCATGATGGGGGTTCAAAATCATGATGGAGACAGGTGAAGGTTATAGAGACTGGTGGAGGTTTATAGAGACTGGTGGAGATTATAGAGACTGGTGGAGGTTTTAGAGGCTGGTGGAGGTTATAGAGACTGGTGGAGGTTTTAGAGACTGGTGGAGGTTTTAGAGACTGGTGGAGGTTTATAGAGACTGGTGGGGGTTATAAAGACTGGTGGAGGTTTTAGAGACTGGTGGAGGTTTTAGAGGCTGGTGGAAGTTATAGAGACTGGTGGAGGTTTTAGAGACTGGTGGAGGTTTATAGAGACTGGTGCAGGTTGTAGAGACTGGTGGAGGTTTATAGAGACTGGTGCAGGTTGTAGAGACTGGTGGAGGTTTATGATGGTTATAGAGACTGGTGGAGGTTTTGGAGACTGGTGGAGGTTTATGAAAGTCATAGAGACTGGTGGAGGTTATAGAGACTGGTGCAGGTTGTAGAGACTGGTGGAGGTTTATAGAGACTGGTGGAGGTTTTAGAGACTGGTGGAGGTTTTACAGACTGGTGGAGGTTTATGATGGTTATAGAGACTGGTGGAGGTTTATAGAGACTGGTGGAGGTTTATGAAGGTTATAGAGACTGGTGGAGGTTTTAGAGACTGGTGGAGGTTTATGATGGTTATAGAGACTGGTGGAGGTTTATGAAGGTTATAGAAGCTGGTGGAGGTTTATAGAGGCTGGTGGAGGTTTTGGAGACTTGTGGAGGTTTATGAAGGTCATAGAGACTGGTGGAGGTTATAGAGACTGGTGGAAGTTATAGAGACTGGTGTAGGTTTATAAAGACTGGTGGAGGTTATAGAGACTGGTGGAGCTTTTAGAGACTGGTGGAGGTTATAGAGACTGGTGGAGCTTTTAGAGACTGGTGGAGGTTATAGAGACTGGTGCAGGTTTATGATGGTTATAGAGACTGGTGGAGGTTTATAAAGACTGGTGGAGGTTTTAGAGACTGGTGGAGGTTATAGAGACTGGTGGAGGTTTTAGAGACTGGTGGAGGTTATAGAGACTGGTGGAGGTTTATGATGGTTATAGAGACTGGTGGAGGTTTATAAAGACTGGTGGAGGTTTTAGAGGCTGGTGGAGGTTATAGAGACTGGTGGAGGTTTATGATGATTATAAAGACTGGTGGAGGTTTTAGAGACTGGTGGAGGTTATAGAGACTGGTGGAGGTTTATGATGGTTATAGAGACTGGTGGAGGTTTATGAAGGTTATAGAGACTGGTGGAGGTTATAGAGACTGGTGGAGGTTTATGATGGTTATAGAGACTGGTGGAGGTTTATAAAGACTGGGGGAGGTTATAGAGACTGGTGGAGGTTTTAGAGACTGGTGGAGGTTTTAGAGACTGGTGGAGGTTTATAGAGACTGCTGGAGGTTATAAAGACTGGTGGAGGTTTTAGAGACTGGTGGAGGTTTTAGAGGCTGGTGGAGGTTATAGAGACTGGTGGAGGTTTATAGAGACTGGTGCAGGTTGTAGAGACTGGTGGAGGTTTATAGAGACTGGTGCAGGTTGTAGAGACTGGTGGAGGTTTATGATGGTTATAGAGACTGGTGGAGGTTTTAGAGACTGGTGGAGGTTTTGGAGACTGGTGGAGGTTTATGAAAGTCATAGAGACTGGTGGAGGTTATAGAGACTGGTGCAGGTTGTAGAGACTGGTGGAGGTTTATAGAGACTGGTGGAGGTTTTACAGACTGGTGGAGGTTTTACAGACTGGTGGAGGTTTATGATGGTTATAGAGACTGGTGGAGGTTTATAGAGACTGGTGGAGGTTTATGAAGGTTATAGAGACTGGTGGAGGTTTTAGAGACTGGTGGAGGTTTATGATGGTTATAGAGACTGGTGGAGGTTTATGAAGGTTATAGAAGCTGGTGGAGGTTTATAGAGGCTGGTGGAGGTTTTGGAGACTTGTGGAGGTTTATGAAGGTCATAGAGACTGGTGGAGGTTATAGAGACTGGTGGAAGTTATAGAGACTGGTGTAGGTTTATAAAGACTGGTGGAGGTTATAGAGACTGGTGGAGCTTTTAGAGACTGGTGGAGGTTATAGAGACTGGTGGAGCTTTTAGAGACTGGTGGAGGTTATAGAGACTGGTGCAGGTTTATGATGGTTATAGAGACTGGTGGAGGTTTATAAAGACTGGTGGAGGTTTTAGAGACTGGTGGAGGTTATAGAGACTGGTGGAGGTTATAGAGACTGGTGGAGGTTTTAGAGACTGGTGGAGGTTATAGAGACTGGTGGAGGTTTATGATGGTTATAGAGACTGGTGGAGGTTTATAAAGACTGGTGGAGGTTTTAGAGGCTGGTGGAGGTTATAGAGACTGGTGGAGGTTTATGATGGTTATAAAGACTGGTGGAGGTTTTAGAGACTGGTGGAGGTTATAGAGACTGGTGGAGGTTTATGATGGTTATAGAGACTGGTGGAGGTTTATGAAGGTTATAGAGACTGGTGGAGGTTATAGAGACTGGTGGAGGTTTATGATGGTTATAGAGACTGGTGGAGGTTTATAAAGACTGGTGGAGGTTTTAGAGGCTGGTGGAGGTTATAGAGACTGGTGGAGGTTTATGATGGTTATAGAGACTGGTGGAGGTTTATAAAGACTGGTGGAGGTTTTAGAGACTGGTCGAGGTTATAGAGACTGGTGGAGGTTTATGATGGTTATAGAGACTGGTGGAGGTTTATGAAGGTTATAGAGACTGGTGGAGGTTTTAGAGACTGGTGGAGGTTTTGGAGACTGGTGGAGGTTTATGAAGGTCATAGAGACTGGTGGAGGTTATAGAGACTGGTGGAGGTTATAGAGACTGGTGGAGGTTATAGAGACTGGTGGAGGTTTATGAAGGTTATAGAAGCTGGTGGAGGTTTATAGAGGCTGGTGGAGGTTTTGGAGACTGGTGGAGGTTTATGAAGGTCATAGAGACTGGTGGAGGTTATAGAGACTGGTGGAGGTTTACAAAGACTGGTGGAGGTTTTAGAGGCTGGTGGAGGTTATAGAGACTGGTGGAGGTTATAGAGACTGGTGGAGGTTATTGAGACTGGTGGAGGTTTATAAAGACTGGAGGAGCTTTTAGAGGCTGGTGGAGGTTATAGAGACTGGTGGATGTTTTAGTGACTGGTGGAGGTTATAGATACTGGTGGAGGTTTATGATGGTTATAGAGACTGGTGGAGGTTTATAGAGACTGGTGGAGGTCATCTGAACACTGACGTCACCAGCAAAGACTGCGTCACCGGCTCCTCCTTTGTGCTGTCAACGCGCTGCCATCAGAACCGAACCTTCAGCATGGAGCAGCCTAATACCTTAGAGGGCGTGGCTTTGACCACACGCTGCGGGGAATGCTGGGTAACTGAGTTCAGTAAGAAAAATAAATCTTACTGGGCAAAAAAGCGAAGGATTCAGACCCCAAACCCTTCTGAAGGTGGATTCTGATGCTCCAATGACGTCATGGAGCGGCCGTAGTGCAGCGGTAGGGCGGTCGACCCATGATCGTAATATTGCAGGTTCGATTTCCGCCTATTTGTCGAAGTGTCCTTGGGCAACACACCTTGCCTCTGGTGGGAGGTTGGCGTGAATGTGTGTGTGCATGGGTGAATGGGACTGACTGTAAAGCGCTTTGGGCCTTCGAAAGAGGGTAGAAAAGCGCTATACAAGTATACGCCAGTTACCATTTACCATCTTCTCTCCTAGATCTTGTGGGTTTAGTCCTAAACTCATGTTGAGCAGGAGCGCTTCAACCAGCTGAATTAGAGCAGAATCACGTTGCAGTCACTGGAAATCTTTTCTCAACAAGAAATGATTCATCAGCATTATGAACGGACAATGTCTCCAGACGTTGGTCCACCTCTCAAGTTCATTTGGGGGACAGTCCTGTAAGGAAATGCAGTCCTCCAGACCTCAGCAGCAGCTTCACCGCAGATTTGGAACTTGTGGAGGAACACTAGAAAAAGCAGACATAGTTTACAGATATAATCTGAACAACAACTGCTGTTCCATGATGGGGGTTCAAAATCATGATGGAGACAGGTGAAGGTTATAGAGACTGGTGGAGGTTTATAGAGACTGGTGGAGATTATAGAGACTGGTGGAGGTTTTAGAGGCTGGTGGAGGTTATAGAGACTGGTGGAGGTTTTAGAGACTGGTGGAGGTTTTAGAGACTGGTGGAGGTTTATAGAGACTGGTGGGGGTTATAAAGACTGGTGGAGGTTTTAGAGACTGGTGGAGGTTTTAGAGGCTGGTGGAGGTTATAGAGACTGGTGGAGGTTTTAGAGACTGGTGGAGGTTTATAGAGACTGGTGCAGGTTGTAGAGACTGGTGGAGGTTTATAGAGACTGGTGCAGGTTGTAGAGACTGGTGGAGGTTTATGATGGTTATAGAGACTGGTGGAGGTTTTGGAGACTGGTGGAGGTTTATGAAAGTCATAGAGACTGGTGGAGGTTATAGAGACTGGTGCAGGTTGTAGAGACTGGTGGAGGTTTATAGAGACTGGTGGAGGTTTTAGAGACTGGTGGAGGTTTTACAGACTGGTGGAGGTTTATGATGGTTATAGAGACTGGTGGAGGTTTATAGAGACTGGTGGAGGTTTATGAAGGTTATAGAGACTGGTGGAGGTTTTAGAGACTGGTGGAGGTTTATGATGGTTATAGAGACTGGTGGAGGTTTATGAAGGTTATAGAAGCTGGTGGAGGTTTATAGAGGCTGGTGGAGGTTTTGGAGACTTGTGGAGGTTTATGAAGGTCATAGAGACTGGTGGAGGTTATAGAGACTGGTGGAAGTTATAGAGACTGGTGTAGGTTTATAAAGACTGGTGGAGGTTATAGAGACTGGTGGAGCTTTTAGAGACTGGTGGAGGTTATAGAGACTGGTGGAGCTTTTAGAGACTGGTGGAGGTTATAGAGACTGGTGCAGGTTTATGATGGTTATAGAGACTGGTGGAGGTTTATAAAGACTGGTGGAGGTTTTAGAGACTGGTGGAGGTTATAGAGACTGGTGGAGGTTTTAGAGACTGGTGGAGGTTATAGAGACTGGTGGAGGTTTATGATGGTTATAGAGACTGGTGGAGGTTTATAAAGACTGGTGGAGGTTTTAGAGGCTGGTGGAGGTTATAGAGACTGGTGGAGGTTTATGATGGTTATAAAGACTGGTGGAGGTTTTAGAGACTGGTGGAGGTTATAGAGACTGGTGGAGGTTTATGATGGTTATAGAGACTGGTGGAGGTTTATGAAGGTTATAGAGACTGGTGGAGGTTATAGAGACTGGTGGAGGTTTATGATGGTTATAGAGACTGGTGGAGGTTTATAAAGACTGGTGGAGGTTATAGAGACTGGTGGAGGTTTTAGAGACTGGTGGAGGTTTTAGAGACTGGTGGAGGTTTATAGAGACTGCTGGAGGTTATAAAGACTGGTGGAGGTTTTAGAGACTGGTGGAGGTTTTAGAGGCTGGTGGAGGTTATAGAGACTGGTGGAGGTTTTAGAGACTGGTGGAGGTTTATAGAGACTGGTGCAGGTTGTAGAGACTGGTGGAGGTTTATAGAGACTGGTGCAGGTTGTAGAGACTGGTGGAGGTTTATGATGGTTATAGAGACTGGTGGAGGTTTTAGAGACTGGTGGAGGTTTTGGAGACTGGTGGAGGTTTATGAAAGTCATAGAGACTGGTGGAGGTTATAGAGACTGGTGCAGGTTGTAGAGACTGGTGGAGGTTTATAGAGACTGGTGGAGGTTTTACAGACTGGTGGAGGTTTTACAGACTGGTGGAGGTTTATGATGGTTATAGAGACTGGTGGAGGTTTATAGAGACTGGTGGAGGTTTATGAAGGTTATAGAGACTGGTGGAGGTTTTAGAGACTGGTGGAGGTTTATGATGGTTATAGAGACTGGTTGAGGTTTATGAAGGTTATAGAAGCTGGTGGAGGTTTATAGAGGCTGGTGGAGGTTTTGGAGACTTGTGGAGGTTTATGAAGGTCATAGAGACTGGTGGAGGTTATAGAGACTGGTGGAAGTTATAGAGACTGGTGTAGGTTTATAAAGACTGGTGGAGGTTATAGAGACTGGTGGAGCTTTTAGAGACTGGTGGAGGTTATAGAGACTGGTGGAGCTTTTAGAGACTGGTGGAGGTTATAGAGACTGGTGCAGGTTTATGATGGTTATAGAGACTGGTGGAGGTTTATAAAGACTGGTGGAGGTTTTAGAGACTGGTGGAGGTTATAGAGGCTGGTGGAGGTTATAGAGACTGGTGGAGGTTTTAGAGACTGGTGGAGGTTATAGAGACTGGTGGAGGTTTATGATGGTTATAGAGACTGGTGGAGGTTTATAAAGACTGGTGGAGGTTTTAGAGGCTGGTGGAGGTTATAGAGACTGGTGGAGGTTTATGATGGTTATAAAGACTGGTGGAGGTTTTAGAGACTGGTGGAGGTTATAGAGACTGGTGGAGGTTTATGATGGTTATAGAGACTGGTGGAGGTTTATGAAGGTTATAGAGACTGGTGGAGGTTATAGAGACTGGTGGAGGTTTATGATGGTTATAGAGACTGGTGGAGGTTTATAAAGACTGGTGGAGGTTTTAGAGGCTGGTGGAGGTTATAGAGACTGGTGGAGGTTTATGATGGTTATAGAGACTGGTGGAGGTTTATAAAGACTGGTGGAGGTTTTAGAGACTGGTCGAGGTTATAGAGACTGGTGGAGGTTTATGATGGTTATAGAGACTGGTGGAGGTTTATGAAGGTTATAGAGACTGGTGGAGGTTTTAGAGACTGGTGGAGGTTTTGGAGACTGGTGGAGGTTTATGAAGGTCATAGAGACTGGTGGAGGTTATAGAGACTGGTGGAGGTTATAGAGACTGGTGGAGGTTATAGAGACTGGTGGAGGTTTATGAAGGTTATAGAAGCTGGTGGAGGTTTATAGAGGCTGGTGGAGGTTTTGGAGACTGGTGGAGGTTTATGAAGGTCATAGAGACTGGTGGAGGTTATAGAGACTGGTGGAGGTTTACAAAGACTGGTGGAGGTTTTAGAGGCTGGTGGAGGTTATAGAGACTGGTGGAGGTTATAGAGACTGGTGGAGGTTATTGAGACTGGTGGAGGTTTATAAAGACTGGAGGAGCTTTTAGAGGCTGGTGGAGGTTATAGAGACTGGTGGATGTTTTAGTGACTGGTGGAGGTTATAGATACTGGTGGAGGTTTATGATGGTTATAGAGACTGGTGGAGGTTTATAGAGACTGGTGGAGGTTATAGAGACTGGTGGAGGTTTTAGAGACTGGTGGAGGTTATAGAGACTGGTGGAGGTTTATGATGGTTATAGAGACTGGTGGAGGTTTATAAAGACTGGTGGAGGTTTTAGAGGCTGGTGCAGGTTGTAGAGACTGGTGGAGGTTATAGAGACTGGTGGAGGTTTATGATGGTTATAGAGACTGGTGGAGGTTTATAAAGACTGGTGGAGGTTTTAGAGACTGGTGGAGGTTATAGAGACTGGTGGAGGTTATAGAGACTGGTGGAGGTTTATGATGGTTATAGAGACTGGTGGAGGTTTATAAAGACTGGTGGAGGTTATAGAGGCTGGTGTAGGTTTATGATGGTTATAGAGACTGGTGGAGGTTTATGAAGGTTATAGAGACTGGTGGAGGTTTTAGAGACTGGTGGAGGTTTTGGAGACTGGTGGAGGTTTATGAAGGTCATAGAGACTGGTGGAGGTTATAGAGACTGGTGGAGGTTATAGAGACTGGTGGAGGTTTATGAAGGTTATAGAAGCTGGTGGAGGTTTCTAGAGGATGGTGGAGGTTTTGGAGACTGGTGGAGGTTTATGAAGGTCATAGAGACTGGTGGAGGTTATAGAGACTGGTGGAGGTTTATAAAGACTGGTGGGGGTTTTAGATGCTGGTGGAGGTTATAGAGACTGGTGGAGGTTATAGAGACTGGTGGAGGTTTATAAAGACTGGAGGAGCTTTTAGAGGCTGGTGGAGGTTATAGAGACTGGTGGAGGTTATAGAGAATGGTGGAGGTTTATGATGGTTATAGAGACTGGTGGAGGTTTATAAAGACTGGTGGAGGTTTTAGAGACTGGTGGAGGTTATAGAGACTGGTGGAGGTTTATGATGGTTATAGAGACTGGTGGAGGTTTATAAAGACTGGTGGAGGTTTTAGAGGCTGGTGGAGGTTATAGAGACTGGTGGAGGTTTATGATGGTTATAAAGACTGGTGGAGGTTTTAGAGACTGGTGGAGGTTATAGAGACTGGTGGAGGTTTATGATGGTTATAGAGACTGGTGGAGGTTTATGAAGGTTATAGAGACTGGTGGAGGTTATAGAGACTGGTGGAGGTTTATGATGGTTATAGAGACTGGTGGAGGTTTATAAAGACTGGTGGAGGTTTTAGAGGCTGGTGGAGGTTATAGAGACTGGTGGAGGTTTATGATGGTTATAGAGACTGGTGGAGGTTTATAAAGACTGGTGGAGGTTTTAGAGACTGGTCGAGGTTATAGAGACTGGTGGAGGTTTATGATGGTTATAGAGACTGGTGGAGGTTTATGAAGGTTATAGAGACTGGTGGAGGTTTTAGAGACTGGTGGAGGTTTTGGAGACTGGTGGAGGTTTATGAAGGTCATAGAGACTGGTGGAGGTTATAGAGACTGGTGGAGGTTATAGAGACTGGTGGAGGTTATAGAGACTGGTGGAGGTTTATGAAGGTTATAGAAGCTGGTGGAGGTTTATAGAGGCTGGTGGAGGTTTTGGAGACTGGTGGAGGTTTATGAAGGTCATAGAGACTGGTGGAGGTTATAGAGACTGGTGGAGGTTTACAAAGACTGGTGGAGGTTTTAGAGGCTGGTGGAGGTTATAGAGACTGGTGGAGGTTATAGAGACTGGTGGAGGTTATTGAGACTGGTGGAGGTTTATAAAGACTGGAGGAGCTTTTAGAGGCTGGTGGAGGTTATAGAGACTGGTGGATGTTTTAGTGACTGGTGGAGGTTATAGATACTGGTGGAGGTTTATGATGGTTATAGAGACTGGTGGAGGTTTATAGAGACTGGTGGAGGTCATCTGAACACTGACGTCACCAGCAAAGACTGCGTCACCGGCTCCTCCTTTGTGCTGTCAACGCGCTGCCATCAGAACCGAACCTTCAGCATGGAGCAGCCTAATACCTTAGAGGGCGTGGCTTTGACCACACGCTGCGGGGAATGCTGGGTAACTGAGTTCAGTAAGAAAAATAAATCTTACTGGGCAAAAAAGCGAAGGATTCAGACCCCAAACCCTTCTGAAGGTGGATTCTGATGCTCCAATGACGTCATGGAGCGGCCGTAGTGCAGCGGTAGGGCGGTCGACCCATGATCGTAATATTGCAGGTTCGATTTCCGCCTATTTGTCGAAGTGTCCTTGGGCAACACACCTTGCCTCTGGTGGGAGGTTGGCGTGAATGTGTGTGTGCATGGGTGAATGGGACTGACTGTAAAGCGCTTTGGGCCTTCGAAAGAGGGTAGAAAAGCGCTATACAAGTATACGCCAGTTACCATTTACCATCTTCTCTCCTAGATCTTGTGGGTTTAGTCCTAAACTCATGTTGAGCAGGAGCGCTTCAACCAGCTGAATTAGAGCAGAATCACGTTGCAGTCACTGGAAATCTTTTCTCAACAAGAAATGATTCATCAGCATTATGAACGGACAATGTCTCCAGACGTTGGTCCACCTCTCAAGTTCATTTGGGGGACAGTCCTGTAAGGAAATGCAGTCCTCCAGACCTCAGCAGCAGCTTCACCGCAGATTTGGAACTTGTGGAGGAACACTAGAAAAAGCAGACATAGTTTACAGATATAATCTGAACAACAACTGCTGTTCCATGATGGGGGTTCAAAATCATGATGGAGACAGGTGAAGGTTATAGAGACTGGTGGAGGTTTATAGAGACTGGTGGAGATTATAGAGACTGGTGGAGGTTTTAGAGGCTGGTGGAGGTTATAGAGACTGGTGGAGGTTTTAGAGACTGGTGGAGGTTTTAGAGACTGGTGGAGGTTTATAGAGACTGGTGGGGGTTATAAAGACTGGTGGAGGTTTTAGAGACTGGTGGAGGTTTTAGAGGCTGGTGGAGGTTATAGAGACTGGTGGAGGTTTTAGAGACTGGTGGAGGTTTATAGAGACTGGTGCAGGTTGTAGAGACTGGTGGAGGTTTATAGAGACTGGTGCAGGTTGTAGAGACTGGTGGAGGTTTATGATGGTTATAGAGACTGGTGGAGGTTTTGGAGACTGGTGGAGGTTTATGAAAGTCATAGAGACTGGTGGAGGTTATAGAGACTGGTGCAGGTTGTAGAGACTGGTGGAGGTTTATAGAGACTGGTGGAGGTTTTAGAGACTGGTGGAGGTTTTACAGACTGGTGGAGGTTTATGATGGTTATAGAGACTGGTGGAGGTTTATAGAGACTGGTGGAGGTTTATGAAGGTTATAGAGACTGGTGGAGGTTTTAGAGACTGGTGGAGGTTTATGATGGTTATAGAGACTGGTGGAGGTTTATGAAGGTTATAGAAGCTGGTGGAGGTTTATAGAGGCTGGTGGAGGTTTTGGAGACTTGTGGAGGTTTATGAAGGTCATAGAGACTGGTGGAGGTTATAGAGACTGGTGGAAGTTATAGAGACTGGTGTAGGTTTATAAAGACTGGTGGAGGTTATAGAGACTGGTGGAGCTTTTAGAGACTGGTGGAGGTTATAGAGACTGGTGGAGCTTTTAGAGACTGGTGGAGGTTATAGAGACTGGTGCAGGTTTATGATGGTTATAGAGACTGGTGGAGGTTTATAAAGACTGGTGGAGGTTTTAGAGACTGGTGGAGGTTATAGAGACTGGTGGAGGTTTTAGAGACTGGTGGAGGTTATAGAGACTGGTGGAGGTTTATGATGGTTATAGAGACTGGTGGAGGTTTATAAAGACTGGTGGAGGTTTTAGAGGCTGGTGGAGGTTATAGAGACTGGTGGAGGTTTATGATGGTTATAAAGACTGGTGGAGGTTTTAGAGACTGGTGGAGGTTATAGAGACTGGTGGAGGTTTATGATGGTTATAGAGACTGGTGGAGGTTTATGAAGGTTATAGAGACTGGTGGAGGTTATAGAGACTGGTGGAGGTTTATGATGGTTATAGAGACTGGTGGAGGTTTATAAAGACTGGTGGAGGTTATAGAGACTGGTGGAGGTTTTAGAGACTGGTGGAGGTTTTAGAGACTGGTGGAGGTTTATAGAGACTGCTGGAGGTTATAAAGACTGGTGGAGGTTTTAGAGACTGGTGGAGGTTTTAGAGGCTGGTGGAGGTTATAGAGACTGGTGGAGGTTTTAGAGACTGGTGGAGGTTTATAGAGACTGGTGCAGGTTGTAGAGACTGGTGGAGGTTTATAGAGACTGGTGCAGGTTGTAGAGACTGGTGGAGGTTTATGATGGTTATAGAGACTGGTGGAGGTTTTAGAGACTGGTGGAGGTTTTGGAGACTGGTGGAGGTTTATGAAAGTCATAGAGACTGGTGGAGGTTATAGAGACTGGTGCAGGTTGTAGAGACTGGTGGAGGTTTATAGAGACTGGTGGAGGTTTTACAGACTGGTGGAGGTTTTACAGACTGGTGGAGGTTTATGATGGTTATAGAGACTGGTGGAGGTTTATAGAGACTGGTGGAGGTTTATGAAGGTTATAGAGACTGGTGGAGGTTTTAGAGACTGGTGGAGGTTTATGATGGTTATAGAGACTGGTGGAGGTTTATGAAGGTTATAGAAGCTGGTGGAGGTTTATAGAGGCTGGTGGAGGTTTTGGAGACTTGTGGAGGTTTATGAAGGTCATAGAGACTGGTGGAGGTTATAGAGACTGGTGGAAGTTATAGAGACTGGTGTAGGTTTATAAAGACTGGTGGAGGTTATAGAGACTGGTGGAGCTTTTAGAGACTGGTGGAGGTTATAGAGACTGGTGGAGCTTTTAGAGACTGGTGGAGGTTATAGAGACTGGTGCAGGTTTATGATGGTTATAGAGACTGGTGGAGGTTTATAAAGACTGGTGGAGGTTTTAGAGACTGGTGGAGGTTATAGAGACTGGTGGAGGTTATAGAGACTGGTGGAGGTTTTAGAGACTGGTGGAGGTTATAGAGACTGGTGGAGGTTTATGATGGTTATAGAGACTGGTGGAGGTTTATAAAGACTGGTGGAGGTTTTAGAGGCTGGTGGAGGTTATAGAGACTGGTGGAGGTTTATGATGGTTATAAAGACTGGTGGAGGTTTTAGAGACTGGTGGAGGTTATAGAGACTGGTGGAGGTTTATGATGGTTATAGAGACTGGTGGAGGTTTATGAAGGTTATAGAGACTGGTGGAGGTTATAGAGACTGGTGGAGGTTTATGATGGTTATAGAGACTGGTGGAGGTTTATAAAGACTGGTGGAGGTTTTAGAGGCTGGTGGAGGTTATAGAGACTGGTGGAGGTTTATGATGGTTATAGAGACTGGTGGAGGTTTATGAAGGTTATAGAGACTGGTGGAGGTTTTAGAGACTGGTGGAGGTTTTGGAGACTGGTGGAGGTTTATGAAGGTCATAGAGACTGGTGGAGGTTATAGAGACTGGTGGAGGTTATAGAGACTGGTGGAGGTTATAGAGACTGGTGGAGGTTTATGAAGGTTATAGAAGCTGGTGGAGGTTTATAGAGGCTGGTGGAGGTTTTGGAGACTGGTGGAGGTTTATGAAGGTCATAGAGACTGGTGGAGGTTATAGAGACTGGTGGAGGTTTACAAAGACTGGTGGAGGTTTTAGAGGCTGGTGGAGGTTATAGAGACTGGTGGAGGTTATAGAGACTGGTGGAGGTTATTGAGACTGGTGGAGGTTTATAAAGACTGGAGGAGCTTTTAGAGGCTGGTGGAGGTTATAGAGACTGGTGGATGTTTTAGTGACTGGTGGAGGTTATAGATACTGGTGGAGGTTTATGATGGTTATAGAGACTGGTGGAGGTTTATAGAGACTGGTGGAGGTTATAGAGACTGGTGGAGGTTTTAGAGACTGGTGGAGGTTATAGAGACTGGTGGAGGTTTATGATGGTTATAGAGACTGGTGGAGGTTTATAAAGACTGGTGGAGGTTTTAGAGGCTGGTGCAGGTTGTAGAGACTGGTGGAGGTTATAGAGACTGGTGGAGGTTTATGATGGTTATAGAGACTGGTGGAGGTTTATAAAGACTGGTGGAGGTTTTAGAGACTGGTGGAGGTTATAGAGACTGGTGGAGGTTATAGAGACTGGTGGAGGTTTATGATGGTTATAGAGACTGGTGGAGGTTTATAAAGACTGGTGGAGGTTTATGATGGTTATAGAGACTGGTGGAGGTTTATAAAGACTGGTGGAGGTTTTAGAGACTGGTGGAGGTTATAGAGACTGGTGGAGGTTATAGAGGCTGGTGTAGGTTTATGATGGTTATAGAGACTGGTGGAGGTTTATGAAGGTTATAGAGACTGGTGGAGGTTTTAGAGACTGGTGGAGGTTTTGGAGACTGGTGGAGGTTTATGAAGGTCATAGAGACTGGTGGAGGTTATAGAGACTGGTGGAGGTTATAGAGACTGGTGGAGGTTTATGAAGGTTATAGAAGCTGGTGGAGGTTTCTAGAGGATGGTGGAGGTTTTGGAGACTGGTGGAGGTTTATGAAGGTCATAGAGACTGGTGGAGGTTATAGAGACTGGTGGAGGTTTATAAAGACTGGTGGGGGTTTTAGATGCTGGTGGAGGTTATAGAGACTGGTGGAGGTTATAGAGACTGGTGGAGGTTTATAAAGACTGGAGGAGCTTTTAGAGGCTGGTGGAGGTTATAGAGACTGGTGGAGGTTATAGAGAATGGTGGAGGTTTATGATGGTTATAGAGACTGGTGGAGGTTTATAAAGACTGGTGGAGGTTTTAGAGACTGGTGGAGGTTATAGAGACTGGTGTAGGTTTATGATGGTTATAGAGACTGTTGGAGGTTTATAAAGACTGGTGGAGGTTTTAGAGACTGGTGGAGGTTATAGAGACTGGTGTAGGTTTATGATGGTTATAGAGACTGGTGGAGGTTTTAGAGACTGGTGGAGGTTATAGAGACTGTTGGAGGTTTATAGATACTGGTGGAGGTTATAGAGACTGGTGGAGGTTTATAAAGACTGGTGGAGGTTTTAGAGACTGGTGGAGGTTATAGAGACTGGTGGAGGTTATAGAGACTGGTGGAGGTTTATGATGGTTATAGAGACTGGTGGAGGTTTATAAAGACTGGTGGAGGTTTTAGAGGCTGTTGGAGGTTATAGAGACTGGTGGAGGTTATAGAGAATGGTGGAGGTTTATGATGGTTATAGAGACTGGTGGAGGTTTATAAAGACTGGTGGAGGTTTTAGAGACTGGTGGAGGTTATAGAGACTGGTGTAGGTTTATGATGGTTATAGAGACTGGTGGAGGTTTATGAAGGTTATAGAAGCTGGTGGAGGTTATAGAGACTGGTGGAGGTTTATAAAGACTGGTGGAGGTTTTAGAGGCTGGTGGAGGTTATAGAGACTGGTGGAGGTTTATAAAGACTGGAGGAGCTTTTAGAGACTGGCGGAGCTTTTAGAGACTGGTGGAGGTTACAGAGACTGGTGGAGCTTTTAGAGACTGGTGGAGGTTATAGAAGCTGGTGGAGGTTTATAGAGACTGGTGGAGGTTTTGGAGACTGGTGGAGGTTTATGAAGGTCATAGAGACAGGTGGAGGTTATAGAGACTGGTGGAGGTTATAGAGACTGGTGGAGGTTTATAAAGACTGTTGGAGGTTTTAGAGGCTGGTGGAGGTTTATGGTGTTGCATCATATGGTTTCTGTTCAATTCAATTTTATTTATATAGTATAATATTACAAAAGTAGTGATTCCAGTGGGTTTCATACTGGTCATTGTATAAGAACATGAAATCAGTTATAGGATTCAATAGGTCATGGCTGAACTAAACTAAACAGGCTAAGCTAAACTACTAAATTACGAGGAATGACAGGATTGGAGTTGTTAAGGTAGTACTGCTTTAGCTGACAGCTATTTTAGCACAGTGCCCCTGAATCCACATTAAGAACTCACCGTTCTTTCAGTTTGGCCTTTGTGCACTGAAAACATTTCGACACAAATGACTTAACTAAACAGACTTGACTACACTGGGCATCCCTGCCCTTAGACCCTCCTGGTTAAGGAAAAACTCCTAAAAAAACAGATTCCAGGAAAAAAAGAAGAAACCTCAGGGGTGTCCACGAGAAGGAGGGATCCTCCCCCAGGACGGACATCACTGAGGCCCAAAGGGCCTTACAGTCACAACTTCCATTCACAGACACCTATATACACGCACACATCCTCTAGCCTTTAGTCCAAACCATCTGTCGTACACAGGACTTTGGGCATCTGTGCCTTGCCCAAGGACACTTTGAAGCACAGGCTGGCAGATCAGGAACCAAACCTGTGACTTTCCATTCACAGATCGACCACTGTACCTCTGTGTCAAGGCGACCCCATTAAGGCGTATTTAGCATGTTTTAAGGTAGGCGATAAAAAGAAGCTTCTGTGATGACCTCAGCAGGGTGTGGGCGGAGCTTCAGCTGGAGGAGGCGAGTAAGATGTTCTTTCTAGCATGAGAGGTGGAACATGAGTTCCTTGTCTTCAGGAGCAGTTTGGTTGATTTTAAACTGAAGAGGAGAATATTAATGTGTAAAATACATAAGATGGGAGAGAAAACTGTGCACAGAGATCAAACACTCTTTAAAACGACAAAAGCAGTTTCTGATGATCCCACCTCCAGGTAGATTTCCTGTGTTTGGGATTTTATTCCAACTTTCTGTGAACAAAGCTGCACAAAAGGAGACTAGAACAACAGGGAAGCTGAGCGGGAAAGAAAACAGCCGAAGAGGTGAGATGGAGGTGTCAAGTAGACTTTGAAAGCAGCAAAAAGTAATTTACAGTTTGGATTGAAACTCGTCGGCAGAAGAAGTGCAGAGAGGAAAGGTGCAAACATGCGACAGCAGAGTTCACGAGGAGACAGACGCACAAACGGCTGAGGTTAACAACCCAGATGCTTTGGCTGCTTTTCTTACAAGATGGGAGTCCTTATAAAACATTTGGAATCAGTCAAAATTCAAGTTTAAATGCAAAATGTTAACATTTGATATATGGAAACGATTCATATCAAAAGTTGCTTCATCAGAAATGATAAAAACTCATGCAAAGAAAAAAGTCTAATTAAAGGCTTTCATCGTTTGATTTTATTTACTTCCTTTCTTTAACTCAAGTATGTCATTTAATTAAAACATGAATTTTGCTTGTAAATGTCAAAATATATGACTACGCCTTGGTTCCTTTCAGAATAAAAGACCTGAACCTCTCACCCATCCAGTCCCTGCATCCAGTCTCCTAAACTTAAGACTGACTGATTAGTGTTAATTGGTGGGGGTGGGGGGTTATTGTCCAGTAATTGGCTGCGGTCTGGAAAACATGGTTCCTCCACCTCCAGGGGATTGACTGAGTCCAGCGACTGCCTGCATCTTGATTACACCGTGCAGTTCTTCGGCATGTCTCCTCACCGCTGCTGCATCTCTGCCGGAGGGATGGATGCCGGTTTGTATTTGCAGCACGGCCTCTTGAATGAATTACAGAGGATTTTTGGGAGATTTCTATCTGTGGTTTTTCACTTGATGTGTCTTACGTCACCGATGTGTTTAGATTCTCTGAAGCTGCAGGCAGAGAAAATCGTTTGATTGCTGATGTTGGTTTGGGTCGTCACTCTTGTTGAAAGTGTGAGGTGGGTGAAAGATGGTCAATTTGTTAATGAAAACAGTTTTTTTTCTGCCACAGAAAAAGCTGTTTGGTTTCCATGTCAGCTCTAGATCCTGAAGGAGATAATGAAAAGAAGCATCTGAGATGCTATAGATGGGATAAAAGGCCAAGAAGGTTTTTCTGTGGAATGTTCAGCATCACTGCAGGAAGCAGCGTAGAGGTGATGCTGGGGACACGAACAAATGCTTCAGCTTCTCTAAAATATAAATATCTGGACTCTCTTTCAATTAAATAAACATTTGTTCATGTTAGTAAAAAAGCAAACAAAAAGCTAAAGCAGTGCTGCAATATAGACACACTAGACATACTCCCCAGAAGTTCTGACCTTCTGCCCCGCCTTTGAGCAAAGCAGCTCCTCGGCAGGACTGTGCTGCCTCTGCTCTGCTCCATGAACAGATTTCAGGAAATGATGCTTTTCATTTCTGTGTGTCTCCATCTGATATCAGGCTCCAGCCGTGGATCAAGTGGGGGTTACTGGCTGCCTTTGTTGTCGTCATTGTGATTCCTGTCACACTGGTAGTGATGCCGGAAATACTTCAGCAGTTTGTGTACAAGTACAGACGTAAGGACTGTCAGTTTGGGGGAAGACATGTCCGTTGTTGGTTGAAGTCCAGACTAAAGCCGGGTTTTGCTCTTGTGCAGTCAGAGTGCCGTTCTTTGTGGACCTAAGCCGGCCTGCTGACTTCTCCCTTAATCACACCATCAACATGTATCTGACCACAGAGGAAGGAATTTCCCTTGGTGTGTGGTGCGTATTTGTTCATTACTCCCTAAAGTAACATGGAATGTTAGTGCATTGTGAGCTGTTTTTATTTAATTTATTTGTTTATTTGACAGGGACATTGCACATTAAAAAGCATTTCTGCCAATGCACCAGAGTTAGCTACAAAGCTATTTTTCATCTGTTGTCCCTGGACTGACGGTAACATTTTGATTAAGGCACACTGTCCCTGCACATCGCTTGGGAGAGGCTCAAGGGAAGGACCTTGCTTGGTACCAGAACTCTTTAAGGGATGGAAGTCCAGTTTTTATATATTTTCATGGAAACACAGGCACGAGGTATTAGAAACACATTTTTTAAAGAATTCGAAAAGATGATGTTAATGTTTATTTTTACAATAAGGTCTTTTTTTCTTCCTGTTTGCTCATCATCTCCACAGAGCAGCTGTACACCGAGTGGGCGTGGCTAAAGTGAGCTTTCATCAGAACTTGTTTTTGAAGAAGGGACATGCAAGTATTTGTACATGACTGACAGCTATGATGTGTCTGCAGTTACTGAGTGCGCTTGGCTACCATGTGCTGGTCCCTGACTACAGAGGTGAGTCCACAGGGAGATTCACGCTGTGACTGGTCCCCGTGGACTCATGAACGGCTCCGTCACTAAAACTGTTTGCAGCTGCATGATCCCTGCAGACCAGAGTAGTTCTGGTTGATTGCTTTGGTTGCTTCAAGTGGGGGAAAAGAAGAAATCAATTACTGCCACCTTGTGGTGGTGCAAGGTAAATCTCCTGACACGAGGCTTTCTGGCAGGTTTTGGAGATTCCACGGGAGAGCCAACAGAGTCCGGTCTGACCACGGATGCCACCTACTTGTACAACTGGGTCAAAGCACGCAGTGGAGACAGCCTTGTTGTGATCTGGGGTCACTCTCTTGGCACTGGGTCAGTTAAAGACTCTTCATCATTCTTCATCAAACATTTTCTCCTTTTCAATTTCTTCTCTTCCATTTCTGCCCACTGAGAGGACTATAATAAAACTCAGTTAATTTAGAGAAGTAGACTATTTTCCAGAAAAGCTTGAAGCTCGGCTGCTTTGCTCTGACATCAAAAACAAAGACGACCAAATCTAAAACCATGTTGAGACCAAAGCTCGAGCCTTTCTGTGGAAATAATTGAAGTTGATTCAGCCACTAAATGACAAGCTTTTCCAAATCTTATCTGCAGGTCAAATAGTGGAGGCTTTTACAGCTGAAATGAGTGACTCTTATGACTGGAATGAGCCAACGGTTACACATCTGCTCTGTCATTCAGGAAGTGAAGATTCCTGTTGTTATTTTGCAGGGTGACCACCAACACTGCAGTCAAACTATTGGATCAAGGTGGGTTTTAGCCGTAATGTCACAGATGCTGGAGGACAGCAGTCCAGCCTGTGGGTATGGAACCTGCTTGCCGTTTCAGGTGTGGTCTTTGATGGCGTGATCCTGGAAGGAGCGTTCAACAGCCAGCGACAGCAGATCCCATATGATCCCTTCACCTGGGTACAGCAGAGCAGCACTGTGGTTGTTTTTTTAGCTGCTTCTGTATCATTCTTGACTTTGTTTTTCTGCTTTTCAAGTATTACTGCAGATTACCAAGTTTGGAAAGCCTCTGTTACTTGTTTGCGAAGCCACTAGCAAAAGATACCATCATGTTCCCCTCTGAACAAAAGTGAGTTCATGCGGTTCTTCTGTATTCTTAAAGTTTGCAATGATCGATGCAAACAGAACTATATCTTCTTTCTGCAGTTTGAAGAAAATGAAGAGCCCAATACTTTTCCTTCATTCAGAGGACGACCATTTAGTTCCCATAGAAATCGCCCGTCAGGTAAAGCTGATTCAATCAGGTTAAATAAAACACAGTTGTGTGTTTGTAGTGGCTGTGATTGTATCTGATGTGTTTTATTCCAGACGTATGAAGTGGCTGCGAATGCGCAGAGTTCCAACCGAGTCAGGCTGGTGACCTTTGACGGTTCTCTGGGATATCTGCACAACGGCCTATACAGAGACCCCAAACTGCCAGGCATCATAAAGTGAGGGAAAGACCTTCATTTATGCTGCTGAATATGTCTTTGGATGTAAATATGTGTTTGTTTTCCACCACAGGGAGTTTGTTCAGTCTTTATAAAGTTGGACAAAAGCGACTGAAGAAGGAAAAGTCCAGACTGCCGACTGACATCGTCTGATCGAACGCTGCGCTCTTATGCTGCATTTTTCCATAATGTTTTGAATGGATTATTTTTAATTGCTATTTTGTAATAATTACCACTGCTGGTGACTGGATCTTATTGGGTTGTAAAGCCACAATTGTAAGGAAATAACATTTCTAGAATCATTGAAGCACATCAGATAAATGTGTTTTCTCCGTCTGCATTTTAATGGGAGAAGTTCATTCTACTGCTACTAGAACACAGTTTATGTGAAAAAGAATAGAAAATGATTTTTAAAACGGAATTTTCTAAACAGGGAAATTTAAAAAATGTAGGAAATATTCTTTCCAGATTTCATTTTACCTTCAGGAAACCTGGAAAGCTTCGTTTAAAGTTGTTTCAGCATAAAATCATCTTCTGATTTGTTTGAGAGGAAGGAAGCAGAACTGTCACACAATGCATTTCATCTTTAAGGAACTGAATTAATACATACAAACTCTGATGTTCTGATCATATTAAATGTGAATACAGATGAAGGGAATCAAGTGTTTTTTTTCACTGACATTTGTTTAAACAGGATTTGAAATCCACAAAGGCCCGTTTGATGTTTATGGGATTGTAGCTGTAAAATTCAGTTTAAATGACTCTTTGCAAAAGTAAGAGCGTAAAAGAAGATCTACTTTGTGAGCAGCTCTTTGTTTTTTTAGCAGTTTCTTTTCTGTATTCTTGGATACTTGAAGAAAACATCCAGAGTCATTCAAGCTGAGAAAAGTCAGATCAGTGGCGTAGAAGTCTAGACTCAAATTCTGAGACTTGGAACAGAAAGTTGGACGTTTTTTCAGGGGATGGGGGAACTTTTCATTTTCCGTTTTTGATACTCTTCCTCTGAGCCTTATCGGTTCCCGTAGCATCAGAACCGACAGGCTTTGGCAGCTCTCCGGTCTAGGCGGTCGGATGACGTGGCTGAAGGCTGCGGACGCTGCGCGCAGTCTCTAAAATCACCGGCCATCCCTCGTTCTGCGCGTTGATTGCACACGGGGAGTCACGTGACTGGGTTGAGCCAATGCCGTGGCAGTGCGGTGAGCGCTCGTGAAGCGTACAGAGCATCCCTGAAAACTGCCTCTGTCACACAACCAGGAAGAAGGAGGGATAGCCTCACTAAGCTAACTGCCCCTGTCTTTCTGCACACTTTCACCGAAAATGACGGGGTCTTTCGGGTGGAGGGTGAAAGCGGTGGCCGCGGTTCTGACCATAGCGGGTTCTTTATTACCTGTCGACGCTGATGAGCACGAGCACACGGTAAGACGGGCTTTGCGAGGCCGACTGAACCCGGGGAGCCTCGGAGATAATGGTCGTTTGTGTTCGGGTTAACCTGCTAACTTTAGCTTCGGTGGCTAGCTGTGATCCAGAACGTACTTCCTATTTCGCGCATGTCAGCGCTCCCGGTCGGGCCTGTGGGGTCCGGGAACCGGTAATCGGTAAACGAGAACACCGTTTTCCTCCTGGAGCAGCATGCTAGCTGTGCCCCGGGGACCGCGGCTAACGCCAGCTAGCTGCAGCACCGGCGGAAACTGCTCGGAAGTTAGCAGCTAGCTTGAGTTCTTCAGTCTGTGACGTTTCTGTCGTGTACCTATAACACACGGTTACCGACGCTTGTGAGTAAACATCCGGCTACAGCTGCGGTTGGTTCCTGCTATGGACGCTCCGCAGAGGAACGGATGTTCCTCAGAGCGACGGAGAGGGTCCACTGATGTTCCCGCGCCCCCCCGTGCATGGGTCTGATCCACTGACGCCCCCCCCCCGTGCATGGGTCGGATCCTCTGATGCCCCCCCCCGTGCATGGGTCTGATCCACTGACGCCCCCCCCCCCCCCCCGTGCATGGGTCGGATCCTCTGATGCCCCCCCCCGTGCATGGGTCTGATCCACTGACGCCCCCCCCCCCCCCCCCCCGTGCATGGGTCGGATCCTCTGATGCCCCCCCCCCGTGCATGGGTCTGATCCACTGACGCCCCCCCCCCCCCCCGTGCATGGGTCGGATCCTCTGATGCCCCCCCCCCCCCCCCCCCCCCCGTGCATGGGTCGGATCCTCCAGCTGGTCCATCCAGGCCCTCTCATCCTGGGATGGACCGGCTGGAGGATCCTCTGGTGAAGGCCGTCTGCCGTGGGAAACCTGTTGGACGAGCAGAGCAGGTGATGCATTCCAGCTGTGCTCAGCGGTTGTGTGTCGTTGACAGTACGCGGATAAGGAGGAGGTGGTCCTGTGGATGAACACGGTGGGGCCGTACCACAACCGGCAGGAGACCTACAAGTACTTCTCTCTGCCCTTCTGCGCGGGCTCCAAGAAGACCATCAGTCACTACCACGAAACGCTGGGAGAGGCTCTGCAGGGCGTGGAGCTGGAGTTCAGCGGCCTGGACATCAAGTTCAAAGGTTCCCATCCCAGATGCAGAGTCTGAACCTCCTAACGTCTGTTTGGCTGCGTGTTTCTAACTTGTTGTTTTGCAGAGGAGGTCATGCAGACGACATACTGTGAAGTGGAGTTGGACAAGGCCAAACGGGACGCTTTCGTCTACGCCATCAAGAATCACTACTGGTACCAAATGTACATCGATGATCTGCCCATCTGGGGTAAGTAAAGGGGTGTGGGGTTTTACATGGCCCTTTGAATGTGATGTGGGGTAGTGGTCGGCACAGTGAAGGTCCTGGTTCGAATCCCAGCTGGGTGTGTTCTGTCTGCAGTTTGCATATTCTCCTGCATTCTTGCTCCAAAATCCTGCTTCATAGGTTGGTGAATCTGAGTGTCCCTCAGGTGTGTGCGGGGGGGTTATCCTGTTCAGGGTACCCCCCTCCCCCTGGCATTAGCTCCACATTAGCCCATTCAGTAACTCATGGATGTTATAGGCTGTCTGTTCTTGTCTTGATGACACTGTCGTTTTTGATTCACTTTAACAAATGTGAATAAACTACAAATGCATGGAACTGTCTGTTTTCAGGGTCTACAACGGTAATGTTAGCACAGCTTTAGATCTTCCACAGACGTTTTCTCTGTTGAATGTGGTCACGTCTTTACATCAGCTGGTAGAAACGTCTAGAACTTTCCTTCCTTTTTTGTTCTGCATCATCTTCAGGGTCAGACAGATCTCTCTCAGTGGGAACTTGGTTTTTCTCTGAAGAACGTTTACTGAGGGTATTGGCATGTTTGCTAGCAGGTTTTCCCATCATGCCACCTGGACAGCTGCGCACGCGGATCCTGGAGGTGGTGGGCGGGGCGCAGGTGTTTACTTTGCCAGCTCTGAGTTTCTATTTGAAGGTGTGACGGCAGCTCTGACCTCGTCTCCTCTTCCATTTCTCTGCTGTCTTCTCCCGAGTGGCTTCGGTCATATTGATGGGTGGTTTAGTGGATTACAGGTAGCAGCGCACCTTTGGGTCATCGCCTTCTGACCGTGCGCTCAAACGGTGGAAGTAGTTCCTCATGAATGTTGCTCCACTTTAAGGGTCGTTCAGATTTTTGACAGAGAGAACGCCGTCCAAACTCACGTAGAACCCCAAGTCGTCATTTTTTATGGTCGCATAGGCCTCCATGATTGAAAAGTCACCGGAGCCTCAAAGGGTTTCAGGAATCCACTTTTCCGTCGTGGTAGAACCCCCCCCCTCAAGCTCTCCAGTTTTTATTAAGACCATGAATCCATGCAGTGAAGACTTGAAGCAGATCCCATCAGCGCAGAGCGTCCTGCCACCATCAGTGTGTGAGCGCTTTACAGTATACGCCGTTTTACCGATGCTTTTCACCAAAGGTGACACAAACCTTTACATGTTGGTCTGTTTGGCATTCCTGCCGTTGATGGCGTCGTTCTGCAGGTATTGTTGGCGAGGCGGATGAAAACGGAGAGGACCATTACCTGTGGACGTACAAGAAGCTGGAGATCGGCTTCAACGGCAACAGGATTGTGGATGTGAACCTGACCAGTGAAGGGAAAGTGAAACTCATGCCCAACACCAGAATCGCCATGTCCTACTCTGTAAGTACCGAGAGCTTCTTTGGTTCTGGAGGACGTCGGGTGAAGATAAACATGCAAACCTCTCCTGACAGGTGAAGTGGAAGAAGTCGGACGTGAAGTTTGAAGACCGCTTTGACAAATACCTGGATCCATCTTTCTTTCAGCACAGGGTGGGTAGACGGCGCTTGGTGGATTTTCTAAGGTTGTATAAGTGTTCAGTCCATGCATCCATCACCTGGATCACTGTTCAGCAGAACCTACGGTTGTTTCTGTCCTTCTAAAGCATAGATTGAATTCATAAATATTCCTCAATCTGACCTCACGCTTGGGTTTTTTTTCTTTCCTTTTAGATCCACTGGTTCTCCATCTTCAATTCCTTCATGATGGTGATCTTCCTGGTGGGCCTGGTGTCTATGATTCTAATGAGAACCCTCAGAAAGGATTATGCCAGATACAGCAAAGAAGAGGAAATGGACGACATGGCGAGTGTTGGCACAGCTCCGCCGCGGTGAATGTTTGGGTTTTTGCGACTCTAATTGAAACGGAGGCTTCGTTTCCCAACAGGACAGAGATCTGGGAGATGAATATGGCTGGAAGCAGGTTCATGGAGACGTGTTCAGGCCTTCAAGCCACCCGCTCATATTCTCCTCTCTCATTGGCTCTGGCTGTCAGATCTTCTCCGTGTCCCTCATCGTCATCATCGTGGCGATGGTGGAGGATCTGTATACAGAGTGAGTTTCATCTGTGTTTTGTTGGAACACATCGACAGCCTGACCCTTGACCTTCATCAGATGAGCCTAAGCAGAGCGTCCGTAACAAGGTTGTTCTCCTGTGTTCTTCAGGAGAGGATCCATGCTCAGCACCGCCATTTTTGTTTATGCTGCCACCTCTCCTGTCAATGGCTACTTCGGAGGAAGTTTGTATGCAAAACAAGGAGGTAAGAGAGCATTGCATTGTGGGACACCGACTCTGTCTTTCAGAAACAGGAAAATGCTTTATTTTCAGGCAGGAGATGGATTAAACAGATGTTCATTGGAGCGTTCATGATCCCCGCCATGGTGTGTGGAACGGCCTTCTTCATCAACTTCATTGCCATCTACTACCACGCCTCCAGAGCCATCCCCTTTGGTACCATGGTGGGTGCAAACCAGGAAGAGGTTGTAGCCAAATGCCTCCTTTAAGTCAGAAAAGTCTTCAGTCACACATGCAGTAGACTGCTGTGACTTTAGGACCAGAGAGAATGAATGGGTGTCCTGTTCAGCCCGGAGTCTGGAATTGTTGGGCTGAGCTTCAGATCCTCACAGGTGCAGCAGCTCTGTCGTCTGGGCGGAGCCTGATGCGGTCATTGTAGGACTCACGGACTTTTGTCTCCTTCACAGGTTGCCGTTTGCTGCATCTGCTTCTTTGTCATTTTGCCTCTGAACCTGGTGGGAACGATTTTGGGCAGGAATCTGTCGGGCCAGCCCAACTTCCCCTGCAGAGTGAACGCCGTGCCCAGGCCCATCCCAGAGAAGAAGTGGTGGGTGTGGCCGACGCTCGCGGGTCACTTTAGGCCGGTCCTTTCACACGGTTTGACTTTTGACGGTCAGCTGGAGCTGAAGGTTTGTCGGGCCTCATTTCAAGTTCCAGAGGTGGAGCTGGAAAAACAAAAAACCCGTCACCATGAAAAGTCTTGAAGCCAGTCCCGTCGAAGAAGAGCCAGATGACCTGATGAAGAAGATTGACCAGGTCTTTGTCCTGCTCCTCTTCAGGTTCATGGAGCCGGCTGTCATCGTGTGCCTTGGAGGAATCCTGCCGTTCGGCTCCATCTTCATAGAAATGTGAGTTCACTGGGTGAATCTGCAGACGCTTGGAGGAGTGAAGCGGTGACCTTCTCTGTGCCTCCCTTTCAGGTACTTCATCTTCACCTCATTTTGGGCCTACAAAATCTACTACGTGTACGGATTCATGATGCTGGTGCTGGTCATCCTCTGCATCGTGACGGTGTGCGTCACCATCGTGTGCACGTACTTCCTGCTGAATGCTGAGGACTACAGATGGTGAGCATTTGGTCTTCAGCCCTTCCTCCTTCCGTCCCTTCACGGCCCTGACCGTTGTGGTTTCTGACTGTTCCAGGCAGTGGACCAGCTTCCTGTCGGCGGCATCCACCGCCGTCTATGTGTACATGTACTCCTTTTACTACTATTTCTTCAAAACCAAGTGAGTGCTGCTGTCCAGAGTGTGCAGGACTGAATGGTGGTCACGCTGACGTTGGTCTCTGTCCTGCAGGATGTACGGCCTGTTTCAGACGGCGTTCTACTTCGGCTACATGGCTGTGTTCAGCACTGCTCTGGGAATCATGTGTGGTGAGTTCAGCTGGACCTCATTATTATGGGATGTAGCTTTTATAGATGTGGGAAGAAAGAACCTTTCCTGAGACTGGAGCTTACATGTGAAGTAACATGAATGCGTTTGATGTAAACGGACAACAGACGCATAGTGTCGCGTACTTAGAACGGCTGTTAGTACTGCGTGCACGTTGTGGTGACTTTAGCCGTTCAGCGCTGCCTTCCTGCCCCCCCCATGAAAGCATGAGGACCTAGAGCGCTCTGAAGCCTCTCGTTAGAGCTTCCCACCTTCTGACAAACTGACCGCCAAATGTCTTGCAGGCGCCGTGGGATACATGGGAACAAGTGCCTTCGTGCGGAAGATCTACACAAATGTGAAAATCGACTAGAGTCCAGCAGCGACACAGGGATGTTCGTGGATTTGCCCCCCAGGATCCTGACAGACGGAGGACATCACTCATACTTTATTACTTTTCTTTATTGCTAAGAGATTGAGAGAATCTCACTTTGTACAATGTAGTTTTCCCATTTTCTGAATGAATTTGAAGGCCTCATCTGAAAGCCAACCAAAGGACGTCAGACACCTTCTGCTTTCAAACAAACATTGGGGCGAAGGTTAAAGGCCGACGCGACCTGTCCTTTTCCACGCCGGCCCAGCTGAGGCCCCGCCCACAGCTGGAGGGGTGTAGCTCTCTTCAGTGAAGAGGCCCGTGTGTGGGAGCTGGGTTGGTGTCTGCCTCTGGACTCGGTTCTGTTTTGTATTCTTGAAGTGGCTCATTGTTGGGTGGGTGTTCCTGTAGCTGCAGACCGACGGTCATTCCCCGGCGGGCGGCCCGCTCCATCAGGTGTAGTCCTGCTGTAGTTTACTGTACAGGAGCGGGCAAAGCGGCGGATCCGCAGGTACAGGAAGGTTTTTAAATGTTGATCCCATTTCCCAGTCCTGTTTTCTTACGTTTGGGTCTGAATGAAGTCTACTTGTAAAGATAATATATGGATGTGGGAGAGTGTATATACCCATCACAATGTACCCTAGACGTAGATCCCACCTATATTTTCTTTGTACAGATTTACTACAGGGTGGTTTTTTTGTTTTGGTGCTGGGGTCAGGCAGGTGGCGCCGTTACATTTGCCTGAAATTGCATGAAGTTTTCTTGGCTTTTCTTTTTCTCCACTTCTGCTGACTGACGAGCGATCACCTGAAGAGGCTTTTTTTTATCTTGTTTTGAAGCTTTAAAGGCTCTGGGTCACCTGGTTCATGTTCTGCCGCCTAACCGGAGATGTCGTTTGTGAATGTGGGCGGGGCCAGGCCGTGGCTTCCTTCCTGAAACATCCTGTACAAAGTTTCTGTACTAAACTAGATGTTTTCTTCTCCATACAGTCGGTATGTTTCCTGCTCGTGTGAGAAGTGGTTTTCTTTTCCCGGTTTCTGGCACCTCATGTTGTGTACCGATGTCTGAGACATTTTCACCCTGATATTAACTTGCTGTAAAGAAATAAACATGTTTATGTACAGGGAGGAGCCCTCTGTTGGTGATGATGATGTAAACGCAGCAGAAAAAATGACACAGAAGCAGACGGTTGGTTCTGACTTTACTGAGTTTGTGGTGAACGTCCAGAGCTGCCTCAGTGGACTTTTTCAAAGTACTCCTTGGATCCATGAGGAGTTGGTTTGATCTGAAAATCAAGCAGAATTCATTTAGACCAGGGGTCGGGAACCTATGGCTCTTTTGATGGTCACATGTGGCTCCCAGACAAATCTTTAATTATACTTTTTTTTTCATTAGACCAGTCCTTCTCGGCTGCGATGCGATGCCAGTAGTAGTGGTGCTTGGAGAAAAAAAATCTGCATATCAGTTTACTATCATCTATTATTTCAGAGTTTATAACAGCCTAAAACCTGCAAACTGCCGTCCTTGTAACTGTGCGTTCCCGTCTCTGAGAAAGAGCGCACGGTTGCAGCGGGATGTGTGAGGAAGGGGGGGGTCGTGGGCACGGGCAGCAGGTGAACCGCGCAGGGATTGTCAAAACTTAAAACCCGCTGCCCGTCACTCACTGCAGCGTGTGAGTGTGTGTTTGGCTCCATGTCTGCATGTGATCAGTCTGTCTCACATTTACAGAACATTCAGACCTACGATCACGTTTAAAGTCTCAACGCCTGCATGAAGCAGAAACTCACCACGTATCAACCAGACTAGACCATCAGCAAAACTACCACGAGAAATACTCATCATTTATTAGCAACAGCATAACAATGTAATTAAAAAGAATCCACAGACTTATTGTACTTTAAAAATGTTGAAATTACATCAAATGCACACATTCACTTGAATATTTAGTTTTGTTGCAGACTGAGCTGAACTGGGTGGCTGTTTTTGGGTCGCCTTCAAAATTTCTGGAGTTCATTGAACGCATCATGGAGAGATGCTGATTGGCTCTCAGTTCTGTCGCTCAGCCTGTTGTTAGGTAGTTTGGACCAAGGAATAAGAAGTTGGGTGAAGCGTTCTCAGCGGGAGAGATTCAGGAGTTGCTGAATTAATTGTACGGTGTTGGTTACAGTCTGCAGTAACCAGAATAGAGAACCTTAAAAGAGGTTAAGTCTCCGTGCCTCAGTGTGGGAAAGGGACACTACATTATTGTATGGCTCTTTGGAAATGACCTTTAAAAATATTTGGCTTTTAGGGCTCTCTCGGCCAAAAAGGTTGCCGACCCCTGATTTAGACAGACCGGTCTGTTGGATGACAGCCAAGCATCCAACCGTCCATGAGGTCTGGCGGCTCAGAAGACCTTTGATTTTCACTCATTCTCTTTCTAAAACACTGAAGGACATGATTCTGCTCCAGTGGGGTTTGAGTCTATTTCAGAAGCTCCGTTAACCCTTTGAGACCTGAATTCAGATCCAACTGTGAGAAGAATTCCCTTTAGGTTTGATGCATCAACAGGCAGATTAACGAGGGGTCTTCACCTCAGATGTGGATCTCTTTCAGACGTGTTCCTATGGGTATCGAACATTTTCTGGGCGTCTGGCCGCTAGTGTCTCTGGCCCAGAGCGTGAACCCAGCAGCACTTCCTGGAGAAACATGTCAGTTTCTGCGTTTGTGAATGTTCCTCCAGGCTTATCCCACTTTCAGGTTCATGAGCGCCAGTGTCTGTAGCTCTAACGGCAGCTGACGGCTGTGCGGCAGCGGGCTGACGGCTGTGCGGCAGCGGGCTGACGGCTGTGCGGCTGACGGCTGTGCGGCAGCGGGCTGACGGCTGTGCGGCAGCGGGCTGACGGCTGTGCGGCAGCGGGCTAACGGCTATGCGGCAGCGGGCTGCCACAACAGGTTGCAGACCCACCAAAGACTTTTGGTCTTTTCGGTTCATTTCTGTTCACTAGAATCCTCTGAGGCTACAGTAACTAAACCGAACGTCTCTGATTCTGGAACCTGGATGAGTTGGACCTTCACAATAAAAGATAAAACCTTTTTTGATGACGGCTCACCGTCGGGGAGTCGGGGGTCCAGCTGGCCGGGCACACCTCCCCGTGAGTTTCCACGAATTGGAAGGCCCTCACCAAGCGAAGGGTCTCGTCCACGCAGCGGCCGACTGGCAGGTCGTTCACGCTCATGTGCCTCACCACGCCGTTTGGGTCAATGATGAACAGGCCTCTGGGGGGGGGGGCATATGAAAGGCCAGATGCTGACAAACCGTCATGACATTAAAGTTGAACAAATGTGATAAAACATGTACGAGACAAGTGACACAAGCCTTTCAAAGCAGAAGGTTAAAGTGATGGAGCAGACTTTAAAACTGAAAAAATAACTTGGTTACTTGGAATGTCCTGCTTGTAATGTGTTTCTGTGGCCACAAGGAGGCGATGTTGCTGCCTGAGCTAAGAACTGCTGGATGAGCATCAGTGATGCAGTCTTTTCTGAATTTGAAGGCGGAATCTTTGAAAACTGGTTTCCTTAAATGAGGAAAACCTCAGAGGTCAGCGGGATCCTTAACCACAAACTGTCCTTAAAAAAATGTTTTTTTCCAACCCGAGTTAATGACGTTTCTTTACAGAAAGTAGTTTGAGTAACGTGTTTGACCTTACCTGAGTGCGATGCCAGGAGCCTCCAGCAGCACGCCATAGTCTCTGGAGATCTGCTTGTTGAGGTCCGACAGTAAGGGGATGTGGATGTTCCCCAAACCTCCGGCCTAACGGCAGAAACCACAGACACCATCATGAACACCAACAACCACCTTCCTCTGACACCTGGATGGCGCCTGCTTCACGGGCTTAGCGGTACCTTTCGGGGAGTATTTATCCACGCCAGGTGGGTGAAGTGAGAATCCACAGACACCCCCACCACCTCACAGTTGATGTCATGAAACTCGCTGGCCTTGTCGCTGAAGGAGATGATCTCAGTCGGACAAACAAAGGTGCTGCAGACGCACAGAGGACACAAACGCCTCGTCAGCGAACCTCCAAGCCGATCAGGAATCGGCTGTCGACACCAAAAACGGGTTTTCCGGGATACTTACAAGTCCAGAGGGTAGAAGAACAGGACCAGATATTTGCCTTTGAAATCTGCTAGACTCAAGTCCTTGAACTCTCCGTTGTGGACGGCTGTGGCCTTGAAGGCAGGGGCAGGCTGAGTGACGGCGGGGGCCCATCTGGAGGCGCCTGCTCAAACAGTTTCTTATCAGCTACCTTCATCTGTAGCAGTTCAGGTGTGTCATGCAGCCTTCAAAAAGCTGCACTTTTTAATGCAGGACAGTTTGTGTAACATAGTTTCATCAGGTTAAAAAGTGACCTAAACATGGTACAGTGCATAAGTCTGACGCAGGTCACATGGTACAGTGCATAAGTCTGACGCAGGTCACATGGTACAGTGCATAAATCTGACCCAGGTCACATGGTACAGTCCATAAATCTGACCCAGGTCACATGGTACAGTCCATAAGTCTGACCCAGGTCACATGGTACAGTCCATAAGTCTGACGCAGGTCACATGGTACAGTCCATAAGTCTGACCCAGGTCACATGGTACAGTCCATAAGTCTGACCCAGGTCACATGGTACAGTGCATAAGTCTGACCCAGGTCACATGGTACAGTCCATAAGTCTGACGCAGGTCACATGGTACAGTCCATAAGTCTGACGCAGGTCACATGGTACAGTCCATAAGTCTGACGCAGGTCACATGGTACAGTCCATAAGTCTGACGCAGGTCACATGGTACAGTGCATAAGTCTGACCCAGGTCACATGGTACAGTCCATAAGTCTGACGCAGGTCACATGGTACAGTCCATAAGTCTGACGCAGGTCACATGGTACAGTGCATAAGTCTGACCCAGGTCACATGGTACAGTCCATAAGTCTGACGCAGGTCACATGGTACAGTGCATAAGTCTGACGCAGGTCACATGGTACAGTCCATAAGTCTGACGCAGGTCACATGGTACAGTGCATAAGTCTGACGCAGGTCACATGGTACAGTCCGTAAGTCTGACGCAGGTCACATGGTACAGTCCATAAGTCTGACCCAGGTCACATGGTACAGTGCATAAATCTGACGCAGGTCACATGGTACAGTCCATAAGTCTGACGCAGGTCA